>NW_023425562.1:67114575-67542075 GCF_014108245.1 Pipistrellus kuhlii
AGGATATATGCACCCCTATGTTCATAGCAGCACAATCTACAATAGCCAGAATTTGGAAACAGCCTAGGTGCCCGTCAGCAGATGATTGGATCAAAAAACGATGGTACATCTACACAATGGAATACTATGCTGCCATAAAAAAGAAGGAATTCTCATCATTTGCAGCAACCTGGATGGAATTAGAGAACATCATGCTGAGTTAAATAAGCCAATCAATGAAAGAGAAACACCACATGACCCTACTCATTTTTAGATAATAAAGATCATTATAAACTGATGAACCAAAAGATAGATATAGAGACAGTAAAGCAACAAGCAGATTGTCAAATTACAGCGGAGAGGGGAGGAGGATCTGAGGGAGATAATAGATCAACCGAAGGACTTATATACATACATATAAGTACAACCAATGGATATAAATCTCTGGGGAGGGAGGGGATGTGTGGGAAGGAAGGAGGGGGGCAAAAAAAATCAATAAAATATGTAAAAAAAATTACTTGTTTAATTAAAAATTTGTAGGATAATAGAGGTTGCTTAATTTCACCGTTAGTAGATATTTTGCACATGCAAAGAGTTGGCTGTGAATTTTTGTGTATCCCTACATTATTGGATTGATAAGGTTTCATTTATGACACTAAGATATTTTCACCAGGCTTAAACTAAGCTGATTTATATACCCAGGGTCCTTTCTAGACTTGGAATGGTCAGTAATGTCACAATTTCACATAGCCAGAAGTACAACATCAACATCACCACCCTACTCCCTGATATTCTGAGAAGGGACAGTTTATTAATCCAAGGGAAATTTTGAAAATCTTTTTATGAGTTGATTTAACTCCAATAGTTTACATTTACACCTATGAATGTATAATGTAATATTAATGTCAAATACAGAGAATGAATTAAATGAAGAAAAAAATGGATAAAATATTGATGGGAAAGTAAGTAAAATAATAATGAAAACCCAGGTGACCAAATACTGTTTTTATTCCTGGAAGAGCACCTTAAGTTGGCCATTAGGGGATGGAGAAGGGGAGTGTCATTAGAGAACTTGCCCAGCTAGAGTAAAGCCAAGACTGTGAGGATAATTAAATGTTATGTGCCAAAGTCAAGGCTACATCCTAAATCCAAGTTGCTCTAACTAGGAAGACTTAAGAAAATAATTAGGAGGTAGAATTTAGAAAGAGGAGCATAGCAACAGGTTGGAGGTTGGGCTGGATGGACTGGCAACAAAAAGTGTTGCGCAACTGACTTTATTTGTTCCTTATTAGCCATGTATCCAGTAGTCTATATATAATAGGCATTGTTCTATATGCTTTGTGTGCATTATCTAATTTCACCACATCAACAACCTGAAAGCCAGTACATTTATTATCCTCACTTGAGAATAAGAAACTGAGGCAAATTACTTGAAGTCACACAGTTAATGAGCATTGGGGTGCCCCCGACCCCTGGACTTTCACTCAGTAGAGAAATGTTTCTTTCTCTGACTGGTGTTTCCTTGCAGAAAAAGCAGGGACAAGGGTCCAGGTTGAAAAGATTAAAATAGGAGAATCCAAAAATGAGAGATTATAAATAGTGTGAGATAGTCACTCATTTGTCATAGAATTTTGAGATTCCTATGGACTTTCAAGCATTAATGCAAAAATAATTCTGACCAGCCTGGCACTGTTCTTTGAAATGTCAGACTGCCATGTGTCCTGGTACCAAAAAGAAATAGCACAATTCTACCCTATTGATTAGAAACACAAAATGCAAATTCAATGGTTCTGAACAGTTCTGCTCAGAAGTATCATGGAGCATTAGGAAAGACAGGACAGCTAAACCAAGGATACTTCTGACTGAGCATAGCTTTTGAATGTCTGCTTTCTGTTTGTTCTGGAATCATGTCCAGAGGAGGTCAGTAGCCTTTCTTGGGTAGGTATAATTTTTCTTGAAAAACTCCTAGAGAAGAGACCCCCGGTTTTTACTCTCTCCACATTGCCAAGAGGAAACCATGCAGTGCCTGTGTGTCCCTGAGTCAGAAATTGCCATGAAGCTCCCCCAGTCCTCATTTACCCTCCCTCTGCCTTCTAGGCTATGCCCTCATAGACTAAAGAAGATGACTAAACTAAACCAGTGGTTTTAAAACATTTTAGAAAAATGTTTTAAGAAAAACAGAAATGTAATTATAAACAAAGTATATAAATAATAGAGAAGTATATAAATCAAAATAAATATTAAATTCCTAAAGGAAAAAATATAATAATGAAGAAATCCTGAAAAAACTGACTGTCTCCAAATGCAATAGGTGTGCCTTAAGCCTTGATGAGCTCCCTAACAGGGGAGGCAGCTTTGTTGAAGCATAGGTTGACATGGATGTCACAGAGAAGGTTTTTGCATAAGGCTGGAAGGGGATGTTTATAAATTTATTTTTTTTAAGAGACTACAGTGCTATTTGCTTAACTTATTTTCATTCCAATGACTCTTAAACACCCATGAACATAATACTTGTTAGTTAAATTTCTAAGTTTTAGCTTTGTTTTGTATAAATTCCAAAGATATTATAAAATTAAATCTCCAAATAATTGCTGTCAATATCTCTCTTTAAAACTTAAAAACAAAACAAACAAACAAACAAAAAAACAATAGTCAAAAACATAGCCTGGCCACTACATGGCAGTTGGTTGAACATTGTCTTGTGCACCAAAAGGTTGCAGGTTTGATTCCTTGTCAGAGTGCTTGCCCAGATTGCAGGCTTGATCCTTGGTAGGGGTGAGTGTGAGAAGCAACTGATTAGCATTTTTCTCTTCCATTGATGTTTCTCTCTATAGCTCTCTCTAAAAAAACAAAAAACCTCACAATAACGTATTTTAAAAACAGTCTAAATAAGTAAATAAATATTACATTCTTCTCTGATCTGTTCCTTTAGAGCCCCATCCCATAGAAAAGCTGGTACCATTTATTTCATATTTTTCTAGAATTGTTCATTGAGCAATTTTTTTTTGTTTTGTTTTGTGTGTTTTTTTTTTCATAAGTACATTTATTTTCAAAGCTTTCTGTACCTCATTTGTTTTTCAGTTGGTTATAGATTTTGGAGGTCATTGCATTTTAGCACATGGAGATCTGCTTCATTATTTTTAATGAATTTCTTCAAATGGCTGTATTCCTTTCTATACATTTAAAACAGATGAAATCTCTATTCAATAAATAAAAACATTGGATCAAATTCCAGAATTAAAATACATGGAACACCAAATGCTACAATAGATGGGAGGGTGAGGGAGCAAATCACTGCCTGTGTGGCTCTCTCTCACTGAGCGGAGATCTGTAACAGAGTCTGTGGAGCCTTTTGGGACTCAGTGGTACAAATTTGAAAATTCCAACTCTTGGATCTTTTGACTGTGAACAAATATCACTGGCTTACCAAATTGCATCTAGTGAATCTTTATCAACAATATCTGGGGACGTTTATTTGAGCAAAACACACAATGGATCAGAGCCCCTCCATCATGTAAAATGTCTAGATCTACAATCTGTGAGCAGTATTAACAAGTGAGGTTGAGCCCATGAACTCTTTGTTTCAAAATTAGATTAAAAATCCGCAGCCATTGCTGAAATCTTGGCTCATAGTTTTACATTGAATTATTGGACTGAATTATTTCATTTTGTCCCATTGTGCCTTGTCAAATGAAAATATTGCCAGAGAGGCAACACAACAATATTTGATAAAGAAATTATTTGTTCAGGGTTGGAAAGACCTGGTAGTAACCTGAGCATCTGACCCATTAAAGCAAACACAAATAAGATACTGAGAAGCAGTGGGGCTCACTAAGCTACTTAAATCAAAAGGAAATAGTAAAACTTTGGTTGGCAACATAAAACACAGTCTCCTTTGAGTCTGGATTAGATTTAAACTTATGAATGGTCTGTGTACTGATGAAGGAATAGATATTTAAACCCTGTTAATATTTATAATTATAATTGGCTTTGGGCCCAGGTTAGAAATACTTAATTTTTTTTTTTTTCATGTCAAGCACTTGCATGGCTTTAAATAGTAATCAGTAAACGTTAGAATTCAATTTCAAAATATGTTCTGTTTATTTTTTTAATATGTTTTATTGATTTTGTACAGAGAGGAAGGGAGAGAGATAGAGACTTAGAAACATCGATGAGAGAGAGTCATTGATCAGCTGCCTCTTGCACACCCCCTACTGGGGGGATATGCCCACAACCAAGGTACATGCCCTTGACCGGAATAGAACCCGGGACCTTTCAGTCCCCAAGCCTACGCTCTATCCATTGAGTCAAACCGGTTTCAGCCAAAATATGTTCTGTTTTAAACACACACATACATTTGTTTATTCTCTCATTTATCCATTCATTCATTATAAAAGAGGTGGCATGTAGTAGACACCTGTTGTTTTACCCAGAATCCATTTTTATACTAATAGCCCCATCCTGATGTTCTTCTGGGGAATCATACCGTTTCACATTTTCTCCATATTCTTCAGAAGAGGTGAGGGTGGGGATGGACATGTGATTCAGGTCTGGAAATCTGCACAATATATTCTCCTGGCCATTGTAATAGGTTAGAGATGGTAAGTTCCCAGTCAGAGCCAATGCAGTGCATTCTTAAGTTAACTGAGGCTGTTGACTCAGAAGCTATCTGTCCTCTCCTGCTGGGTGTGACTTGGAGCAAGAGCAGTCTGGAGATCTTGGCTGCCGTCTTTCTACCAGTTGGACTCCAAAATAAACTTATTGTATAAAACTTATTACTGAAATGTGGGAAAGATCAGTCCTGCTGACATCTGATTCTAAGACACACACCAGACTTCTCAGATATAGAAGCCAACATATTTTGTTTTTTTTAAGGCAGCCTGAGTTGCATTTTCTGGCACTTGCTTGTGAAAGTTCTGATACTTTACTTTAAAAAAGTTCAAATTAAATTTATTATTGATAGATATCCATTAGGAAAGGAAAATGCAGCCAGCTCCTGGAGACTGAATGGAATTTCACTGTCCAGACAATCAAAACAAAATTAGTTTAAGTGTTAAAAGTATAACAACTCAGTTCCACCAAGTCCCAATCTTCAGAAGAGCAAACCCAAGGATACTAAAAAAATAAACTTATTTATTTATAATATGGCCTGCTTATTAGTTGTTTATGGTTCATCTCTCAGAGAGACTTCTCGGGTAATAAGGAATGGAAATATAATTTATTTTGCACCTTCTGTGGGCTAGGTATTGTTTAAATTACTATAACATTTTCATTCATTATATTTAAGAAAAAAAGTTTTATTTTTTCTTTTGTTTTGTAACCTGGAATTCATTTTATGCTAACAACATCATCCTAACTCTAACTTTCTTCTGGGGAATCAAACCATTCATTCATTATATTTAAGTTTTCCTTAAATATAATGGATGAAAATATCTTAAAGTTATAGACACTGTAGATCCTGGGTACTCAATAATGAAGAAAAAAATGTCTCTCAAGGAGCTTGTAGTCAACCACATCCCATAGAACTCTCTGCTATGATGTAAATGTCTCTAGCTGCATTGTCCAATGTATTAACCACTAGCTATATGTAGCTATTATGTGTGTGAAATATGGCTAGTGAGATTTTATTTTTAATTACAAAATAATTTTAATTTGACTTGCCACTTATGACTTGTGGCTTCTTCTATATTGAAATGCAAAATATTTAAAATCTTTTTTTCTTCTTCTTAAATTTCAACTAGAGGCCCGGTGCATGAACTTTGTGGGGAGTCCCTCAGGCCAGCCTGCACCCTCTCCAATTGGGAGATGTCCAACTGCTGGTTTAGGCCCAATCCTGGCTAAACTGGATATCCCTCTCGCAATCTGGGACCACTGGCTCCTAACTGTTCCCCTGCTGGCCTGACCATCCCCTAACTACCTCTTCCTGCCAGCCTAATCACCCCCCTTACTGCTCCCCTGCCAGCCTGACTGTCCTTAACTGCCCTCCACTGATGGCCTGAAAGCTCCTAACCACCTCTGCCTCTGCCCCGCCACCATGGCTTTATCCAGAAGGGTGTCCAGAAGACAACTGGTCTAATTAGCATATTACCCTTTTATTAGTATAGATATGCCTATGAGTCACCCATAGATCTTATTAAACTACGGATTCTGACTCAGTAAAGTCTGATGTGGGGTGGAGGGTCTGCATTTCTAACAAGTTTCCAGGTAATGGTGAGGAGGCATCATAGACTACACTTTGATAAATAATCATCAACTAAATAATAATGTTCATAAGTACTACTATACTAAAACCAATAAAAGAGAATTAAAGGGATGGGATTTAGAACTAAATTTAAGTTGGAAATGAGTCATGAAAGGCTTCAATGGAAAGATCTTCCTGGAGGTGAAACTTGCAAGATGCTTGTGAGCTCACCAGGAGGGAGGAGCAAGGGGAAGCAATCTGAGAGGGGCAGCATTGGGTGAAAAGGTCTCTGAATCACTCTGGAAAGCATTTCTCAGAGAAATAGGCTGGTCAGCAGCATTACAGGTATCATTACCTTCAGCTGCCTCTTATCCATTCCACCTCTTAACCTCCCTGCCACGTTCAGATAGGTGCACCTCTCTGTATCCCCATAATTCATTGTATATTTTCCCATCATAACCATTGACACTTAGAGTTGAAATATCCCCTCTATCTGGTCCTCCCTAAGCTGTGAACTCTTAATATATGTATTTTAATTTTCTGGATCCTGACATGGCATTTCAGAAATATTTGTGTAACAAAGATAAAGCCAGCAAAAATAATGTACTTGTTTGTGAGGAGTGTGGGATTAAGGATGTATATATACTGCATAGAGAGATATATGCAGCATTTTTCTCCCAAATAGATTAGAGATATTTTTGGAGTAGAGCCAAGCCATTCATGGCCTCTCCATTACTTTTAGTTTTACAGCAGGGGATCGATTTGATTTTGACAAGCATTAATTAATTTCATCTCTGGGGAATGATGGGAAATGTAGACTTATGCTGTTGGCACCAAGGTTATCCGTTATATTGGTTTTAATGTTCTGCCCCGCTATAGATATAAACCATGCAACAAAAGGCACAGTCGCCTCCTCATTAACTATACACAGTGTATTTCAGATTTGTCAAGCATACATATTTATTTTTTACATCTGGGCACTTTTATTTATCTTCCTTGTGAGTCTGTGAAGTTTGTGCCAATAAATTAGAAATGCACTAACTAGTTCTGAAAACTATGGCACCCAGGAAATTTTATTGATTTCATAATTTACTGCACCTTTTGGTTAATTACAAGTTCAGTCTAGCTTGGCATGCTTTCAAGTCCGCTGTTCATCATAAATACGGAACCTCAGTACTCAGCCTCCCTACATCTCTGGCAGTCCTGCACGAGGTCAAAGGTATAATAGCTACAATGCCCAGAAACTCTAACATGTTTAATTAAACTATTAATCTACTTTTATCTTTGACACTAGAAAGTAGGCAGTATTGAGTGTTCAAAGTTCTTAAATGCATTTACTCAACCAGGATTTTTTTAAATCCTGACTTCGACAATTTTACAATGGCAAGTCTTTTCAAGACAATTTTAAAAATTGTGAACATTGGAGGAATTACTCTGTCAGCTAATAAGAAAGAGTATTATCTATAAAGATTCATATCTTTGTTTCCTGACTTTATTGAAAACAAAAAAATTGAGGCTCACTAAAGGTTGGAAAGTTGTAGTAGGTCAATTAGCAGCAGCCTGGGAAGGCCTATTGTTTTAAAAGCATGAAGATGGCCCTGCCCCATGTGGCTTAGTTGTTTGGGCATCATCCACTACACCAGTGGTTGGCAAACATGTCAACAGTACAACGATTAAAATTTATTTTAAGAGTAGAAAACCGACTTTTGCGCATGGGCCATGAAGTTTCAATTGCACTATATGTGCGCTCTCACACGTGGTATTTTGTGGAAGAGCTACACTGAAGGGGCCAAAGAGTCGCATGTGGCTCGTGAGCCACAGTTTGCCAACCACTGCACTACACTGGCCTGGATTATGGGTTCCATCCTGGTAGGAGACATGCAGGAGGCTAGTAGATATATTGCTTGCATATAGATGTTCCTCGATTTCTCCCTCTTCCTTCCATTCTCTCTAAAAATCAATTTTAAATACCTTTAATTTTTTTTTAACTAAAAAAAGGCACGTGGATGATTATTAGAACAGGAGTTATCTTTGTTATGTAACCCATAAGAACTTGCTGAGGACAAGTGTAAGCTCTTGTGGCAGCAACGAAATTTTAAGTGGTCAGGCCTGGTATTGTGTTTCTTATCACAAAAGAGCATCGAAACCTGAGTCTTCAGAAACATGTTTATCTGCAAAGCATTAATTAGGGTAACAAGATTCTTACGTGTCTGTCTCTTTACTTTGAATGAACTGGTAGTAATCTACTACATGTGATCTGCAATTAAGGA
Source organism: Pipistrellus kuhlii (assembly GCF_014108245.1). Lineage (NCBI taxonomy): Eukaryota > Metazoa > Chordata > Mammalia > Chiroptera > Vespertilionidae > Pipistrellus > Pipistrellus kuhlii. The sequence goes on from NW_023425562.1 coordinate 67,123,006, forward strand.
AGCAATTTGTTTCTTTTTATTCTATTTCCTATGCTCCTTTATAACTCCTCCTTTCTTGAAGGAATCTGCATCTTGTGTGCCTATTAAAAGACTGTGAAACTATGACACCATATCCCTGGCCTTAATTTTAACAAAGAATAAGAGCGATTTGAGTCATGCATTTGAACATTATACTTAAACATCACTCTAGACAGGCATGACCCAATTAAATAGTGATTATAAACCCACAGTGTTTCTAGCAAGTTAGATCGCTATTATAAGTTCAAGTTTAAAAATCTATTTTTCTTCCCTACTTTGTTAAAGAATATAACCAGAAATCAAATCCATTTGCAGGTTGGTTATATATTTTGGAAATGCCCAAAGGAATAAAAGTTAACTTAGATACTCAATATATCTTATTTCCTACCTTACCTCTAGTCAAAATAATCAAAACCACAACTGTTTTTACATTTATGGAACAGCTGAGGCTGTATATTTCAGTTTGTTTTATTGTATTTTAAGTTTTTGTACTGCATTTGCTCTGAGTTTTCCATGTATCTTGTTAAATGCGAGCAGCTTCCTCGAAAACAAGTCATTTCAACTGACATTTTTGGGCTTATGTGCAGCATTTTACAACCTATGCATCAGAGCCATAACTTCATAATTTGAGATTCCACAGACCTTAGTTATTCATCATTATTAGATGTTCTTATCTACTATTTTACTGACCAGCAAAGTTCTAATACTGAAAAATAAAGAGTCTAGTTTCTAGTTTGGCAACAACAAACAAAAAAATAGTAAAGAAAATAAGGGAACTGCATTGGGTTAATTTGTTTGATGTGGATGCAATTTGGGACAATATTTTGAATTACTATTGAATATTTGCACAATGCAGAGTATAAAAATGGTGACTTTGAAACATTTGTATCATTCCGGTGCCTCAAGGTTAAAATTATTAATTTGAAAAGATAATTATCAGCCATATTTGTAGTTAGATTGGTCTTACAAAGACATTCTTGTGTGATGTGAGAGTACATAGATATTAAAGGCTAATGTTTTGCTTTGATAATAATTGTTCTTTTTTAACTATTGTAGTAATCTCTTTATAAATGTTTAACTTTACACTACATAAGCAAAACCTTGTAAGCTCTCTTTCTTTTCTTACTATTCTGAGATTTAAAAAAACCTCTAGGAAATGTAAAGAGCAACCCTATTGACATTGAATGACCCACAGAAAATAATCATTAATGGCGGAACCTCAGGCTTAGGGGGTATTGTGTTATTTTGCGTAGCCTGTTGACTTCTGCATGCACTCCCCCACAAAGGCAGGTTTAGGCAGCTTGGCCGGAAAGCCTGAGTAATGTGCCTGCCTGTCCACATCAAGAACATTAGCAGTGGCTGCTGCTACCAGCAACAATTTTGAAGAGATGTGAGGACATTGGACGTTTTGTGGTTGGCCAGGAACTCAGCCTTCAATGACTGGAGAGAATATTGTAAAAGCATAAAATTGAAAGAAAAACAGTGTCTGATGTGTAAACACTGAATTAAATGGTGGTATAACCTTAGCTAGCCACTACCTATGAGCTGAGACCCACTGTGAATGTGGAAATAAGCAAACATCCAAAGATGGAAAGCTTATTGTATGTCTTTAATGAAAAAAAAAATTAACATCTCGTTTTTATGTTTTCATCAGATATTTTTTTTATTGTCAACAAGATTTTGATATGTTCATCATAAGATTAATGCAAACATATATGGGGATTAAAAAGACTATGGAGATAAAGTGATTGATGACATTATAAGAACAGAACATATTGACAATTTTAGGGCAGTAAAAACAATCTGGAAAATGAGGCAGAGGTATTAATAATAATAAAAACAAAACAACTTAGGAGCTTTTGGTAATCTTTTTTTGAATAAAACATCACATTCTACTCTCCAAGGTACCACCCATGGGCATATGCATTGTGCTATCCAATTTTGTAAGAAAGGCAAGTAACAAATTCAGGTTGCTATCTCAGTTAGGATTGGTTCAGCGTCACATTTTAAGATGCTCCTGCGTGTTTGGGAAAAGAGTGAAATCATGGCCACTGCGGTCTTCTTACCTAGTTACAGCACTTGGTTTCCTACTCTAGGTTTGCCACTTGGCATCAAGATGGATCACATGAAATCTTCCAGCCTAGTCTTCTTCATATCTAATTTGTAAAGCTTTAACTTTTATATATCTATCCATGGCATTGTTTTCGTGCTCATATAATTACAAAAAATATTGATGAAGTACAAAGGGCTAATCAAAAGCAAGGTGATCCAATGATAGGTGAGAACCTATGCTACTCAGAAACTATCCTGGCCCTCTTTCAATAGGCAGCCCCAACAATTTTGGCCTTAGTTTGTGCTTTCTAGAAATAGCTCTACCAATTCAGCCTTCCATAAAACCCAAACGAGATGGGAATCAACCCATTTAAAAGCAATTGCATCTTCTGTATTAGGTAAGATCTGACTTGTTTGGGGTCCAAGTATGTGAGTCAGTGTTCACTTTTATATCAGACATAGTATCCCTTTTAGCAGAAGGTTAGAAATAGTTGAATGGGATGCCTAACAGATTGCCCATAGTATATATTTTCCCATTGATATTAAGGACATTGCTTGTCTTACAGACACTTTGATTTTTTTGTTTGTTTTCATTTAAAATAATCATGTTTTTAATAAGTATTTTTTATTGGTTTCAGAGATGGAGAAAGAGGGATTAAAACATAAATGATGAGAGAGAAATGATTGATCAGCTGGCTATTGCATGCCCCACACTGGGAACCAAGCCCATACCTGGGCATGTGCCCTTGACCAGAATGGAACGAGGGACCCTTCAGTCCACAGACTGATGGTCTATCCACTGAACCAAACTGGCTAGGGCTAAAATAATCAGTTTTATGCTGAAGCGTTTTAGTAAATTTGTATGTTACATGAAGTGTGTAATGAGATAAAAAGGAGTTATAATGATTCCCATGTTCAATTGCCACATGCTTCTTTTCTGTTATTAGAGATATTGTGGATTTGGGGACTAAAGACTTTAGACATCATTATGTATCTTCTCTTTGGTCATTTCCTTATATCATTCACCAGGTGATCAATTGGTAGACATCTTTCTACATAGCAATTTCAAAAGTCTTGGTAATTTTGGCTCATAATCTTTGCCTAATTGTATTATGAGTTTTAACTTCAATAATAGCACAGAGGCTATGGATCATGTGGGAATATGTATTTCATAAAGTATAGTCAATTATGGGACTAAGTCAGTACTGAAGTACTTGAGACATTTCCAAGTGAATGGGGAGATGGAATTGGGTACCTCACAGTGGGTCAGGTGATCCAGGAATAATGAAAAGCTAAGTTCTGAGGAACAACAAAGAGAAGCACAAATGACAGAATGGAATCCACATTTTAATAATTTCTTCTTGTATTTGAAAATTTAGCTGGAAATTTCTTTAGACTTTAATTGAACAAAGTAGGAGGACAAAGTAAAATCACACTACAGTGTTCATAATGTTCTTCTGGAATGGAAATATCTCCTAGGGAAATACTAATTGGTCAGTATAGATCTGTAAAACTTCCGCAGAGATTATAAGCATAATTAGTTTTGCTATAACCCTTTGCTCAATAATAGAGTCAGGATACCCTTTGCTCAATAATAGAGTCAGGATTAGTAGAGTAGTACAAAAATTATAGTCATTGTCAAACTGCAAAGATTTTTCTTTATTTTTTCAAGAGGAAATCTGCAAGCTTACTCAAGTTCCACTTATCACTACTAGAGGCCCTATGCACGAAATTTGTGTAAGAGTAGGCCTTCCTTCCCCTGGCTACCAGCACCAGCTTACCTCTGGCACCTAAGACCCAGACTTCCCTCACAGCCCTGGATTTGGAAGGAAGTCTAGTCCAATTAGTATATTAGACTTTTATGATTATAGATTATTCTATTTGAAACCAATGAGAGAATTTGTTTTTAATTTCACATGTTGCTCTATTGGCCACACAGATAGAGTTTTATCAAACAAACATATTTAAAATTTTATTTTCTTATTATACTTGACTATAAAATATATAACCATTTCCTGCAACTCTTTATTTTATTTTATTTTATATTTATTTATTTTATTATTTTATTTTTTACTAGAGGCCCAGTGCACGAAATTCATGCATGGGTCGGATCCCTAGTGGCTTCCAGCTGCTGGCTGGGCCTCCCTTCCCAGTGTGCCTGCTGTTGCTGCCAGCTGGGTTGGGGCCAGCCAACCAGCCTGCCCCCTGGTCTAACTCCTGGTTGAGGGGACAATTTTAATATTATGCTTTTATTATATAGGATTGAATGTATTGGGGTGACATCTATAATTTTTTATAGATCTCATATGTGCAATTCTATAATATATAATGTGTATATTCTATTGTATGCTCACTACCTCAAGTCAAGACTCCTTTCATCACCATTTATCCCATCCTTACACTCTTCTATGTCCCCTCATCCCTCTTTCCCTGGTAATCACCATGCTGTATCTATGCATATGATTTTTTCTTTTTTTCTTTTCTTAATCCCTTCATCTTTTTTGCCCAGGCCCCCAAACCTCCTATCCTTTGACAGCTGTCAGTTTGTTCTCTGTAGCTACAGTATGACTCTGTTCCTATTATATTATTTTATTTTGTTCATTAGATTTTACATATAAGTGAAATCACATGGTACTTGTCTTTCTCTGATGAGCTTATTTCACCTAGCATAATAACCTTCAGGTCCCTCTGTGATGTCAGGTAAGATTACCTTCTTTTTCCATGGCTGAGCAGTACTCCATTGTGTAAATGCACCACAGCTATTTTATCCATTCATCTGCTGGTGGGCACTTGGGCTATTTCAAAATCTTGGCTATTCTTAGTTACGCTATAAGGAACATGGGGGTACATATATCCCTTTGAATTAGTGTTTCAGGTTTCTTTGGATATATTCCCAGAAATGGAATTGTTGGGTCATAAGGCAGTTCCATTTTAATTTTTTCAGGAAACTTTATACTACTTTCCACAATAGCTAAGCAATTTGCCTTCCCACCAACAGGACAAGAGGGTTTCCTTTTTTCAACATCCTTACCAACACTTGTTATTTGTTGATTTATTGATGATAAGCATTCTGACATGTGTGAGGTGATATCTATCATGGTTTTAATTTGCATTTCTTTGAGGATTAGTAACATTCAGCATGTTTTAATATATTTGTTAGCCATCTATTTGTCCTCTTTGGAGAAGTGTCTAATCAGATCATTTGCCAATTTTTAATTGGATTTTTTGTTTTCTTGGTGTTGAGTTGTATAAGTTCTTTTTAAATTTGGGTAATAAACCCTTATTAAATACATTGGCTAATATGTTTTCCCATTCAGTGGGTTTCCTTTCCATTTTGTTGATTGTTTCCCTCACTGAACAAAATGTTTTTAGTTTAATGCAGTCCTATTCACTTATTTTTATTGATATTTCCTTACCCAAGGAGATATATCAGAAAAACTATTGCTATAAGAAATGCCTGAATTTTATTGCCTATATTTTCTTTTAGGATTTTTATGGTTTTGAGTCTAACATTTAAGTCTTAAATCCATTTTAAATTTATTTTTGTGTTTGTATTAGAAAGGGTTTAGTTTCATTTTTTACAAGTATTGATCCAGTTTTCCTAACACCATTTATTGAATAGACTGTTTTTACCCTATTGTATGTTTTTGCCTCCTTTGTCAAATATTAATTGACTGAAAAGGTATTGATTGATTTCTGGGTTCTCTATTCTGTTCCATTAATCTATATGTTTGTTTGTTTTTATACTAGTACCATACTGTTTTGATTACTTTTTAGTATAGTTTGATATCAGTTAATTCCTTTAATGCTTTATGTTAAAGCACCCTATGTTTAATCACTTTCTGTCTTTCCTATCATGATGAGGTATAAAAAGAGATCATTCTCTGAAAATAAGTACCTTGTTGTTAAAAGTGAGTTTAACTCGACAAACTCTGTCTTTTTTGCCATTCTATATTCTGGGAATAATTTACATTAGTCATCTTGTAGAAACTGTACATCACATCTTTCTTGCTATGATATAATTCCCTGGTAACAATGAATTAAATATTTTCTGCTATAAGTGACCCCAGGAAATAGTAATTCACCTCCTCTTGAGTGTAATAATATAATCAGAGATTGATGAACAATTTTTTTTTCAAATATTTTAAGTAACAGCATAAAACTGAAAGGCCATGCATTGCTTGTCTTAGAAAAACAGTATGAAATATGTTAGAATATCATGAATAAATGAACACTTTCATTTATGAGTTTTACATAGAAATCATTGAGTTTCCCTGCTCAAGGTACAGCCTGCAAGGTAGTTAATCTTTTTATGGCACTTTACTGTATAATGTAACATCACCTTGGGCAAACTTTTGCATTAAAATATAGCATTTAAGCTTCTTTCCTCCACAAAGCAATGTGAGAATGAATTGTTCAATCTTTCTTTTTATAACATGCTGAAATTATTCATAAATAACCAAGATGGTAATTTCTATTTCATATCTTTTTATAGTTCTTTGGGAAATATGATGCATGAAATTCATCCACTGGAGGGTGTCCCTCAGCCCAGACTGAACCCTCTCCAATCTAGGACATCCCTCTCTCAATCTGGGACTGCTGGCTCCTAAAAACTTGCCTGCCTGCCTGCCTGCCTGCCTCATTTCCCCTAACTGCTCCTCTGCCAGCCTGATTGATGCCTAACTGCTTCCATGATGGCATGATTGACACCTAACTGCTTTCCTGTTGCCCCCGATCATCCCCAATTGCCCTCCCCTGCAGGCCTAGTCACCCCCAACTGCCCTCCCTTACCATCTTGTGACAATATGGGGGTGACCATCTTGTTACATGAGGGTCAATTTGCATATTACCTCTTTATTATATAGGATAATTGGAAAATGAAAGGAACACTATGTTGGTAACTCAAAGATTCTGATCTCAGCATCACTTACCATCTGTGTGCTATTAAGCAAGTCGTTTACCTTCCCTCAACATTATTATTTTAAATATTAAAATGAATATATTAATTCAATGACCTCAAGTTAACTTCCGTTTTACACCATCTTTCTCCCTATATGTATATGGTCACCCACCTATTTCTTCCTATCGCAGTCTAACCTCTTATTTTAGGCTCCAAAGAATTATGGTCCATCCCAAATCACCTTGTGATTTCTTCCTGGGTAAGGAAGCTGTCTCTCTTCCTCACTACAGTCACATGTCATCTCTCATTCTATAAGCAGGATTCAAAGACAGGGACCAGCTATATCCTGAAAAATAGCTTAGACTTGATAGTCAATGGATAGGTAAGACATAGGCCAAAATAAATAGTGTAAAATGCTATTTCTGAAGAAAATTTCTTAGAGGTCTTTTAAATGGTAAAGGAGATACTTTCTTATTAGAGGAAAATTACTCTTCCAACTTGAAGTGAGTTTGCTAAGATAGCTCACACCCACCTGTGAAAACTCTTTAGTACAAGAGCTGCCTCCTCATGAGTGACAAGGGTGTGCTCTTTTGAAATGGATATGCATTCTGATTTTTGATCCATATTTAGCTTAACCCAGAAGGTTTAACAGTCCAATTAGGGATTTTTCAAAATAAAGAATTGTTGATAGGAAATTTTCCTGTGTGCTCTATGTAGAATCCATTGACTGTAAATTTTTCTTTGCATAATCCAAGTGGAAAAAAATATACTCTACCAGGAGACACCAGTATGTAATTGAAAATAAAATACAACTTTTGAAGATTAAGATGTGGCCATTACTTTATTTCTTGAAAAAATTGAACACATGTGTTTATACATAAATGTCAGGCCATTCATAGCATTATTATTTTGGTGCAAAAGAATAAATATTTTGCACTTTTGATGAAAGGGGAGGAAATTGCACAAATCATGGGGGACACTAGTTATAAGCTGTATGAAATTGTTTTAAAAATGAACTCCAGAGTTTATGCAATAACCTCAAGAAAATAGATAATTTAAAAAATAAATCATAATGAGTAATACTGTTATTATTCTCACTGGTCATAGTGTAAGGGTAATTAATAAAACAGTCTCTGTGATATGTGAGTTCTAATATACAACCATAAAATATTATAAGTGTTTTATAAAGAGTTAAGTACCATATTTATGAAGTATATTTCATGTGATGAGTAGTCACTTTTTACCTTGGGAACAAAGATACTCTAATTAAGTTTACTCAGTGAACATTTGCATTTTCTGGCACTTAAAGGAGAATATAGCTTGGGGAGGAATAGTTTTATCTGATTTTTAAAGTATTTTATTTGTGTGCCGTTAAAGCTTCCAATGATATAAAGAGATGATTGGAACCTTCTCTGCTCAATAAGAAGATAAACACAGATGTCTGAAGGAAGTGTATTAGGAATGTACATAAAGCCCGAAGGGATCAGAGAATTGAGAGGTCATAGAGATCTGAGAAGAGAAGGGCTTCCTAAAGAAGTCATTGGTCATAGCCATACCACCCTGAACGCTCCAGATCTCGTCTGATCTCTGAAGCTAAGCAGGGTCAGGCCTGGTTAGTACTTTGAATGGGAGAAGTCATCGCTTGAATTTCTCCTAAGAATCTGGATTTCATCTATGCAGGGGGAAGGTCTATCTCTCATCACACTCCATTCACCAGCTCCTGCAAATGCTGAATAATTTAGTTTCCTATTGAATTGGGACCTTCTAACCTCCAGGTTTTCACCCAAACCCTCTTTGCCATTTTTTTTTCATGGACTATGACTTTGCAATCATAGTTTTCAGTCAGTTTTAGAGTTTCTTCAGAAAAATTACTGAGATTTTTTTTTCTGACAATTTGGGTTCATTGCTCTTTTTCAGGCTTCCAAGAAGTCTGCATGCACTGCTCCCATTAAAGTATTTTCCACTCAATATTGAATTTGATTGTTTAGATCTCCATTTCTTCCAATAGACTGTGGTTCCTCCATGTTCCAGAGTATGTGTCTTACTACTTTACCTATTACTCTGCATAGTACCGGGCATATATTAACTATTAAAAACAAAACAAAAACAAACAAACGCATCTGTTTAATAAGGGATAAATGAAGAAAAGAAGGAAGGAAGAAATGAAAGAATGGAGGAAGTACACATGATTTATATGAAGGATGTCACAGAGGTGAGACTGATTAGTTGGCTTAGAGACAATGAGAAGACTGATGTGGCTAAACTTTAATGCTGATGTCATTGTTTTCTTAATGTGCAAGATGACATAAATCTTTTCAGTGAATTGCAGATTGGAACATTTTCCCTTTTGAAGAAAGATAAAAAATTAGAATGAATCTAACATATTTGCCAGTGATAATTTATTAGATGCCTGTATAAGAGGAATCTTAAGTGTTTCAGGGTTCAAATGGATTTATCATGTTTCAACACAATACAAGTTTTAGAGTTGTATGAAAGATTAAAAATCACTATAGAAGAGCAAATTCCACTTGAGGAGGGGAGTTCCAGGAAGATGACATTATTGCAACAAGTAAACTTCTTTTAAATAGACTTAATGTATCTGTCTATACAGTCACTACATATATAAAGCCATATATATATATACATATGGACCACCTAAAAAGAGAATAGATAGTAGAAAGAGGCTTTCAACCAAAAGCTATTAATATCAGTCAGTTAAAAATGCTTGCAATTAGTTGTATATATACATATATGTAAATATGTATAACTAGAGGCCTGGTGCACAAAAATTCATGCACTGGAGTGGGTCCTTCAGTCCAGCCTGCCCCCTCTCATAGTCCAGGAGTCCTCAGGAGATGTCCTACTGTTGGCCTAAGCCACAGTCTGGCCTCCCTCTGTGGGAGGTGGCCAGGCCAATCAGGGGAAGGCTGCGGCTAGCAGTAGGCCTTTGCTTCTTAGGACTGGCCATGCCCCCTGCCCACTGGTGGGTGGGGGGTGATCTGGGGCCAGACCAGCTGGGGGAGGTTCTAGGGGTGGTTGAGACACAGCAGGTTGCACCCCGTCCAGCCTTTGTGGAGACATAGTGACAAGACCAGGCCCACATCACTGCCTCTGTGGCTGCCTCTAGGAAGGGACATCAGCACTAGACTGGCCTACACTGGGGCCTCCCCATGGCCTCTGCAAAAGGGGCCCTGGTGCTGGACCAGCCACCACCTCTCCCACATCACTGACCCTTGGGCCTCACAGCTACCATGGCTGCCCTTGGCAGTTCATAGTTGCTATGGCTTTGTCCGGAAGGACATCTGGAAGACATTTGGTCTAATTAGCATATTTACCCTTTTATTAGTATAGATTGGCTGATGGGACCCACTTGAAAATTATAATGTTTACCATTAAAATAAAATATAAGGCATAGACATCCCTATAAACTCATTTGCAAAGTGGGTCTTAAACAGTTAACATGGAGAAAGATTGATTATATGACAATGCATTTGTGCCACCTTCTAGTATTTTTCCAGAATAATACTTGTATTTTTACTTGATGCTTTAGAAGTTTTTATAATTCGGTATTGTAATAATTCAGTTAAATTTAACATATTTACCAAGTCTATAATATATGCTAAGTTCTATGCTAGGCACTGGAAATGTGGTAAAGATACATCCTTTTCCACCCATGAACTCCAATAGAACAGGGAGAACATGTTAGAGCTGATCTGCCAGCCCTGAGCACACCATGCTGTGAACATACCAAATGATTCATTTTTGAGTAAACAACTCTCAACATGTTCATTTATCCTTGATTTTGCTCATGTGTTTGTATACTTAGATTCTGAGATTCAAAACTCCTTTCTCTGCAATTACCATCTCTATGTGAATTTCAAAACCCAAATTATAAATTCAAGTAAAAATTTTCTAATATTTGCTTTCTGTTTTCCTACAACTATTATTATCATTCCCAAAGGCTATTGTCTCTACAACAAGTTTAGTTTTAACAGAAAAAAAGAAGTATTGAAAAAATATTACATTGGTTAATAGCATAATATTTTCCTACAACATGACATTGTGAACAGATCACTACCATACATTGGCATGTAGAATCTAAGAAGTATGAAACTGTAAAAACAGGGCAGAAGGCTTCTTAGAAACATCAATATTTGAGATGGGTTTTGAAGGAGCCATCTGATCTTGGAATAGGGGAATATCAGGGAGAAAACAAGCAAAAAATAAAAGTATACGTGAGTATCCTTTGAAATGGGAAGAATCTTGGATGCCATAGATTATGGCCTATATCCCCCCCAAATATAAATTTTAAAAATGGCCTAAAATATAGGAGAAAATGAAAATACCTACATTTTTATTGAGTCATATAAGATGCACAAATTTTCTGAAAGTGAATTTGACACACATTTGTTCAAATAGTTGTTTGTTTTTTCTCAGGGAGTTCTATGGCATAGGAATGTGAAAAGAAAAAGACAAAGATGCAGCCAAAAAAATAATAATAAAGAGATAAAAGGAACTTTTTTACTATTATTCAAATATGAAAAATATAAAGAGAAATGTCAGTGGTTAATAATGCCTTTTACTAAACAGGTAATGTCAACCTCTGACATTTACCACATGGCATGTTGTTATGGATAGCAAGTGTCATTGACCACTGTACTGGACACTAGGGGGACATTGCTCAATAGGATAGATTAGGCTATGCCTCTCAAACCTGAGCTTGTAGAGTAGAGTCATACAATAAACTTAGACAAATAGAAGTTAGATAACAGATTTTTTATGAGATCTGTAAGATTATATATATATATATATATATATATATATATATATAATGTATAATAAAGAATAATGATAGTATTTTGATCAAGAACAACAGGAGAACTTCCCTTAGTCAGAGTACCAGACCACATCTCTAGGAGGAGATGATATTTAAAGTGCAAACTAAAGAAGAAGGAGTTGACCCTGTGAAAGATCAGGGGAAAGCATTCCAGGTACCGGGGGCATCTAGTAAAATGCCCCTATGTTTGGAAAAGCTCTGGTCACTCACAATAGCACAGATGAGGGAAGATAGTTGGTGGAACTAAAATATTGCCAATAGCTATAATAGGTAGTAGTTCATTTAAAATATAATTTGTAGGTAGCATAGACAGCTTCTGTAGTTAATTTGAAGTGTAGAAGGGCACAAAAGAGGGAGGAATCAGGAATTATTCTTAGGAGTTTGACTTTAGGGATAGAATTTACGGTCGTGGTAGCATTTGCTGAGATACAGAAGAGGAAAAAACAAAACAAAATAAAGGTCCCTTCTGGCATGGGACAGCTCTAAGATGGCTAAGGTAGAGCCCCAGTTGGGAAGTGGATGATCTAGGAGGTAGGCATTGCCAAAAAGGTTCAGTGTTAAAGCAAGGGCTGGAAAATGTGCTTGGAGGACTTAACCATCTGGGTGGTATTTAAAGCCACAGGATGGATAAGAGCATGTAGGTAATCCCTTGTTTTTAGCAAAAATATTTTATGAGATTTTTTTTTTAACACCATGAGCCAAGCTTTATTTCTGTATAATGCCTCCATAGATTGGTGGAATGTTCTCTGCACAGTAAATTAAATAACTGTGGTCTTTGCCTTCCAGGAACTCATAGTCTTAAATAGGCTCTAATGACATGACCATGGGAGAGATTCCATTGTTACTCTTGTCCCTGAGTCTTTATGTTTATAATAACTCATTACAGTCTGCATGGACTTCTATGTTTATTTCTATTCTTTGTCCTTATGGTAAGTGGGAAGATTGTGTACAATCTATTTTTGATGGACTGAGCAACTCTTTAAGCAGATATTTTTATTTCAATTTTCAACAAATTAAAATGTGAGCCCCCAAAATTTAACTAAGCAGTTTCACAGCCCAAATCACAAAGTGGTGAGTAAGGCTTGGCCAAGGGAAGATTTTTGAAACTCCAGGGACCCAGGGAGGTCTAGTTTTGAATGGAGCCTTCCTGGATGTATCTATCTTCAAATACAAAATAAAACTGAGTAGCAATCAATAGCAAAGCTCTAGATAGAGTCTGTCGGAATTGGATCAAATCCCTGCTGTCCACTTGATAACTGAGTGACCTTAGAAGTAGCCTCCATTTCTTATTCTGTATAATGGTGATGCTAACACCTACCTCTTAGATTACTTGTAAATTCTTGCATCGATCCCTTTATTCAAATTTCCACTAACTGATTTATTCATCCATCCACCAAACACATAGTAAGCTCCTACCATGTGCCAGGAACCATTTTCAGCATAAAACTGCTGTTGTCTGGGAACTGCATCCTTTGGGGGAAGCAGTCACTGATCAATTAACAAATCAATACGGACTAGAAAGTTAGTGACAAGAAGTATGAAGAAAGCACAAACCATGCTTAAGATCATAAGAAGTAAGGGAAGGCTTCTCTGAGCAGGGTCCTGCTCAAGGATTAAATGAGATAACACCCAAAAAGCATTTAGCATGGTGCATGACACCATCACTGAGCATTGCAATCCTGAAAAAAGGAGAGTCGAACACAGACATGGGTGATGCTCAGGATCACTTGCTCACTGAACAGCCTAGAGAAAACTTCAGCTTTTAGAGTTCTTTCCTCCCACTGGCTGCATTATGAGAGTCTCTGGATGCTTTAGTATATATCATGAATCCAACTGCTATTTCTATGAATCTGTGCTTACCAAACAACTTCTAATCATGATTTACCTTACCAGGTAAACCTTCCCACCTGGAGAGAATAGTCCAATCACATAGATGTCAAGTGCTCAGCTTCAGTTCTTAGCTGTTTCTCATTATACATTGATTCAGAGGCACTCTAATTATGGTTTGGTTCCCTGTGTAGCTTGGCCACATAGAGTGAATATATTGATCACATTTGATTATCCCAGTTGCTGTGACAACTCTTGCTCATTATAAGTTAGGCAACTGACATTCTGATTGAATACATTCACCTTCTGAACTTGGGCAATGTTAGTGCCTGGCACATAGTGGGAACTGAATGAACAGTAATTGATTAATGAGGTGTGACTTCTCTCAGGCTCGTGGCAAAATTAGACTTCCAAGGGTAAATTCACTGGTGTGGGGTGTGGGGGGCAAAGATGATGAATGCTACTCTGCAGGGTCTCCCAAAAGCCATCCTCTCTCCCAGGCATTCATGCACTGTGACTGTATGGACTGAGAACGTGGGCTGATTTTGTATATCAACCATGGCTTTGAATTCCTGCTTCAAACCTATTCAGGATTGAGAGGAGGACTTGAAAGTCCAGAGAGTGACCACAAAGAACGAACTCTGCTCCTCCACTCCAGTTAAATCCTGCTGCTGAACAAATGTAAGACTACTGGTCCCAAATACAGCTACAGTCCTGGGAGCGATGTTTTCCCTCACATCCAGAGGCTTGGGAGGGCAGATGTCACAGGACTGAGGGCAGGGGCCTTGTGATGGAACCCACTTGGCTGCTGTTGATGAGAGGCAATACAGGGCCTCTAGTCATAATGGTAATAGCAAAGCATTCTTTTATGTTTCAGCAACCAGTGCCTTTCATACTTGATATATAACATTTCACTTACTTTACCCACCCTGCAGGCCATTGTGTATGTCAGCTGAAAACTTCTCTTTCCTTTGATTCAAAATCACTTTTTTTTTGAATTTTGTTTAATAAACATTTCTAGCTTTTTGGCTGAACTATTGGTTTCTCTGTGAATTTCAGCCTCCAAATTTTTTCTTTTCTTTTTGAGTTTCACCCCAAGAGACATCATCTTGCATCCTACTAGGTCTGTGGGAGTATCTTGCTTTGGCTACTGGCTGATTCATTCCTCCTGTGGCTCAGTTTATATAACCCTTCTTGAGGAAAGTCCTGATAGAGATGTATATTCCTCTACTGCCCTGCCTCACCCCCTTCCCACACTCACTATTGGCCCTTCAGTCTATGAAGGTGAGCAGTACCTGGAAACATCAACTCTACCCAGTCATTAATAAATAATTTGATAAAACTGAGTACATATAAATGAGATGCCATTGTTAAAAGTAAGAAACCATCACTGTTTTCTACCAGGTCATGTGACCACTTTTTTCTTGACTCTGTGGCAGCTCTAGTAAGGAGAAATGTATAAGATTACATGTGAGGCATATTTATTATAAAAAGTAGATGTTTTTAACTCTCAGTAATTACACATTTGGGGTTTTTGGTTGTATTTTTTGTGTGGTGTGTGTGTGTGTTGGTGTATTTGTGTATTGGCCTCAAATTCTTTTTCTCTAAAAAAAAGGAAATTGCAGCTATATTAGATTAGTAGTTTTCAAAGTCTTTTAGGTGGTGGAATGCCTGCAAACTATGGGATGCTTTATGGGATACCATGAAATTTTAACATCCAAAGCTAGACTTAAAATAGCCAAACTATAATTTGTGACATCTCAAGTACTTTTTTATTTGTGATTCTAATAGAGGCATAAGTTAGCACATATGGAGATGCAATTCATTCACTTATTCATCTATCAAAGAAATGTTCTTGAGTATCTGCAGAAATGTTTCTCAAAGTAGCCTTTATCAGAGTAACCTACAGGGTTTATTAAAACATAGCATGCTGGACCTCATCCAGCATTTTAACAAATTCTCAGGTGATGCAGATATAGATGCTGCTGGTCTCAAACCACCCTATGCCAACCACTGACCTACTCTCTTTTAGGTCAGGAATTGACAAACCACAATGCATGAGCCAAATCTAGTCCATACTTCTTTTTTTTTTTTTTTTAATTGGAACACAACCACAACCATTAATTTACGGGTTGTCTGCATCTGCCTTTGTGCTCGAAGGGCAGGCTTAAGTAGTTGGGACAGAGACTATAGGACTATGAGGCCTACAAAGCATTCAATATTTACTATCTCTTTTTAAAAAAATATATTTTATTGATTTTTTACAGAGAGGAAGAGAGAGTTAGAAACATTGATGAGAGAGAATTATTGATCAGCTGCCTCTTGCACACCCCCTACTCGGGATGTGCCAGAAACCAAGGTACATGCCCTTGACCTGAATCGAACCCGGGGCCTTTCAGTTTGCAGGCTGATGCTCTATCCACTGAGCCAAACTGGTTTCGACAATATTTACTATCTCTAGGAAGAGGATGTAGACTGGGTTAGCAGGATAAACTTGTACAAAAGTATAATACAGTTTTATCCTTATGGAGCTTACATTTTTTTAAGGATTCTCTTTTGCATTAATATTTCCACAACTAACTCATGCCCCAATCTCTTCAAGTGTTTCTGATTAAAATACCCTTGAAAATGGACTTTTCCTCCCACTGTTTTCTCCTTGTAGTGTTTTCTAGATAGCATTTTCAGAATAATACCCTAAGTGTAGCTATTAAATGATGATTGTTTCCAGAAAGAAAAAAAAATAGTTATTCCCATTTTTCCACATTGCAACACCAAACCAGTACCATTTCTTTATGTACCACCTGAGAGTTCCCAAAGTTGCAGGTGCTGCATTGACTTGCTCAGAAATGGGCATAGTAGTGAGTTTCACCAGCAGGAGTATCATAGTTTCTGCCTCCTTGCTGTTTTTCTCCCTGACCCACTTCACTCAATTAATTGTCCTGTTGGCCCATGAAGGCATCTGAGCTTGCACCTCCAGGTCTATAAATAAAGCCATTCCTGCTTATTTACTATCTTCTAAATTACTTAATCTGTTTTTGTTATTAGTACTGTAGCTTATCATGTATATTATTTGTCTTAGTTATTTTTTCTAATATTAGTTATTAATTACTTATAACCAATTTTCTTAAACATTTCTGTCTTAAAGCAAATGAAGGATTGCTTTTACCTCACATTTTTATCTCAGGTTTCCTGTGAGGCAAGATTTGGGAAGTGGCTTATCAAGGTGACTTTTGCTCAGTATCTTTTATGAGATTAAGATTAAGATATTGATCTGGATTGCAGTCATCTCAAGGTTCAACCCAGACTATAGGATCAGCCTATATCAGATGGCTCAGGGTACAGCTGGCAAATTGATGCTCATTGTTGGCTGTAGGCCTCAGTACCTCACCACATGGGTCTCTCCTTTCCATGCCATGGAGGCCAGCTGCTCCCAGAGCAAGTGAGCCAAGAAAGCAAGGCAGAGGCCACAGTGTTTTTTAGATATAGCCTCAGAGGTCACTCTCCATCATTTCTGCATCATCTTATTTGTTACACAGGTCAGTCCTAATCAAAGTGGAAAAGAGTGACATAGAAGTATGAGATCTGGAGGTGAGAACCATTGGAGGACATTTTTAAGCCAGGATGCCACGTGGTTTCAACTCTCTCCTACTCTAGGCATGGAATTAGCCTTCAACATTTTCTCCCTATCTGGAATGTTCTCTTTATCTATCTATCTATCTACCTATCTATCTACCTATCTATCTATCTTTTTATTTCCTTGTCTCAAACCATCTCTTAAAACTTATCTTGGTCCCATCTTCCTTGAAACATCTTCTCTGACTTCTTTTGCCTAAAGAAAATGCATCTTCCTTTGTTCTCCTCTGACCTCATTATTCTTATCACACATTTTAGCAGTTACTCACACATAGGAAGTGATTCATATTCACAAATGAAATAGACTGAAGTGCTCAGCTCTTTCTGAGTCAGGAAATCCTTTAATACTACTACTACAAAAAAAAAACAAACAAAAAAAAAAAAAAAAAAAAAAAAAAAAAAAAAAAAAAAACCTGTGTAAATCATTGAAAAAAATGCCCTTAATTTGAGATTGAACTATGTTATACATGTATTATGAGTAATAATAATATGGTGTATTTGATATACTTAAGAAGAGATCAGTATCTACCACAGCAGTGCTACTCAAACCTAAATAGCTATAGGAATCATGTAGGGATCTAGTCAATTACAGATTAAGATTTAGTAGGTAGAGGACAAGGTTGAGATTCTGCTCCTCTAACCACCTCCCAGATGATGGTGATGCCCTTGGTCTATGAAACACATGAAGTAGCCAGGTACAGGAACATACAATAGGATATGAATTGTAAATAGCTTGAAAAAGAGAAGACGTTAAAAGATTCATGGCTGTGTTCAATTATTACAATTGGCAAGGCATAAATATTTAAAATCATGAATCGCCCAAATATTTATTTATTGTTCTATGGTACTGTCCATTATTTTTACACATACATATATGTCTTATATCTTCCAGTCTTGATTATAGGTTGCTCTGGATTAAATACATTCATGTCACCCCAGAACTGAATCATAGTTCCTTTTCTTGAGCAGGGACTCAATAAATGTCTACCGCTTGATTGCTCTGCAGCTAATTCTCAGTCAGTCCTGCATTAGTGCCCATCACACTTTGCAAGATTTTCTCTTTCTAAAATATTTCAGTTTTCAGTATGGGCATCTCAAAATGCCTTTTCCTATAAATTAGAATTTATTTATTTATAATCCCTTATGATACATAATATAATTCCTCACAATAAAAGTTATAATTAATTTGTCAGATAACCTATTAAATTAAAATAAAATGATCAAAGTAATATAAAGTAATATAATCAGATTAATGGAAAAATTATGATGCACAGCTATACCCCAAGCCAATTAAGTCAGAATCTTTAAGTCTTTAGGTAAAGATAATTTTAAAGCTTCCCAAGTAACTCCAACATAAAACAAATTTTAGGACCATAAGTTTAATTCATATCTTACTAGATTTTATAATATATTGATTATATTTTTATTACTTTGCCCCCAAAGCATATTTTTACAATATGTAAAATATTAATGAAGACCAATTCAGAGAACATTTTTGTCCTTTTTTCTTATAGAATGTCATTGTATAACTTAATGTATAGTTTAGATAAGTTATAGTAATTTTTATAATCTTAGAACAATCTACCTTTTCCTTAAATGTGCATGATTTCTTAATCAGACAACTTATTAATGTATATTGTACCTTCTTATTTTTAAGCACACACATCAAATTATTTTTGCCAAATTACCCTGGCCATTTTAAAGCATGAAAACATTTTGTAAATAGTTTGCATCTCGTAGTCAAAATTAGTCCCACTTCTCAATAGGATGTTGTTAAATGCCTGCCTTACAAATGTTAGCATCATAGAAAGATCTCTGTGTCATTTAGGAGTGTCAGAGGAAAATCATGTCACTTATTCTGTTTACTCAGTGTCAGAGACTGCTAAAGGTCAAATAAAGCAGTTGACAGAGGCCTGAACAGTCAAATACCCTGCAACTCTTTGAAGCCTTGCCTCTCAAGAGCTATGTGACCCTTGACAAGTCGGTTAACGTCTGCTGGTCTCTAATATTTCACTTGTAAAATGAAAGAGTTGAAGTTAAAGCATATAGAATTCTTTTTCTTTAATTTTTTAAAATATATTTTATTTATTTTGTACAGAGAGAAAGGGAGAGAGAAAGTTAGAAACATCGATGAGAGAGAGTCATCGATCAGCTGCCTCTTGCACACCCCCTACCGGGGATATGCCCGCAACCAAGGTACATGCCCTTGACCAGAATCAAACCCAGGACCCTTCAGTCCCCAAGCCGACGCTCTATCCATTGAGTCAAACCAGTTTCGGCCATATAGAATTCTTATAGCTGGAAAAGTGTAAGGTGAAAGAGCAATGCGCTTTGAATGCTTCTAAGCCAGGCACTGTGTGAAGTGATTTAAAATAATTCTCATGGAACTCTCAAAATGATTCTATAGGATAATTTCAAATGAGCAGGCACAAAAGTCACTAGGTTATTAAATTATGCTGATGAAAAATCAAGTAGCATAGACTAAAAAGACATGAATTCATCTGATTCTGTTTCTCACATTGAAAGGGAATTTTAAACATAATTAATTCCAACCATTTTGTTTTATAGATGAGGAAACTGAAGCCCAGAAAGCTCAAGTGACTTACTATTACTGACACCTAAAGTCCTATGCTACTAGGGGAGGGCAGTTTGTTCAGTTTAATAGTGCAATCTAATTCAACCCAAAGCTTTATCATTATTATAATTCCAAATGTTATTCTGCACAGAGGAGGAGTTTGCTCAGAGGTATATATTCCTTATATTCCTGTTAATTCAGAATCTCTAAAGCCAGCATCTCAGCAGGATTTTCAGAAGGGGCCTGTGATGTGATCCATGGGTCCTGATGTTACAAATCCAGATTGGCATGGCAAGGGTTGCTGTCATCTAACTTGGATAGCTTTATGGACAAATATTTTCATGGTTGGTTTCATAAAAGTTGTTATCCCTCCACTTGAAAAGCCCTGCCTGTTGTTTTTACTGCCCTAAAAGTTAAAGTCAGTGAATTATCCCTAATATATCAGTGCTGTACATTCACATAAATAAGTGCATATAGTCACACATAGTAAATTACACAGAAACATGACTGGACATCACTGGATCTGTGCAGTTGCCTGACTCTGGGTGAAGGAATTGAGTGTGAAGACCTAAGATAGTCATTCTTAAAGACTGGTCTAGGGAGTAATTGATTGGACATCATTGAGCAAGAGGTAGTGAGCTTCTGCCCAGGTGAAATCTGTAGATCAAGTCCTGACAACTCTTACTAATGACTGTGGTATTCATCTAGTTAGTCAATAGAATTAATCAATAGTTGCTATTCCTATATTTTATGCCAGGCATTTGTTAGATACTGGGAATATGGTGCTGAACAAAACTGCCCACGCCCCAGAGGAGTTTATATTCTGGAGGAAAGATAAAGAAACCAAAAAAAAAAAAAATGTTTATAAAACTTAAAAAAAAAAGTAGGACCACATTAGGTAGTGACTAGTGTGATGAGCCAGATAGAAAAGGGAAATGTAATAAGAAATGAGAAATTATAAATAAGGGCTGCTGCTTGTGGGTGGTCATGTTTCAATTGAGATTTTAATGATGAAAGGGAAGCCATGCCAGAAAGGACTGGGGTAAAATGTTGGAAACATAGGGCACCTCAAATGCAATCATCTTACAAAGAAATAAGAAGCTTAGAACTTCTGTAAGAGGATATGTCTTAATAGAGGGCTTTTGAAATCTATCTCACTCAGACATTTACTCATTTATTTATTGTTTATTTATTAAAACATGCATAAGGGGCCAACTATGCATCATGCAGTATTCCAGACAATTCCCTGGCCCTGTGATGCTTATGTTCTTGTGGGGACATAAATAGTAAGTAATACATCATAATAAGCAAATTGGATGATATGATAGAAGATAAGACCTATGGAAAAAAGAAGTCTGGTGAGGAGGACCAAGAGTGTGGGAGTGGGGTGGTCAGAGAGGATCTCATTGAGAACGTGAGACATGAACCATAATTTGAAGCCCATGAGGGAAGTAGGCATGCAGCTACATGGAAGAGAGCCTTCTGATAAGTGAGACCTGTGCATAGTCATCTTGCAGAAAGAGTAAGGAAGCCAATAAGGCTGCATCAGAGCGAGCGAGGAGAAAATAAGTGGGGGGGGGAATGACCTGATGGGAGCTAGTTGTTACACAATGATGCCAGGATTTGGGCTTTTCCTCTGAGAGAAATGGGTGGGCAGTGTAGGGTCTTTGCATTCATTCTAAGATCAGTGTAGGCACAGAAACCAGACCTGCATCCCAAATGATAGGCAAGCTTCCCGTGAAGTGGAGAGACCATGGGATGGAGTCCCACCACATCAGGCCACGGTGGCCTTGTGAACAGTGAAGGGGAGGATGAGCAGGCTGGCTCTTGTTTAAGAAATGAATAGTATTGCTTCCTGGGGGAAATATTTTTATTATTATTTAACCTAGGAACCAGTTTGACTTCCCAAAATCAAATAACAAGCTATTCCCTAGAATAAAAATATAAACACATAGCCAACGCCATATTTAACGAAAAAAATACCTGAAGCAGTCCATAAAGCCTTAAATTGCAGTGGTGTACTAATTTACTCAGGGAGATTACAACATTTTTGCTGTCCTCATTAAGCATGTTATATGGTCTCTGGGAACTGAATATCTGCATCTAAAAGGGAAGTTATACTCTCCTTTTATCTCTAACAGATGTGAGGATCAAATGTTTATGGGTGTGAAAAAGCCTTTCCATGAAAGCAAACCCTGTCAAGTAGCAGGATTTTTCTTTTATTACATTGTTTTATGCACAAAACATTTCTTTTGAAATCGCGGAGGCCGCATAAACATTAAAGAAGCGATGTGGTATTTTTATAACACACGTCTGTCCGTCACTGCTGTTTTTGGCAGAATGTGTCCCACATGATCTTTTGGTTAGTGATTTCCAAACAGTCTTGACTTCCCCGGGGCTTCCAGGACACGGATGCATGGGTGCATAGAGACCACTGTTGGGGCACTAGATTTTTGCTAACACACAAGCCAAGTTTTCTTTTCCTGGAATTATTTTATTAATCCTTTCCATTTCCTTCCGCTGTCCTTTATAGAAACAGAATTAAATTATATTGGGCATAACAAGGAGGAAAAGTAACTCATTCATATTTTATTGTTTTAATATCTTGCATTAGTTTTACCAGTGATTTATGCTTCCTAATCCCGTCCTCCTTCCTTTTGTATTCTCGATGTCTCTCAAGGGTGTCGCATAAGAGAAACCTATAGGCTTTTGGGAGAGAATGTACGTGTTAGAAGTGTGGAGCCAGGTGAATAAAGGCTTATTTTCTCATAGATCTTTCCCTTCACTTTCTAAACAGGGGCCACTGTATGATTCTAATCAGTTATATAGAGGGGTGTTAATACCCAGGAGTTACATGCTATTTGCTAAAATAAATGGGAAACTAAAATAGGTGCTTTGTGTGGATGGAAATCGCTGGACATTGGACAATGACGCACTTTTCAGGATGTTAAGGACCATTTTCCCCCTCCACAGCCCCAGCCTGCCTTGAGCATCATGTTAGCTATTGTCATTTCTGCCCTGATTGCATGGAGCAGCTGCTGGCCTTCCATTTACAGTATCCTGAGCTCCTTGCTGGGTGTAGCGATTGCCTGCACAGGCCGCTGTGGCAGCACAGGCTCCCCAGCTCAGGAAAATTAAGGGTGCATCTCTTACCACTGCATTGTGCTTTTGTGCTTTTATTTCAGAGAGGGGAAAATGTATATATCAGAATAGTTATTCTTGCATGCTGGTACATACTAATCTCTACTGCCATATCCTTGCAATCCATTTCTGACAACTGGCTTGACATGTCTCTGCTCTAGAGTAATAGCATTCTTGCTTGAGGTTTCTCAGGCAAAAACCATGACAGTCTGCACGTTGCTGGATACCCCGTGTGTTACTGATTAAGAGAGAATAACTGTGATGGCATGGGCATTTGACACCATTTCCTAAAGACTGCTAGCATGATTTTTCCCCTGCAACCCCCTGAGTTTCACAGATTTAATTTGGATTTTTTTTCTACTCCCTCTTTTGAAATGCATGATTGTCACTTTCTTCGAGGATTCTTGGTTATTCACTTTGAAAACAGAGTTTGTTTGTTTTTTATTATCCTCATATATACAACACAATTATATTATCCTCAGAGAATACCCGGACCCCATCCTTTGAGGACTTCACCTTCTACCTTAAATTGCTCTGGCAGTCCAAATGTCACTTTTAACACATGTAAACAATTAAGGGTATAGAAAATGCCTCTTCAAACTCTTTTATCCAAAAGGCTAGAGAGTAAATATTTTAAGCTCTGCAGGTTCTACAGGTAATGTCACAGCTGCTCAACTCTGAATTGTGCTGTAATAACACCATGGATGGTGTGCAAATAAGCATGGCTGTATTCCAATAAAACTTTATTTACAAAGGCAGATGGTAGACTGGAGTTGACCCACAGGCAATTGTTTGCTGACCCTTGGTATAGAAGATGATCCTTGGGGAACTTTTGGCATAGCTGGTTTCTGTCTGCTCTTAGTTGTCTAAGAAGATATTGTCAAGGGTCCTTGGAGTAATCCCCCCATCCAATAATTTCTGCTTTTCTAATTATACATCTTGGTTTTTCATTCTATTTGCTCTAAATCCATCATCAACAGAGTAGGCAAGGGCCATGAAAGTGTTTTTGTTGTTTTTTGTTTTTAAATAATGTCCTCATCAGCTCTGGCTCCCAGTGCTCCACAATCGCAAACTCTGTGTACTGTGGCTTTATTTTGTCATCCAAGCTTGTAAGGGCAGATCTCAATTTGGCTCCAAGGCCCTGTTTTCATTGCCAGCTTCCCTGGCAGGCTGAGATGCTTCATCTCCTAACCTCACCTGAGTAGCTTCACTAGCCCTCTGACATTGTGGAAAGCTTTTCACATACCTTACCTGATGTGATCCTGGCCCAATCATTCAAAGTGATTGTTAGTAGTAGTAGCATCATATTTACCGTTATTGCTTATTAGATGCCTGATTGCACAAAATTCGTGCAAGGGGCTCAGATCTCTCAGCCATAGTGGCTTGCCTCAGCCACAGGAAACCACAGCGGATACCTCAGCCCTTGCAGCTATCCAGAAGAATGTCTGGTCTAATTAGTATATTAGAGGCATGATGCACAAAATTTGTGCAAGGGGTTCTGAAGGCCAAGGTAACAGCCCTTGCTGCCACCATGGCCCTTGTAGCAGCAGCCTTGGATGGACATCTGGAAGGATGTCCAGTCTAATTTGCATATTATGCTTTTATTATTATAGACTAGAGGTCCAATGCATGAAATTCATGCATGGGGGCGCCCTCAGCTTGGCCTGCACCCTCTCCAATCTGGGACCCCTTGGAGAATGTCCAACTGTCAGTTTGTGCCCGCACTTTTAATAGATGACAGTTCCATTCTTCTTTCTTTTCATGCTTAAACCCATTGGAATTTAGTAGGTATTCAAAGCGTGCATACATTTTTTGGGAGACACCTTGTATATCTCTAGTCAGCAGTGAAAGGAACCAATGGTAGGTTTGGAACCCCAGACAGGGAATATCGCTCACTCTCCACATGTCTCCCTACTCCACTTTGCACTTTTGCGGACAGTGGAAGAATCAATATTTCCTCTCATAACTTGGAAAAGCACATCTTGTGCACTAGGCTCCAAGTGAGCGAGGTTCAGTCAGGGCAGCCTTCATCATGGGTGCCAGCACCCATAGTGCACATTCCTCCTCTACATCGCCCCAAATATCCCACCGGTTCACTGAGCTGACAGGCCTCCTCACCTCCTCTGGGTTTTTAATCTTGAATGCTGACCGAAGGCACCTCAGTGAGGGCTGCCTGCACCCACCAGGTGTGTCTTCCGCACCTGCTCCTGCCTCAGCACCTGCATTAGCCCAATGGAAGTGATCTCAATGCTTCACTGGCCTCCATGGGAACAGGGCATTACCACTCTGCCCTCTCACTGCTAACTCACAGGTACCCACCCTCAGCACCCAGAATTTTTGAATGGCATCTCCAAGACTGCTGTTGTCTACCAAATTTACAGTCATTCAGAAAGAGACTGGACAGTGTTTTTCCTGTCTACAGGATAAAGTTTATTAGTAAACCAAACAATATTACAATAGACATATTAAATATTTTGTTAACACTCTATCAGCATTTTACCTGGAGAAACTTGCTAATTTTATATTGTATGTATCTTCATTAAATGATGTTGATGATCAGTACCATTTATTTAGAGCCTAATTCTAATGCCAGGTTTTAAGTTTGTGCTTGATGTTTTTATTGTTTTTATAGTGACGTAGTTGTCACAATATTAGGAGATAGATCATTTTATCACCCCCTTCTTTATAGATAAAAACCTTAAAGACTTTTGTTCAGCCTTATCAATTTCACCATGCATATAGTAATAAACAAATTTATTAAGATTTTATAAAGATTTTTAAAATACTACTCTACATAGTGTGTTGCCATTTTACTTCAAATTATACACATTATAGCATTTTACATTTCAGCAGTCCAGAATATAAATAAAACTATTAAATTACTTTTCTTCATTCATTACATATAATATATATTGGGAAGGTCACCAGCTAATTCTCTTTCAACTAGCGGATAGGAGTGACTACCATTTAAATAGATATGTAAAAACTTTCCCAGCATAACTGCTCAAAAATGTTATCTGATTAATTGCTTTTATTAATGTTACTTTATAGTTAATAGGGTTCTTTCATAAATGACTGCAGTAAGAATCTCTTCTGTGAATGGTTTTATTCTATAGCAGATTTGGAGTACCTGAGGCTCCAAATACACAGATTTTTCAGTCAGTTTAAACTGCTTAAAACTTGGCTAATTTTGTATATGTGTTCACATTTTTTTATTACAGTCAAATGTTTTAGACTCATCCCTATATTTCCTAGACTTAACTTGGAAAGGTTCCAATAAAACCAGCTGAAGAGCCATTGGGGACCATTATAAAGCGTTAATAAACAGGTCAGCAGGGGGCGCTGCCTTTTGCACTTAGTAAGACTATTTTAAAGACCCTAGCCTAGAGCTTTGTATTCTACCACCAATTCTAAACAAGTTTTAAAAACTTGTTTTTTGTTAAGTCACGGTTTGTTTTTTTTTCCCTCTCTCATCACAATATGACTCTACTTTTAAGAAGCAACAACAAAGAAACAGAAGGAAAAAAAAAATACAATCTAACAGGAAAACCATCAACAGGTTTTCTTTTGGAGCACCAATTTCTTAGGCATTATCCTTTCTAACACTTTATAACAGACTCTACCTGAAAAGAAGGGGAAAAGAAATTTTACATGATTAGGAAAAGATAGAAATTGAAGAAACTGAAGGTATAATAAGAAATGAAAATATAATGACACAAGAAGCAAAGCAATTCTCTGTTGAACAAAACATTTTCTGTGACCTATTATCCCTTTCTTTTTCTTGTGGACATTTATTTCTTGCTCCCTCATATTCCATTGTGTTGGCAACAGTATTGCTGTGATCAGCTATGAACCAGCACCTACTTAAAGAGACCATCTCTTGGTTATAAGTATTTCTTATTAAGTAACAAATTTATCACTTGAAATAATTACAGTGGTTTTTAATTTGTCCCTTTCATTTTAGAAGGAAGAGGGGTCTTTTTGCCTGTTTTTTTGTTTGTTTGTTTGTTTGCTTTTTTGTTTTTTATAAAGCATATTTGTTTTTCCTAAGAAGGCTATGGCTAATAATTAGAGTCATCATTTCTTTTTTACCATAAGACTAATAATTTTATTTATTTTTCTCTATATTAAAAAATAAGCTGAGATAAGTGAAAACTCATAATCTGCTTGCCCTATAGAATTAAGAACTAAACAGTTGAAGAAAATAAAAGCATTAACTAATACTTGTGACAATGAATGTGAAAGAGGTGAGGGACAAAGCTGGTATCTTCTCTGTTGGATAAAATTATTTATTTATGTACACCAATGACGCATGGAGATAAGCAAGTGGGAAAGTATAAAAAATTGAAGAGATTGTGCTAGAAGTTTGGCCTCCAAATGTCTAAGTCCTTTAGATACGTGTTAGCACTGCCCTGTGAGTATAAGAACCAAAGAGGTAAAAGCACTCAATGATCTAAACCAATAATAGGCAAACTACCACATGCAGCTCTTTGGCCCCTTGAGTTTTTAGCAAAGGCCAGCTTAGTAGTACCCTAATTAAGTTAATAACAATGTACCTACATATATAGTTTAAGTTTAAAAAATTTGGCTCTCAAAAGAAATTTCAATCGTTGTACTGTTGGTATTTGGCTCTGTTGACTGATGAGTTTGCTGACCACTGATCTAGACAACTGAGAGAGGACGATATACCTGCAAGGGAATGCTTAGAAGGAGCCATCTGTGAGCTAGGAGGAGTACAAGGGTGACATGCCTTGTCATTGGCTACCGGATCACCAATGGAAGACATTGGGAGCAGTTCTTTTGGGAAGTCAAGGAAGGAAAGCCTAATTTAGAGAAGAAATGTAAGCAACAGGTTCAGACATCTCTTTCAAAGAATTCTTCTCTAAGATGTATAGAGAAATGGAGAAATAGCTGGCAAGGAAAATGGGGTCAACAAGAATGGACATAGGGGAGAGGAAGGCTTTGACATGGCAGACTGTAAATTACTTAATAGCATGATAATGTCTATGTTTTCATTCTATCTTCTTAGCTCATGAGCCAAATATCATTTAACCTCATTTCCTTATGTCAAAATGGCTTAATTTCTACCAAAATCATTGGCTCCTGACCATAGTTCAATTACAACTATGAGTTTTCTTCTTTATGCAGCATTTATACCAATAGGTAATGCCAAGGGCATGGGGATCTTTCAAATGTCACAAAAAATATATAGTATCTGTTCCAAGAGATATAACCCAAGATCTGCTTGCCAATTCCTGTGTTCATGTTGTGCACCTTTATCTAATTAATATTCACTGAGGCACTTTAGGACTCTGTAAACAAGCAAATCTTCCTCCTAAAAGCTGGCTCTCAGTCTCCCATCCCCAAAAGGAAAAGACAGGAAGTGTTGTCTTTCAGCTGTGATTCCAATACTCAATGGTAATATTAAGGATTCTCCGTCTGATATCCATGACATATATGGGGCAATCATATTCCAAAACTATATGGCAGAGTGGCAGTAAATCTAATCAGAACATGTATGAGGAGAACTGAAATCTCTCCTTCCATTTTCCACATAACCTTGGACAAGGTTCTTAGTTATCATGTCAACTCGGTTGCCCTTCTTTGACTATGAAGATGGTGATATTAGCTGCCAGATATATTTTCAAAGTGCATTCTGCATATTAAAGTTTCTAATTATCTTCAGGCCTGTATCAGCGCTAATTATTAAATAGTTTTATAATCCTAACTGGCCTGATTTTTTTTTTCAATGCAGTCCTTCAAATTATCCTTCTGGAGTGATGAATCTCTCCCAAAGCATTTAATTCTGCACACACAAAGAGAAATACCACTGTTTATTCATGAATGCTATGGAACAAAAACTATATTTATTTCGTGTTCAGGCTGTAAATATAAGAAATTTATGGATAATGGCTTTTTAAAGAAAGAAGCACCAGAGGCTCTGAAATGACTGGCAGTTCTATTATAAGGAATTTTGAGCAAGCTCTGAGGCATAGGCTCCTGGAGAAGAATTTATATAATTTGCTGACTGTAAAGAAGTTCTGCAGCAAAATATTTAAAATTTACTTGTTCTTAACATACCATGTTAGTTATGATTGAACTCTGGAGTTTTGCTGTCTTTAAAATAAGCATCTTTGGAGTCAACTATTTTGTGATTAGCTGTAATAGATATTTTTCCTAATTAAGGAAAATCCACTTAATTAGCTCTACCCTAGAGTCTTCTGAAAGCCAAGTTTAAATATCAAAAGTGAAAGTAATCAATTTCAACCAAGATTCAAGAAATAAATCAGTTAATAAATTAAACATAATAATAAAAACGAATTTTTGTTTGGTTGGATACTCATAAAATGGTAATTTCTTTTTTAATTGCACAAACACATCTCTGCATTTTACCAAATTTTATTTGTAAGATTCTAAACATTTTGTAATGACTTAACTGGTCATTCCCTTCCTTTACATTAATCACAATTTGCCCTAATCCAAGATTTTAATTGATAGAGCAAACCAACCAGTACACCTTTGTATTCAACACATTGGCTGATTAAAACAAAAAAAATCAAAATACCATTAATGGTACAATTTATATTTTGATTAGCATTCCAATCATAGATTTACTGTCCTATTGCTGGCTGGCTTAACCGACTCTCTTTTGTTTGGGACACTGGATTCCGGGCACTGAGAAGTATGTCTTCATGAGTCTTCACAGAAGGTCCTTTGTCCTAGTTATTATGCCCCTTAGTTCTTCAAAGGGACAAGAAGCTTGGAAAATCCTAATTAATGCCTGTTATAAAGGGATGGTGATTAAGACATTGCATAAATCCAAGGATTCTGTTTTAACTCCCCTAAAATATAAACATAATTAAACAAGAGGCTCTCCTCAGCAGGGCGAGTGAGGCCATTGAAACCAGCCCACTTCTTTGCTTAGTTGTTTTCTTCCCTAAGCCAGTCATGTTGAGGTTGTATGTTTTTCTCAGTGTTGTGTCTCTCCACTGTGCTCTGCTTAGATGTTAAGGGTAAATTAAGCATTTCCAAAAATTCCAAACAATTAAAACTTCAACACCCATCTATAGTAGCTTTTGGAGAATCAATGTAGTAATACCTTATAATTTATACAGTAGGCAGATTCCTCTGTAGAGACCTTAACAAGCTTGTTTCAAGCTTATTGCTACCCTTAAATGTACATGTTGGTGTTGGCTTGGAGGTATGCTTTCTGGGGAACGTTGCAGTGATTTGTATGTCTACAGTTCGGTAACACATGAACATAGACAGAAAATGTTTTTCTTCAGAACCAATTGGCTTTTCAATCACAGACCTCATAGATTGTTACATTATGAATCATCTGGCAAATGTAGGTTTGTTTGCTACGATCTGTTAAAGCACATGTGTCAAACACAAGGCCCGCGGGCCAAATCCGTCCCACCAGGCCTTGATCGGCTACTAAAAGATCAATTTCTGAGCATTTTTGAAGTTATACTTTTATATTTGACCCTTCTTGGCCTCCGTTGGTTTTAAATAAATGTATTTTTATATAACTTAATGTATTTCATTACAGATAATTCATAAAATACAAAAAAGTAAGAACAACATTAAGAGCTCCACAATCCAAAGAAAACAACAATTAATACCATGTATAATATTTTTATAGAATTTCATTTCTTACAATAATGTAATTAATCATTTTTATTTGTTCTTATTACAAAATGAGAATAATTTTATAATAAATTTAAGGAAAACTTTATGTTACCTTGCTTATCATCTCACAACGTGTATGCGTTTTGTGTGATATATCAACAGAGTGCATTGTGCACATCTGAATGGTTTGAAGAATAATTATAAATACTCATTGTAGCCAATAACTCAGAAGCCCCTGATTGTGTTTTGTCTTTCACCCCTAAGGGTAACCACTCTTTATCTTTGTGATAATACTTTCTTAACTAGTCATACCAAAAATTATGCCTTATTTTTCTTGTTTTCTTCCCCTCTCCTTTACTCAAAGCTATATTTATGAGTTCCATTCTGGGTTTTTTAAGCCACACATAGTTGTTTTATCTTTAATACTGTATAGTATTCTATTTAATGAGTGTACCATAAATTATATATTCATCTTACTCTTAATGGGCATATGGCAATGATATTTTAATTAATTTTGGACTTGTTTCTTGGGAAATATTTGCAATATTTTTCCTAGTGTGAATGCCATGAGTCTCATTGGTGGGGCATTGATAGCTTCGAGTTTGGTAGGTAATGTCAAAATGTTTTCCAAAGAGGCTATTCCACTGATACTTCCCACCAGCAGTTTTACATCATCACCAAGATTGCCTATAATCAGATTTAAAAAAAAATTAAGAAGCTAATGTGCTTGTTATTTTACTTCAAAATACTATTAATTTCCAATTCTATAATTACTAATGAGTTCTAGCATTTTTCTCTATCCCATTGTATTTGTCATTTGGATTTCCTTTTTGTGAAGTACATCCTCAGGTTTTCTATCAATTTTTTTCTCTATATTGTGCAGACTATATTTTTTTATGTTTATTTGTAGGAGTGCTTTATTTATTCTGTATGCTATCATATATGGGTTGTAAACATCTTTTCCAGTGCTGTGACTAGTCTTTATTATCTTCATGGTGTTCTTTAATGAAGTAAATGTATTTATTATAATGAATTTTAATGAATCAATCTATTCCTTTATGGTTTGTGCTTTGAATGTTCTATTTATAAAAACCTTTATATCCAAGATCATAAAGATATTATTCTAATCATTTTTCTAAAATTTTTGTGGGTTTGTCTTTAGTGTTTAATAGGCCTAGTAATGTCAAATATAAATTAGAGATAGAATTTCATTTCTTTTCTATCATAGATAGACATCCACTTGCCTCATTTAAACTTACTAAGAAATCTGTTCTTGTGCCTTGACACCTTGTTATATAACTCATGTCTACATATGTGTAGATCTGATGCTAGGATTGTTATTTGAATTCTGATGTCAATGTTTCTTTGCCTTTGATTTTTACATGTGAAAAATGCACAAGTTTTCTCTTGAATGCAATTTACTGTCTTTTTATTTATATTTAGGGAACTTATATCCTGAGTTTACTCTGGCCACTGTTATAGCATATTATCTTAGAACTGGTTTAAGCCATCTCTAGGACAAGAACACAGATAATAGTAAAGCAAAAGCTTATCTTTTTAATTAAAATTGTTCAAATAATCATTGGAAAAATTGGTCCTTGTGTAGACTGAGTTTCAGTGAGCAGGTGTCTTTTTCCCAGCCTTCCCCTTTTCTTGACATTCTGACAATTGTATTTTTCATGCAATGCCTGTCCATAAGGATGTCTTTGCAATCAGCCTGACAAAGGCACTGACACACATATGATCATGAGTAACCTGTCCTCATGTACATTCTTCTGAGTATACTTTAACTGTTGAGGCATGTGGCTACTTAGTCAAAAATAATCCTCTAATCTCTTGCTTTTCTCTCTCAACTTTAAGGGCTCTAATTGCAAATATGTAACTGAAAATAAAGGGTAAAATTGAAGGCAGTTGAATGATGCCATCCTATAATCTATCATTCAGGTTATGAGATGTAAGGAAGTACCAACCACTAGCGTGAAAGACCATTGAGGGCATCTAAAGTTCACTACTTCATCCCCAATGTCTAGAGCAGTGTCTGGAACACAATGGAGGCTTCGTTTTAGAAAATATGTCCTTATTCATATTTCTAGACAGGGATCTTCTGTTAGAAAAATATCTTCTGCAAAAGTGTAATATTGCAAATTAGGGAGGCAGTGGTATTATGTCCCTTTCTTTGCCTATCTCCAGGGCTTTCCTATAAGAAAAGTAAAGGACATCTTTAAAAAGACTAGAAAGGTGATGGGAAAATAAAATAAAATTTAACGAAAAAGAGAGACTAGAATCTAACTCATTGCTTTTCGTCCCCTTTTGTTCTGAAGCTATGGAAGGCTTTCTTAGAGACAAAGTAAGATAATGAAGTCAGCATCCTCATGTACCCTGCCTCTCAGAAGGGAAATTTAATAATATTAACAAAGATGATGATAATAGCAACAGCTGCTAGCACTTGTATAGTGACTGCTGTGTGCCAGTGTGGTCTTAAACTCATTACATGAAACATCTCATTTAATCCTCAGCCTGAGGAGCTTCATACTCTCCATTTAACAGATGGCAGGGCAAAGGCAGTCAGAGATCATCTTACTAATAAGAATAACCCAGAGACTACTAGATGCTGTTTTTAAGCAAGCCAAGTCCAGTCCACCACCAACCCTATGCATTACATGTGTACAAATATTAATATACCAATGAGTATAAGAACTAGGGACTGAATTGGAGACCAAAGAGAGGTACATTTGGTTTCATTATCTAGATTTTTGCCTTATTTCCTTACTTTGATGAAAGTTCTGTCACCTTAAGACATTGAAGATAACTATAGATCAAAAGGACACTCACATGGGCCAGCCATTTGATGCCATTAGGTGATGAATAGGACAAAGATCTCAAGAATCACTCTATGGTCAGGAGAAGAGACACAAGAACCAGGAATTATCTGTTAGGCAATTAGTGTTCAAATAGAGATGTACACTGAGTGCTACAGGAACACAATGGAAAGGAGTAGTTATCTGACATTGGTGAAAGAGAGAAACAGTGATGTCAGACACATTTACAAAGGGTGTCTTAAAGGTTGAGTAGAAGTTTGACATGTGAGGAAGTAAGAGGTTGGTGTCAGTGCCCTTTGCAAAAGTACCAAGCCCTGGG
This sequence comes from Pipistrellus kuhlii, assembly GCF_014108245.1. Classification (NCBI taxonomy): domain Eukaryota; kingdom Metazoa; phylum Chordata; class Mammalia; order Chiroptera; family Vespertilionidae; genus Pipistrellus; species Pipistrellus kuhlii. The sequence continues at coordinate 67,156,759 of NW_023425562.1, forward strand.
TGAAATTGGAATTCTGGGTGAGGTTGGCAGGGGTTGCATTAGTGGAATGATCCAAGGCAAAAGATCAAGACAGATGGTCTAGGATCCATGTAGAGTCAGCAAATTGGAGTTATATGGGCTTGAAGTAATTTTCCAAGGTTCAGACAATTCTCCATTATCCAAATGTGTCACCACAACTGATGAAGGTCAACAAGGCAGACAAAAGGAGAGGTTAAGTGCCTTGTCCTGGATCACCCAGTTAGTAAGATTATATGTGATTTAAATAAATTTACTGGGAAATAGATGACATTAGAAAAGTTAGCACATTCTGTGTGAGGTATTTTTCTGAAACATACAGTATATTGCCACAGTATTTTGTTCCCTGGATATAGAGTGAATAATTAGGATGCTTTCAGAAAATAAGAATCACCTTCAATAAAATGCCTTACCCCAATCTCTTGTTCCTTTTATGTTTTTCCTGGGATATGTGTCTATATGTAAAATCACTTTTAATTAATTGCACTGACATACATTTACAAATATTTCCTTCTTTATATACCTACCCTTTTCTGTGATTCAAATAAAAATATTCAATGCTATTAATTTTTCATACTCTCTCTATTAGGATAGCAAGATGACTGAGTTCTGAGAAAATACACCAGTAATTATCTTGAATTGCATCAATGATAAAAATTAGGAAGTTTTAGCTGAACAATTTGGGTTTTTTAATTGAAATATTTGTGCATAAAATCTTATGATATCCCAACGAATGGCTAATTTATTTGTTTGTATGAGTCATAATGAATATGGAAGAATTGTTTTATAATAATAAAGAAGAATTGCTTTTAATAAAGACTAAAATACCTTTAATTGAGCTTATCAGAAGCCACAGTATTGACAGTTTTTCTGGAAAACTTGCAGGAGTCAGTTTTTTCAGAAGTTCCATGCCAGACTTCAGTACTTTGCATGATAATTCAGAAGAGCATTGTTGTAATAACATGCTCTATTTCTTTTTCTTTTCTTTTTTTTAAATATATTTTATTGATTATTTTTTACAGAGAGGAAGGGAAAGAGATAGAGAGCTAGAAACGTCGATGAGAGAGAAACATCAACCAACTGCCTCTCGCACACCCCCTACAGGGGATGTGCCCACAACCAATGTACATGCCCTTGACCAGAATCAAACCCTGGACCTTTCAGTCTGCAGACCGACGCTCTACCACTGAGCCAAACTGGTTTCAGCAACATGCTCTATTTCATTTGGAACAGTTTTAACTTTTGGTAGTCAACTCAGTAAATGAAATTGACTAATTTTAACCTGGAACAATGACATACTATACCAGGATATGCCACTGGCTGTCACTACTTTTCATTTTTTATAGGAAAGGGTTGGTGAAAATTTTCAGTGTAAGTTTTCTTTTAATTCTTTGGTTATATCTCTATTTTTTATTTTTTTTTTTACTTAATAAAGGAACAAATTGGAAACCCAAGCTTTATCTCTCCTACTTTGCCATGAAATGAGGAATTTATTTTAACCTCAACATCACAATTAGAGGATGAACCATTTTAGTCCATATATCCTCCTGTGTCCTCAAAGGAGTGTCCAAATCCCAACATTTATTTAATATATTTTTATTCAAAACCTACAATGTGCTCTAAACTATACAAAGCTCTTGGTGGCATGTATCTGTATCAGAGATTTCATACCACAGTAGAAAGAAAAGGACCTGGGCACTATAACAATCTTGAACAGCCATTTACTAGCTGAAACAACTTATCTAGGCCTTAGTTTCCTATCTATTAAATGAGAATAATAATACTTCCATGTATAACTACTGTGAAGACTACTTAACACAAATAGCATAAGCACCTTATAGCTGCTCAAGTACCATTGGTTTCTCATTTTTTATATTCATGATTATTGAGTCATTTGTAAAGAACCATGTTCACAGTGAGACACAAATTCAAAGGGGTTCTAAAACAAGTGCCATATGTTTGGCATAATTAATTGTGAAGAATATTAGAAAGGAAAGACCTGTGAGTCACCAATATTAATATGAGTTGCCATGTTTTTGGAATAGAGATAACCAGATAAGGCTTCATGAAATTGACAAAATTGAGTTAGGATTTAAAAGTGACTAATCCAGATGTGTACAGTGGAAAATAAATGAAAGTTCTGGCTAAGTAAAGATTGTGAGAAGAGGATCACAATGTCATTTATAAGAACTCATAGTAGAATAATTTGACTAGAACAGATAATGAAGGTAAATAAATGGAAAAAGGTAAATTTTTCAAGCTAAATGAATATTAATTTGTAGAGGTTAAAATGTATTTTTGAGGAAATGGAAGTCATATGACATTTGAGTTAAAATTATATATCCTATCTAATAAAAGAGTAATATGTAAATTGACCATCACTCCAACACACAAGATGGCTTCCCCCATATGGAGACAAGATGGCTGCCACAAGATGGCCAGCAGGGGAGAGCATTTGAGAAGGACCATACCTGCAAAGGAGGGCAGTTGGGGGTGATCAAACTGAAGAGGAGGGCAGTTAGGGATGACCAGGCCAACAAAGGAGGGAAGTTGGGGGCATTTGGGCCTGCAGGGAAGGACAATTAGGGATGAGCAAGCCTTCAGGGGAGTGCATTTAGGGGTTAACAGGCTGGCAGGGGAGGGAAGTTAGGGGCAATCAGGCTGGCAAGGCAGCAGTTAGGCATCAATCAGGCTGGCAGGGGAGTGGTTAGGGGGTGATAAGGCTGGCAGGTAGAAACAATTAGGGGCAATCAGGAAGGCAGGCAGACAAGCAACTGGGAGCCAGCAGTCCTGGATTGTGAGGATGTCTGACTGCCCATTTAGGCCTGATCCCAATAAGATCGGGCCTAAACGGGCAGTCATGCCTTGAGGGGTCCCAGATTGGAGAGGGTGCAGGAGGGTACAGGCTAGGCTGAGAGACACACCCCATGAATATATATATATATATATATGAGTTTTATAAAATCAGTGTTACTCATCTACCCCATTTTTCTGTGTATCACTTTTTCAACCCAAAATTAAGAATTTAATATTTTAAACATTTTACTGGTTTTCCTCTTAAGTCCTTCTTCTTTTTTGGAATCTTAATGAGTTGTTCTTCCTGTTTTCTCCATTGTCTGATCAGACACTTAGTGGGAGGAGGTACAAATTGTCTCTCTGCAATTCTATTTCTGTGGTCTTTTGCATAGCTGATTACATTCAGTTTGAATTTTGCAGAGTAAGACAATCACTTGTCAGTATTTATCTTTTTACTTTTTTGACATATTTATGGGCTCAGAACACTCTGATCCCTGTTACACCTGCATACTCCCCACCTCCATCTCCAATTATGGCATCAGCTGACATCAATAACAATAAGGCTCATGATTGAAGGAAGCCTGTTTGACAAGGTGTGGGCAGCTGTGCACCCACATGGCTCCCTCCTTGGCTGACTTCTGTGTGTAAGACGCCCCTCGATTTTCAGTCTAATGATTTTAGGAAAAAATAGCATCTTATATGTGGAAAATACAGTATATCTTGTGTCATTAGGCAAACTTATTGAGACAATTATGTACGTACTGCCTACCAGGCACACTTCTGTGTACCAACAGTATGGTGGTGAACACCAACAATGTTTCCATTGTCATGGAGCAGTCAGCACATGACTGACAATATGCATGATGATATTCGGTTCTATGTGAGAACTATAATGCCATGTCTCTCAAGAAATGCCATTGTTATTAAAATAATTCTAAATCATCTCTAATTTCTTTAAAAAATTAATAATTCACAAACACTGATAACTCATGGTAAGTAATTTACCAGTGATAATCACTGTACCAAAACATCTTGGATGAGAACCTTTGCTTTAAGGAGAGGTTAGGAAGGCAGCCATGTGGCTCAAAACTGAACCTTCAGGAACAGACATATGTAATGAATGGGAAAAGAAATTAGTATGTGAAATAAATCAAGAAATGGATGGAGGAACAGGGAGACAGATAGATGAATAAGAGTGGATGAGTAGAGGTTAGAGAATTTAAAGGACTAGGAAGAGAGCCAGTTGGGACAGTGCCACTGTCGCTGAGGGAGGGGAAAAAATCAAAATGGACATATTTCACAGTATTTAGTAATAATGATAAAAGCTGAGAATGAGAAACAGAAAAGCTCACTGATAAACTTCAAAGAGTAGTTTAGCAAAGAAGAGAGGATTCAAGGTAATGTAAATGAGGTTATAAAAAATAGTATTTATAGGATAAAAGAAGGCACAAAATGACACACAGTTCTATCTCACAGATATATTTGCAAACTAATAACTTGATTATGGAAAAAAAGTAATAAATGTGTTCAAAAAGATGCATAGGGTGTGATTGGGAAGGTATACAGAATCCCAAAACCTGAGGCATACTGACTAGAATCTAAGGGATGTGTCACAGGAAGTGAATCTAGGGGTTAAGGAAAGGATGTAAGATCCTTGGACTGACTGAACGGGAAAAGAAAGGCCTTGTTGGGGAGGAGACTCATTAACTCTGGATTATATTGGAGAGACTTGAGCATTTTTTGTTTTGTTTTGTTTTTCAGCTCAGTAGTGAGTGTGGAAACTAGGTTGCAAAGAAATGCAGAAGTGGAAGTAAACATTAGCATTGAGCATAGACAGCTTTGTAAGAAAAAAACATAAGAAATCTATTAAACAACTATGAGGTTCCAGTTGACAATGGACAGCAATAGTAGGCTGAGTCCACCTTGTTTTTAGAAAACAAAATGGGATGAAAAACAGGATAAAATAAACTCCATGATGGAGGTGATACAAGGCAGTAATAGCTTAAGGGAAAGGCAAAAACTACAGGAAGTTAAGGACAATATTGAGAATATAAAATTATACTTCTCTTTTACTTCCTACCTTCAAGGACAGATGTAAGTTGGCATAATAATTACATTATATCTCAAGAGCTTATAATACTCCTAACACATAGTAAACATTCAACTTCTCTATTAGTCAAGTTATGCAAAATGCTATAAACAAACTTCACAATTTTAATAGCTTATTATCATAACACAATGTATTTCCCTTTTGAGTCATTGGAGTCATAATCCAATATGGGTTGGCATGGGAGAACTGCTCCATGCAATTATTGAGAGTTGCATGGTCTTTGAGTTAGTATGCTGCCATCTCTCAGGGCCACTGAACAATCCAGTGGATCTTCTATGACCATCTGTTAGACAAGGAAAGAAAGACTGTGAAGGAACATGTGGAAGAGGAATCTCAAGGATTGAAAAAGCTACCTGTGGTTTTTCATCTGGGTTCCATTGGGCAGAAGTGAGTCACATGATTCTTTTAAGCAACAAAAGAGGCTGAGATATGTAGTCTAACTATGGCTCTGAAGGAAAAGAAACAAGCTTTGATGACAACAATAGTAGTCTGCTATTATGATTATTATTATTGTTATCTAGAGCATTCTTTGTCAAATTTATTCCCTGAAAAATGGAGATGATTAAAAAAAAAATTTTTTTTTTTTTTAAAAGACAAGTCCATGAACACACCCTAAGCAAATCTTGGAAGCCAAAAAGGAATCAGTTTCTTCCTGAGAAGAACAGTAAGTTCTAGGAGGAGTTGGAAGAACATTAAAATTCTAAACGAACACTTATCTAAATGGACACTTATCCAAACTCCCCACATTTCTGACATATAGTCAACTTCCACTCTTCCTTTCTGTTTGGGTATTTATAGGTCTCTCAAGCTTAACACAGCCAAAACTATACTGATCTCCTCATCTTCACCAGAACTTATTTTACCTGGAATATTTTAAAATTCTAGTTGATGGTAATATTTTTTCCAGGTATTCAAATAACAGGATGGAAGTCATTCTTGACTCTTCTCTTACTCTCATATCCAATAGCTACTAAATCAGAAAATTATTTGGCTCAAACTTCAATTTGTGCAGTTTCTACAGCTACTATCCTGTCCTAAGTTACCATCATCTCTTGCCTTTGCCATCTGTCTTTCCCCAAAGTCTCTTCTCAATGCATGATTAAACCACACTTCTACTCAGATATCTCCAGTGGCTTCCTCCACCTCATTCAAAACCACTGCCTGAGTCCTATCATGGCAAACAAGATTCTCAAATCCTGCTTCCTCTTACTTCCAACTCTGGTCTCCTTGCTGTTCCTCAAGCATATCAGATATAGACCTGCTTCAGCCCCTGGTTCTGAATGTTTATACAGCATGAAATCCTCTATCCCCAGGGGGCCCCATGGGTAACTCTCCCACCTTCTTCAAATATTTGTCCATATTCGATACGTTACATTTGAAATAGAGTCTTGTTCTGGTCATCATATTTAAGAAAGCAATATGGCCCCTCCAATGAGTGTCTGTCCCTTTCAGCCTATTCTATTTCTTTATTTTCCATAGCACTTTTCATGCTGGCACATGGTATGGAAGTTACCTATTTGGTATGTCTATTATTTAGCTGGCCTCCCACCTCCTCACTAGAGTGTTAAACACCATGAGGTCAGACTTTGCTTTTTTGCTCAGTGATGTATCCTAAGCTCCTAGAATAGCATCATCTGGTACTGGTTTAGTAAACATTTATTAAAAGGATGATTAAATGAGTTAGTAAATACACTAATTGATTATTTAATAATTAATAATTAAACGATTACCTGAAAAATAGCAGTTTCCTTGCAAGTGATTTTTATAATAGTCTGGGTCCTAACCCAAAGACAGTAGTTGAATTTTAATTTGATACTTTAGTAAGGACAACATTACTTTTTTTCATGAATTCTTGATTTTTTTTTCTAGTTTGTCATTATAAATATTTTCTGTGTTTCAAGTTGTATCTGAAAACTTACAGGCCAGCAAGTGGCTGGGAATGGAGAGCATACATCATAGCTACAGTGATTTTCTATCTCTGACTCATCTGAAAAAGCCTTAATTGAGCATGTATTCTCATGATGAAGATCCAAAAAAATCTTAATTGCCATTAAGCTGTCCACAGAAGCAAAACGAAGTGGAGAATTAAGGCAATTATCAGGATGCTATGAACCATAGAAAACATGTTTGCTTCAAGCTGGATGTTTCTAGCGAACTTATTTTTGACCTATATTATCTGAGTAATCTCCTCTTCAGTTTATATTTCATTTTGCACAGATAAATAGTAATTTAGTGCAGAGAGAACTAAAGAACCCATAATATAGAAAATCAGTTTGAAAAGAAACTCACTACCCAGGCTTTGTCTTGTGTTTTTACTAGATTTTGTTGCCAGAGGAAATGGAAAAATAAAATAAAGACTTAAGGAATTTGTTTTTAATTAACAGAGTTTACTGATGGTGCTGTTTGACATCTGCCTACTTTTTGATATTAACTAAAACAACTCTTCAGTTTTAATTTATTTCAGCTACTATTTAGGCTGTAACTTTAGATTCATTTTTAAAAAGCTACTGAGTAAATAAAATAGGATATTAATCATCATACAAATGCAGATACAATTAACAGTGTGGGATGGTATGGGTTTACATGAAAGGTAATTTCCTGCCTGGTTGGTGTGGCTCAGTGGTTAAACACGGACCTGTGAACTAGGAGGTCATGGTTTGATGCCCAGTCAGGGCACACACTCAAGTTGCATGCTCGATCCCCAGTTTAGGGCATGCAGGAGGCAGCCAATCAATCAGTTATTCTCTCTCATCACTGATGTTTCTATCTCTCTCCCCCTTTCCCTTCCTCTCTGAAATCAATCTATAAAAGCCAACTCCCCAGACTATTTCAAGTGTGTGATAATTAGAAATTTGCAGGTATGCTTGTGTACTACTTTTGTGTGCCTCAAGTGCAATGTCACATCAATTTTAATCTATTAAATATCTTCTCTACCTTTCTGCAGATACAATTACCAATATGGCCATTTATTAACTTTAAAATTTGATATTCAAATTGCCTCACCTCCACTACCACCTGATGGTGAGCAGAGGAGGACCCAGGCAGTGTTGTGGAAATACTGCCCCTGCTGAAAAGCAGGACTCTCTGTCACTGACCAGATCTATTTCTTTCCTAACAGATGAGCATTTCTTTGGGACAAATGACAGAATCCTACAGGGTCTCAATTGCTTCAGTTGTACATATGAACCTCAAATATTATATATGCTGGTGTTAAATGCCATTCCTAATTTGTTTATCTTTGAAAAATATCAGCCCTTAGTTTTACTGATGATTTATATTTTATTTTTAGTCTTCATTGAATTTGTTTCTGCTCTGATCTTTGTTATTTTTTTTTTCTTCTACTAAAGTACAACTTTGTTTATTCTGCTTTTTCTAGTCCCTTGGATCATAAAGTTAGGTTGTTAATTAGATACTAGAGGCACAGTACACAAAATGTGTGGATGAGTAGGGACCCCAGGCCTGGCCGGTGATCAGGGCCAATCTGTGGGGAGACCAGCCGGATGATCAGGCGGACCCCCCACTGGCACCAGCCTTACAGGCTTGTTGGCCCTGCCCCCTAACTTCCACCACCTCCACCAGTTGCCATCCTCTGCAGGACAACTGGTGGAGCGATTGAGGGGCCCTCCTGGCACCCACCTTGGCTGGCCTGGGGTCTGCAGGCTGAGGGCAGCTCCTGGGTTGAGTGTCTGCCCCCTGGTGGTCAGTGAGCATCATAGTCACCAATTGTTCCACTGGTCATTCTGCTGTTTGGTCTATTTGCATATTAGGCTTTTATTATATAGGATTTTATTTCTTAATGTAGGTGTTTGTCACTGTGAACTTCCCTTTTAGACTGCTTTTGCTGCATCCCATAAGTTTTGGAATTTTATGTTAATATTTTCATTGGTCTCAAGATATTTTTTCTCTCTTTTTTTTTTCGTTTTATTTTTTAGGAGAGTAGTTTTAATTTTAATTTCTACATATTTATGGGTATTCTAGTTTTCTTCTTGTAATTGACTACTAATTTCATATTATTGTGTTCAGAAAAGATGCTTCATATGATTTCAATCTTGTTAAATTCACTAAGACTTGTTTTGTGATATAACATTTGATCTGTTCTGGAGGATGTTTCATGTGTACTCCTGCTGTTAAATACAAAGTCCTCTATATGTCTATTTCATCCATCTGCAGTAGTGTGTAGTTTAAGTCTTGTGTTTTCTCATTGGTTTTCTTTTCTTTTAATATACTTTTTTGACTTTTTACAGAGAGGTAGGGCGAGGGATAGAGAGCCAGAAACATCAATGAGAGAGAGATCAATCATCTGCCTCCTGCACATCTCTACTGGGTGTGTGCCTGCAACTAAGGTACATGCCCTTGACCAGAATCAATCCGGGGACCTTTGAGTCCACAGGCTGATACTCTATCCACTGAGCCAAACCAGTTAGTTAGGGTTTTTCATTGGTTTTCTGCTTAAATTATATGTTTATTGTTGAAAGTGGGGTATTGAATTCACTTACTATTATTGTATTACTGTTTCTTCCTTCAAAAATGTTAATATTTGCTTTATATATTTAAATGCCCCTATGTTGAATGCATAAACATTTACAAGTGTTAATTCCTCTTGTTGGACTAACACCTTTATCGTATATAAAACCTTATTTACCTCTTATTATAGTATTTGTTTTTACACATATTTTGTCTGTTCTAAGTATAGTTACGCTAGTTTATTTTAGTTTTCATTAGCATGAAATACATTCTCCATTCCTTTACTTTCTGTCTGTGTGTCCATAAGCTGAAGTGAGTCTCCCCTATAGGAAGCATAGTTTGCTTTTGATTTTTATCAAAGATTTTATTTGAAAATTGCCTGATCTTTAAAAAATTTATTGAATTTATTGGAATGACATTTAATTTAAAAAAAAGTTATTCAGGTTTTAGGTATACAATTCTATAATACATCACCTAAATATTATATTGTGTGTTCACCACCCAAAGTCAAGTCTTCTTCCATCATCATTTGTCACCACTCTATCCTCTTTCACCTCCCCCAACATCCCTTTTCACTCTGATAATCACTACCTTGTTGTCTGTATCTGTGAGATTAGTTTTTCTTGCTGAATCCCTTCACTTGTTTTATTCAGAGCCCCAAACCCCTTCCCTCTGACAGCTGTCAGCCTGTTCTCTGTATCTTTTAGTCTCTTTGTATTTTGCTTACTGGTTTATTTTGTTCGTGAGATTCCACATATTAGTGATATCATATGGTACTTCACTTACTGGCTTACTTCACTTAGCCTAATCATCTCCAGGTCCATTACTGTTGTCGCAAAAGGTAAGCTTTTCATTTTCAGGCTCAGTAGTATTCCATTGTGTAAATGTAGCACAGCTTTTTTATCCATTGATGGATATTTCAGCTGCTTCCAAATCTTGGCTATTGTAAATAATGCTGCAGGGAACATAGGGATGCATATATTCTTTCAAATCAGTGTGTCTGGTTTCTTTGGTTATATTTCCAAAAGTGGAATCACTGGATCATGAGGCAGTTTCATTTTTAATTTTTGAGGTAACTCCATACTGCTTTCCACAGTGGCTGCACCAATCTACATTCCAACCAACAGTATACCAGGGTTCTCTTTTTTCTACTTCCTCTCCAACACTTGCTTGTTGATTTATGGATTACAGCTATTCTGACAGGTGTAAAGTGATATCTTATTGTGGTTTTAATTTCCATTTTTCTGAGGATTAGTGAGATTGAGCATTTTTTCATATGTCTATCATCATCAGTATGTCCTCTTTGGAGAAGTTTCTATTCAGGTCCTTTCTTATTTTTAAATTGGATTATTTTCTTGATGATGAATTATGTAAGTTCATTTTAGACATTAAAACCTTATCATTCATACCAACTTCTCTATCAAAGAGCATAGCTTTGAAGTTACATAATGTGCTCCCTGATGCAAAATGTATTTTTTAGTTGCATGGTTACTCTTGAATTAACAAACTTTATTCCTATGCTGAAAAAAACTCAAATGTAATTGATTGCACTGACCTTTGAAGCTACCCCTCCATAATGGGGTATTCCATTTTGCTGAGTTCTCTTGCATATTTGTTGTTCTAGTCCTTAGGAAGCTTATCTGATCCACATTGTCTCACAAAGCACTTTCTGTCATAATTATTCATATAGCTACAGTGTGCACATTATATCATTGCAATGTATTGGGTCACCTTAAGTGTGGGAGGATGAGCTCTGGGAGTAAGATTTGGCTACAGAGAATGATTGAGGATTAAAGTGGGAGTGAGATATAGTGATATGCTAATACATTTTTGCAAAGCAAATGCAATTGGCCATGTGGATCTTAAACCATTTCCTCTGGAATGACAAGAGTTTACAAAGAATATGGAATAAACAAAGTTATGTACCTACATATACCTAACAACTTGACTTTAAAATTTATAAATGAAAAATTCACAGAATTATAGAGAAAAGTTGGCAAATTCAGTGATTATGTGATATTTTAGTATCTCTTTCCTAAAATCTGACAGATCAAGATGAAAAATATATAAGAAGACAGAAAATATAATAAATGGTATACAGTAGTTACTTAAGGAATGGAGGGAATGGTATATGTTAAATCATTGCACATATCATAATGCTATAGGTATAATTTGTAATAGATATAAAATGCAAAATATTATTTACTGAAAAGTAAAATAATCACTCAAGTTGTTTTCTCCAATGACTCCCAATTAAAGTTCATTTTAAATTTCTTTTTACATGTAGCCAAAAACCATGATCTCTTCAGCAAAAGAAATCAGAAAATTTGGTTCATTAGCATTTCATAAGCAAGTTAATATACTTTGGTTAGAAATAATGTGTTTGTTATTGCTGTTTAGCACTATCTAAATAGAACTAAATTCAAGAGACACGATGCATTGGGCATTATGTAACCATGTTTTCAAAGTTAGCCTACATTAGAATCACCTTGACATCTTCAAACACAAGAGCTTTGGCCCTCCCTCAGAGTTTCTGATTCAGTAGGCCTAGGAATTTGCGTGTCTAACAAGTTACCAGGGAATACTGATGCTGCTGATTGGGGACCACACTTTGGAAACTGTTAAATGTCAGTACAAAGAAACAGCAATTTACCAAATATCACTCAAATGACTGAAACCTGGCTTTAGCCTCCCTTATATGCTTAAATAAATTATCCTTCATATTTTCATTTGAATAGTCATTCTTTCAAATGGGAAGTTCATTTAAAATGTAAAGATAATAAGTGTTAATTGATAGTAAGATACTAATAGCAATGGTATAGGTTATTCTTCCCAGTTTTACTTGTTTCCTTTTTACTGGCATATCCTAACTCTTGCAGGCGTCTTCAAACTACGGCCCGCAGGCCACATGCGGCCCGCAGAGGAGTCTGATCTGGCCCGCCAGGTTTTTTGGGCAGTGAGCGCAGCCGAGGTGTTACAGTAGGAATTAGTAGTTCATATAGTCCGGCCCTCCAGCTCTCTGAGGGACCGTGATCTGGCCCCCACTTTAAAAAGTTTGAGAACCCCTGCCTTGAGTATCAGGCTTTGAAACTTTGAAGTGGTTGATTATGGCATTGCTAGGAAACTAAGTAGGTTCTGATAAAGTCTTAGTCAATGTTTCTAAAGCATGTGAGCATATGGCTGCTGAGTCATCAGAATTTCCCATGGTGCATTTCAGATGTGGGTTGATATAACAACAGTCCTAAATATCACAAAGCAATGCTTTAAATTGGAACAATCATCTCTAATGTGAGAGGAAGAATAAATTTAGAATTCAGGATTGAGGAGAATAGTCAGAATGTGAGCTGTAGACAGATGCTTGTTGGATAGCTACCAAAAAAAGAAAAGACATTACACTTCTGATGATGCTAACTTTCTCCATTACCCAAAGCCCAGATGCCTTTGCCATAGTAAAATACTCTACCTTCTGATTCTTCTATAAAGGATTCAAACATTTTCCAAGCAAAGATAGCTCTTTTCTTGTGTTTGGCTCATACATGCTTTCATAAAAAACATAAAACAATATATCACAGTGACTGTTGACATATATGTTTCCCACTAAACTGGAAGATCCTTGAGAGCAGCCACATTCTTTATTTTTTTTCTTTGAATACCATGCACCCAACATCGTGCCTAAGGATTTCTACTTGTTCAATAATAATAATAATAATAATAATAATAATAATAATGCTCAATAAATGTTTGTTAACTGAAAAGCCCATCAAAAGCAATGACCTTTCCTCCTCCATCACTTAGCATTCCATCCAAGCACCATAGAGTGCTGGATACTGAACTGATATGAAATTAAAGTGAAAGGGCAAAGCAGGAGACTAACTTTCATATTTGAAGGGGTGGGGCGAGATAAATCCCCTATTTTCTGTTGATCCACTCTGAAAAGGCAAATAAAAGCATCTGCTCTTGCTCCAATTAGAATAGATGGCAGCTGGGATTGCAAGGAGCTCCCCTTGGCCTCCATCAACACATGCAGTCTCTGCCCTTGGTCAGTGCATTCTGTGTTGTTGTTTCTTGTTAACCTGGTGCTGCTCAAAGCCACAGCCTCACATACCACTGCTGCCATAGGATGCAAATTGCCAAACCCTGTCTCTGAAGAGGCACTTGGTTGGCAGAGTAAAAACACAGAGTAACGAGATGCCATCTGCATTTCCTACTACACAGCTCAATTAGTTGATTGATTTGTAACACTTTAAAAAACATTTTCTAGGCAAAGCAAATTAGGAGAGTGTTTCATAATGTATTCAGTTTAATTAAAACTGCACTAAGTGGAGTACTTTGCTTCTTGGTTTCAGGAAAAAAAAATATCACAAGGAAGTCACACACCATATTGATTTTTAACCCTCGAGCAGGAGTGAAACAACATTGTTAAAGGTTGCAGCATCTAGAGCTGCACAAGTGCACTCCTTTGAAAGGTTTCCTGTAATTAGAAAGTAGAAGATTGGGTGGCGAGAGAAGACATGAGGACATCAGCATGAAATAGAGAAGGGAGTTGTGGGGAGAAGCCATAACATGCTCCGAATTTGAATAACTAACAGCACCTGCTCCTTGTTGAGTACAAAAATGCTTTTATTGTCTGAAGGGGAAAAGGCGATCTGGAACCATTCCAGATCAATTCAAAGGCTTAAAAACAAGCTGGAAATGTTGAATATATATGCAGGTCTCCACTAATAAGTTGAATGCACAAACAACCTGAGACTTTCCCAGTTTTGGATAATTTTAGATGTTAATCCAGCTCCTCCTTTTCCCGTCTCAGATGATCCCTTCCAGACTGCTTTCTCCCCTGCATCTCTGCTGCCTGTCACATTACCAAATGCAAGAGGGTTTCCAAATTGCCATCTGATTAAACCCTCAAGTTATTGGAGATTTTTGCATGGGTAATTATGATTTATTTAAAAGCACTTTGTTTGCATTGCTCTTGTCTCAGTTTCTTCAAAGTCAATTACTGAGAAATTGATTGGATTAGTTTGATTTTTTTTTAAACTGCTTGAAACTTTATAACACATCCCTTCGCATAATTTATTTGAAAGTAAAACCAAAACAATGAAAAGAACGCCCTGTGGAAATCTGTGTGTTTTATATTTTCAGGATTTCTGTCACCTGCTCCTAAGTGGTTAAAATAGAAACAGTAATACTTATTTTTTTAGTATAAGGAGAGACCAAAATAGAGCCATCAGATGGACTGGTTTGGCCCCATCTCATTTGGCTAACTCAGTAATTCTTAGTAGGTTTTAGTTTGTTCTGATTTTTATATAGGTAGTTTTGTTTTTGTGTGGGAGATATACACAGGAGGCTGACAATAATGTCCTCCCATATCATAGATTATGCTTATCACAATATTTTATGATATCTTATTACTTAAATTCTCTTGGAAGGATTGAAAACTGATCCATGATGTGAATTCGGCCATAGGACCTTACTTCACAAGGAGGTTCTGGTTTCTTATGTTTAGTTCTTTCCAACCTACACACATAGAGGACCTCAGAACAATGCGATGGGCTTTGCCATAAATTAAACCAAAGAAACAACTATTAACAGTTTCATAGGATCGACAGTTGCTTAAAAAATACTGTAGGCTAGTGCTTGTTGGGTATTAATTTCTTAAACCTGATAATATTCTGTGTAAATTACCAGCAGCTGATCTCTAAACGAATGCTATAGGTGAGCACCTCAAAAAGACATTTCAGACTGTCCAGTTTGCTCAATGGTGAGTCTCCACCTATGAATCATGGTTTGATTTCTGGTCAGGACACATGCTCTGGTTGTGAGTTTGAAACCCAATAGGGGGCATGAAGGAGTCAGCCTCTCAATGACTCTTTCACACCATTGATGTTCCTATCTCCCTCTCCCTCTTCCTTCCTCTCTCTGAAATGAATAAAAATATATATATATAAAAAGACATTTTAGAATAATGTATTCATGTAATTTTTGTCTTTAAGAGGACCCCATAAAAAAAAAAAAGGAGAACCCCATAGTCACCCTTCCTTCCCAGGAAAGAGGATGTTAAAAGGTATCTCTGTGGAGACACACTGATTCCATAAAGCATATTTTCATTAAACTTTTAATGAATCCCAGCCAATAAAAAAAAAAAAGAAGAATAAAGACCATATAGCACTTCCGATTTTAAATATTACTAATGGGACTGGAAGTAAAAATAACTGCTATTTAATTACAGAAATGTGTACTCCGATGCACAAATGCCCAGCAGAGGATAATGACATTGGACACCAAAAATGTTCTGTGGCTGCCGGGAACATTTGACAGTAATTTACATGTTTAATTGAGTGCTGTGAAAGGTTCATTGTGCAATTACATGTTCACTTAGGTGCTCACATAGATACTGGAAATACCTATGTTTCATTTGTACCTATTGCCCAAATTGCTGCTGCGAAAAAATGTTTCCATTTACTTACATGCGGGACTCTACATGTGATTGCACTTTGCTGTGTGTTTAAAATGCCTGCTGCCCTTAGGTTTGACGGCTCAGTGTTGCTCTGAGCACTGTTGCAATGCAGACTATTTATGGAACACTATTGCCCTCTGGCAGTGAGGCAGCCAGTGGTTTTAATAACTGTTTTAAGTCATTTTGACAGCTTTTAAACTAGTCACACCCAGCAGTTTAGGCCAGAAGGGAAACATCAGCAAATGCCTGCAGGAGTTTTATGTTACAAAACCTGTATGTGCGTTTATATTAGGAAAACGCTACAGTTCTTGCTTTAAAGAAAAGCTGCATCCCCAAGAGGCAGACTGAATTTTTGCCAGGTAAGGCTTAGAAAAGTGTAAATAATAGTGACAATATTGTGCTCATAGTACAAGCCAACAGAGCTGTTCTTCCTTAGATCCCTAAGTTGAAGCTCCTCAGAGATCAACTTGTAAGTGGGCCACAAAGCTACTTCTTGTACTGTAATTTCAGATTAATATATATTGGATTAAATCATCTCAGGTTGTGTCTGGGCTCCATAGAAATGACCCAGAGCCACTCACTGAAGCCAGAGAAACCGAAGACTTGGCAGCAGCTGCCAATGCATGGAGGACCCCCCAGCTGCTTCTCATCTACATCCTCAGAGTGAAGGCCTCCAAAGGGCCAGGTGGGCTCACCAGCTGGGGCTGGACTGACAGGGAGGGGCTCTGTTGTGTTTGCAAGTGCAGCTTGGCACACAGCTGAGAAAGGCCCAGCTCTTTAAGCACCTCCTTGTTCCCATGAGCACTCTCCCCACTGTCGAAAAGGCTGTCCATCTCTGGGCTCAGAGTTCAGAGCGAGGGGCCAGGAGGACTCCTCAGGAGAGGGACGAATAGAGGTAACCATGTGTGCTTTTACTCCAGGTAGGCACCCACCAACGCCTTCTATTTAGTAACATCCCTGGAAGTTCTCTGCTTGCTGACTTTCTATTACCATTTCCTGAATGTACACCGACAGCTTGGTTTGTCTGTTTGTTTGACACCATGGTTTAGAAGGGAGGTATTTTGTTTTGCAACTATAATTCAATACAGAAATATAAAAATTGGAAGTTCAAATAAGGGAAAAAACAAGGACTTTTACTGTAGAAGGAGAGGCAATAAAGGTGCTAGGTTCCGAAAACAGTTTAAAGGAAGAAATTTGAGGCTCTACATATACTTACACAACCAAGAGAACCAATAACATTAATTTAATTTATTAATTGTAATCATCTAAATTAAATTTTTGAATTATCCTGAATTATCCTTTGTTATTAAATTGTTATTGTCCAAATACAACCTCAGTGAAAAAGGGATACATTTAGCTTACTAGAAAATGAAACAATTACTTTAGTTATGCAAGAAATATGCAAAAGACAACTTCAAGTTTATGCTCAATTGAGAAAAAAAAGAGGTTTATTTAGGTCTGTTTCTGCTGACTTATGAATGTGTCACAAATATATCTACATATTCTGGCTAAAATGACAGGGGAATATCGGGAGGGCCACAGAATGGGGAAAAAGCGGTGAGGAGACCGGGCAGAGGCTGCAGGGTGGTAAATGCGGGTTTCCAAGCAGATCCAACTCTGAGAAAGCGAGCAGCTACCTGAATAGGTACCAGCCCCTGCCACTGACCCTTCTAAGTAACCTGTTCTCCAAATGAATTCAAAATTAAAGATTCCAAAAGCAAAACCCACTCATTTTCCCCAGTAACTGACTGCAAACAGATCTCTGACTTCCCTATATGAATTCATTGTTTTAGAGCTTCCCTCCAAATTTCCTACTGAGAACCTGCATTTCATTTCACAGAGATTCTCCTTTAAAGAGCCCTGTGGGACAGAAATTATCCAGAAGCACATGAGGTCCACAGTTTTAATTTTGTCCTCTTTGGTTTCCTTCTATGGACAGAGGTGGAATGATTCACATCTGAAAGCATAATTTGAAGAATAAATTAAGTATGCCAATTTCTATAGGATAAAAGTTCCCACTAGTTTTAGGTTTGAATAATAATAATAATAATGGTAACAGTGGTGATAATAACAATGATAAGTTGTCATTACTTCTTAGAAAACTATGATGGACTAACTGCTGTTCATAAATTATGCCTTTAAATAATCACAGAATTCTTGAGAGGCCACTGTTTTTATTTCCTGTTTATTCATGTGTAGGTTATGTTGATTGCTCCAGGCTAGAGATAGAAAGGATTTGAACTCAAGTCTGAGGTCCCTCTTTAAAAAATGATTTTTTTAATGGTCTTATGCAACTTTTATTTCTCCATAAAAGATGAATAGATGGTCTGGAGCAGATGGCAGTATTGAGCATAATTCTTCAACCACCTTGTACCTACACCCTTTTCCATGTGATTTTGGAATAAATCCTTTCCCAATAAAGGAGCTGAGTCTATCCCCCACTCCATCCTCTTTGATCCTGGGTTTGGCAACTTGACTTGCTCTGACCAATACAATGAAGCAGAGGTGGCGGACAGCATGTTAGCAGCTCTTGGGCCAGGCTGTCATTGGCCCTAGTGCATCTGTGTGTCCTTACATACCTTGTCATGGCTATGAGGAGTGTAAGGGACAGATGGGACAGAGCTGCTCTGGGTGACCTGCTAATAAATCTCAGATGATCCAGAGATGCATAAGCACTATGAAATAATCATTGCCATCCAAGGTTGTTGTTGTTGTTGTTTTTTAACTTTATTATTTAACTTTATTACTTATGTCCTTTTCCTTCCCCCCTTTGACCCTTCTTTTGGAAGTTTTTTGTAATTATTATAGCAACAGACACCCTCTGTGTGGTTTATTTTGAAGAGTATGTGCTAAATGAATGGGTGAGCATGTATGCAAACACAAGTATATACGCAAACCTAATTGGGTATAAGTCTTGATTTTTTAATATCCAGATAGCAATTGGGTTCAAATAAATGTATTATAATCAAAGGAGAGGGAGTTCCTGCTGTATTTTCCTTTAGATATCACAATTATATTTTCTTCTCAGTTTCCCCATTAAAAGCCAAGGAGAAATCTTAAGGCAGTTTAGCTGCTGAGATCTAGCTTTGGTCATTGATGACTTTTTACTTGATAACTGATGCTCACAGGGACCATCTTTGCATGCCTAGCACATCTCAGAAAGAAGGAGGCATCAGGATCCCCACAGAGCAGAGACAGTTCAGTGCAAGCCTGCCAACTACTATTCTGCTTATTCTCAGCGGCAGGGCTATCGAGGTGGTTTTTACTTTGAGCAAGGTCAGCAATGATGAGGAAATGTTAATTGGGAAGCAACTATGCAATATCAAAGTTCGCTATCAAGTGGTATCACAATTTTATGATATGAAATACAAAACAAAGGCTAAATGAAGAAGGAAATAAAGAGTCCATATGCATACATCCACACACATATGCACACACACACACACACACACACATTCCACAGGCGTTTTTGAAGCTGTTCTCAAAGAAATTCTTTGTAACTTTGGCTTTTGGTATATTGAACTACATGGCACTTGAAATGAATATTTAATACAGTTGTAGCTACATGCTTAGGCTATGACTAAATATATAAGATGAAGTGAAGGAGTAGCTTAATTTTGACAAGAATCAGATCCAAATAATCTTACCTAAGAAAGCCAATTTTGGTCTCAATATTCTACTTAATATGGTTTGTGTTAATCCCACTGGAAAAAAAACACACACAAACAAACTAGATTTTGATCAATGATTATAAACAAACACAAGTATTCAAAGGCCATATTGTTTTATGGCAAAATCATTCTTAATTAATGCATAAATAAAATGTGCATTTTATGATAGTTAGGAATCTGTGTAAAATATGCCTTCATTTCATAATAGTAAGTGGGAAATACATATTTTTATTTTATTTGGGCTAGATTTTAGTAAGACTTGTATGACTTCAATAACATATTAAAGAGTTCCATTTGTAAATGGGAAGATTCCAGGATTTAGAAGGAATATGCAAATCTGGCCTGGTGGTCTGAAGGGGAATGTACAGGGTACTTTCCTCTGGAAGAGAGATGGGCAGTGGGCAGCCAGTGGAAACAAAGCCCCACTGTCATTTCACAAGAGAGAAATGTGTGAGGGAGAGAATTCATTTCCCATTTTTGCCTCATTAAACTTGCAACCCAATTAAATATGATCTAATACTTATGTTCCATTCTCAAGTTCTGTATTCTCTAGTTTGTTAATTTTTCTGTGATATTGATCTGGTTAAGATGAATACTGCTGCTGAAACCGGTTTGGCTCAGTGGATAGAGCATCAGCCTGCAGACTGAAAGGTCCCGGTTTCGATTCCTGTCAAGGGCATGTACCTTAGTTGTGGTCAAATCCCCAGTAGGGGTTATGCAAGACGCAGCTGATCGATGAGTCTCTCTCATCGATGTTTCTAACTCTCTATCCCTCTCTCTTCTCTGTAAAAAAATCAATAAAATAAAAAAATAAAAAATATAAAAAAGATGAACACTGCTAACACATTGGATCATTAACAAGTCCTGGTTTACTTCCCTGTTGCAAAGAATATTTATTTGTTCTGTGTTAATCTGTTTAATGCCATCATTTTTATTTTTATTCAATTGCATTAATAATATTTAACATAATATCTAACTTCTAAACTGATTTTCTTTTTTTGAAAATAACAAATTTTATTTTTTCAATTGTATTTTTTATTCACTACCATTTTGTGTTAATTTCAGGTATACAGCATAATAATTAGACAATCTACTTTACAAAGCACACTCCCTATGTTTCCAGTACCTACCAGGCACCATACATAATTATTACAGCATTATTGACTATCTTGAGAATCATAGTTCATGGATGGCTTATAAGCACCTTAAAATTAAATGTCTGAAGGAAACCTGATCTCTCCCGTCTTTCCCACCATTATAAATGGTCTCATAATTTATTCCTTTCCAAGCCTGGGAAGCATCTTGATATGCCTGTTTCCCCTCACATTCCACCTCCAATTGATGAGCAAGTGCACCAGCTCTGTCTTTCAAATAAATTTTCTCCTGGTATCACCATAGTTCATCTAAGCACCTGATGGCTTTCCCTGGTTTCCCATACTAAACAAAAAAGAGCCATTCAATTGAGTAAATTTAAATATCAAGTTGGCTTTATTCAATGATCATAATTAGGAAATGGCCCATCGGGCAAACAGAAAAGAACTATGAAGAGTTGTACAAAAATGAAGGCTTTTATCCTCAACAGAGGCAAGGACAAGGAGAGAGAGAAGATTGCCTCATCTTTCCTTTTTTTTAATTTAGCTTTATTATTGAAAGTACTACAGATATCCATTTCTCCCACCCATTGATCTCCTCTACCTCTCACCCATCACCCCCAGGCCTTCACCTCACTATTGTCTGTGTCCATGGGCTATGCATATATTAAAGAGATAATATGCTAATTAAACCAGAAGGTGGAATGATCTTCTGGAACTACCTTCCAGAACAACCAGTGGGCAGGGAGCAGGGCCAAGAGGCTGCCGGGGCTTTGAGGGCCCAGGCAGCTGAATTTCATGCATTGGGCTTCTAGTATGCATATAAATTCTTTCGTTAATCTCTTCCTGTCCTCCCCATTTCCCTTCCCTCTAAGATTCCTCAATCTGTCTCATGCTTCCATGTCTCTGGATCTATTTGTTTGTCAGTTTATTTTATTCACTAGATTCCACATATAAGTGAGATCATGTGACACTTTGTCTTTGTCTGACTGGCTTATTTTGCTTAGCATAATACTCTCCAGGTCCCTCCATGTTATCTCAAAGGGTAAGAGATTTTAGCTGCATTATATTCCATGGTATAAATGTACCACCTCTTTTTTTCCATTCATCTGCTGATGGGCACTTGGAGCTGTTTCCAGATCTTAGCTATTTTAAATTGTGCCACTATGAACATAGGGGTGCATACGGGTTTTTTTTTTTTTATTAGTGTTTCGTGACTTATAGGATATATTCCTAGAAGTGGGATCACTGGGTCAAACGGCAGTTCCATTTTTATTTTTTTGAGGAAATGCCACACTGTTTTCCATAGTGGCTGCAGCAGTCTGCATTCCCACCAGTAGTGTACTAGGGTTTCCTTTTCTCCATATACTTACCAACACTTGTTGCTTGTTGATTTATTGACGGTAGCCATCGAGAGAGGCATGATGTGATATTTCATTGAAGTTTTAATTTACATCTATCTCTCTGATGATTAGTGATGTTCAGTATTTTTTCATATGTTTCTTGGTAATTTCTATATCCTCTTTGGAGAACTATCTATTTAGGTCCTTTGCCCATATTCTACTTTGGTTGTTTGTATTCCTTTTATTAAGTTATATGAATTCTTTATTTATTTTGGAAATTAACCCCTTATCAAATGTATCTTTGGCAAATATTTCTCCCATAAAGTGTGATCCCTTTTCATTTTGTTGCTGGTTCCCTTTGCTGTGAAGAAACTTTTTATTTGATATAGTCCCATTTGTTTATTTTCCCCTTTGTTTCCCTTTTCCTAGGAGATGTATTGGCAAACATATTGCTATGAGAGACGTCAGAGATTTTACTGCCTATGATGTCTTCAGGGATTTTTATGGTTTCACATTTTACATTTAAGTCAATTTGAGTTTATTCTTATATATGATAGAAGTTGGTGGTCTAATTTCATTTTCTTGCATGTACCTGTTCAATTTTCCCAGCACCATTTATTGAAGAGATTGTTTTGTCTCCATTGTATGTTCTTGCCTCATTTGTCAAATATTGTATTAATGAGCATAATGGCCTAGATTGATTTCTAGGCTTTCTGATCTGTTTCATTGATCTATATGCCTGTTCTTGTGATAGTACCAGGCTGTTTTTATTACAGTGGATTTGTAGTATAATTTGATATTCAGTTTTGTGATTCCTTCTACTTTGTACTTCTTTGTTCAAGATTGTTGCTATTATTCCAAGTATTTTTTGGTCCCATATAAATTTTTGGAGAATTTGTTCTAGATCTGTGAAATATGTCATTGGAATTTTCACTGGGATTGCTTTGAATCTATAGATTGCTTTGGTCATTTTAATGATGTTAATATTTCTTATCCATAAATACAATATATTCTTTCATTTGTTTGTGTCTTCCTCTCTTTCCATTTTCAATATCCTGAAGTTTTCCACATACAGGTCTTTAACCTCCTAAGTTTATTCCAGGGTATTTTATTATTATTATTTTGCAATGGTAAATAGGATTGTTTTTTAGTTTCTCTTTCTAAGAGTTTATTATTGGTATATAAAAATAACATTTTGGATGTTATTTTTGACATGTTATTTTGGAGTAGTAGTATCCTATTACTGTGCCAACTTCATTTATGAAATCTAGTAGTTTTTTAGGGATCTTAGGGATTTCTATGTACAATATCATGTCATTTGTGAATAATAACATTTTAATTTCTTCCTTTCCAATGTGGATGCCTTTTATTTTTTCTTCGTGTCTGATCACTGTGACTAAGACGTCCAGTACTCTCATATATAATAAAAGCCTAATATATAAATTGATAGAACAGCAGAACAAACAGTGGAACGACTGGTCACTATGATTTGCACTGACCATCAGGGGGCAGATGCTCAATACAGAAGCTTCCCCCAGCCTGCAGCCTGCAGGCCCCAGGCCAGCCAAGCCAGATGACAGAGGGGGCCCCCTCAAACACCCCACCTATAACCCCACAGATCGGCCCTGATTGCTGGCCAGGCCTATGTACTCTACCCATACACGCGTTTCATGTACCTGGCTTCTAGTATTGAATAAGAGCAGTGAAAGCAGATATCCCTGTCTTGTTTCTGTACTTAAGGTAAATGCTTTTAGCTTTTGCCCATTGAGTATGATGTTGGCTGTAGGTTCGTCATATATGGCCTTTTTTATATTGAGGTGTGATCCTACTATTCCCACTTTGCTGAGAGTCTTTATCAAAAAAAGCATGCTTATTTTATTGAATGATTTTTCTACTTCTAATGAAAAAGTTATATGATTTTTACATTTTATTTTCTTTATATGGTATATCACATTTATTGATTTACAAATATTGTATCAGCCTTGCATAACTTGGAAAAAACTCTACTTGGTCATGGTGAATAATCTTTTTAATATATTGCTGGGTCTGATTTGCTAATATTTTATTGAGAATTTTGGCATATATGTTCATCAGGGATATTTGCCTGTAATTTTATTTCTCTGTAGTGTCTTTATCTGGTTTTGCAATTAGGATAAGGCTGGCCTCATTAAAAGAGGTTAGAAGCTTTCCTTCCTATTGAATTTTTTTGAATAGTTTGAGGAAGATAGGTGTTAGCTCTTCTTTGAATGTTTGGTAAAATTCCCTGTGAAACTGTCTGATCCAAAACTTTATTTGCTTGGGGAGTTTTGTTTTGTTTTCTTTTAAATGTCTGCTTAGTTTCATTAATTGTTATTGGTATATTCATAGTTTCTGATTATTCCAGATTCAGTTTTGGAAGATTGTATTTTTCTAGGAATTTGTCTATTTTGCCCAGGTTGTTCAACTTGTTGGCATTTGTTGTTTGAGTGTTTTTCTTCCAATCCTTTGCATTTCTGTGTTGCCAGTTGTTACTTCACCTCTTTTATTTCTAATTTCATTTATTTGGGTCCTCTCTCTTTGTTTCTTGATGAGTCTGGCTACTGTTTTATGAGTCTTGTTTATCTAATGTTTTACTAATATTTGAAGCCCACTGTTGAGTCTACTGTTCAGAAAAACAAACAAACATACTTTCAAAATATTACTGCTTATTTAAAATGCTCCAGGTCACCCAAGAATTCTGACAAAGACATACAATGAGATCAATGTTGTTTTTATGCCTGCTAACATAACATCTATTAAGTAGTTATTCTGACTTCTAACCTTATTATTTAAGAAACACTTTGTACAGTTATTGCTGTTCTAGTAAGTGATTCCTTTGATATACCTGCACAAAGCAATAGAAAACTTTTTGAAAAGGATTCAACATTCAAGATGTCCTGAAATACACTACCAAATCTTGGGAAGAGGTAAAAATATCAACAGGCATTTGCAAGAAGTTGATTCCAACCCCCATGGATGACTTTGAGTGGTATAAAACTTCAGCAGAAGAAGTAATGATAGATATGGCAAAAATAGCAAGAGAACTAGAATTATAAGTGGTACTTAAAGATTTGACCAGATTATTATAATCTCATGATAAAACTTTAATGGATGAGAAAAGAAAGTATCTTCCTGAGATGAAATATATTCCTGGTGAAGATATTATGGAGATTGTTAAAATAACAATAAAGGATTTAGAATATTACATAAACTTAGTAGATAAAGCATCAGCAGGGTTTGAGAGGAATAACTTCAATTTTGAAAGAAGTACTAGTATGTTTAAAATGCTATCAAACAGCATCACATGTTACAGAAAAATCATTCATGGAGAGAAGAGTCAAATGATGAAGCAAACTTTATTGTTGTCTTATTTTAAGAAATTGCCACAGCCACCACCCTAATTAGTCAGCAACCATCAACACTGAGGCAAAATACCCCACAAATAAAAAGATTATTACTATATCCCATGTGTTTGACATAGTAATTCAATACTTTTATACATTGCAAAATGATCACAATAATAAATTTATCTGCTGTCTGTCACCATACAAAGTTAATATAATATTATTGACTGTATTTTCCACTATATATTATGCCCTCATGACTTATTTTATAATGTAAATTTGAATATCTTGATCTCTTTCATTCATTTTGCCCTCTGCCAAGATTTTTTACCACTGGCAACCACTAGTCACTTCCTTGTATTTATGAGCCTGGATCTTGTTGAGTTTTGCTTGTTTATTTGTTTTGTTTTTTAGATTATGTCTAAATAAAAATTCGTGGTATTTGTCTTTTTCTGTCTGACTTATTTTACTTAGCATAATACCTTCAAGGTCAATCTATGTTGTCACAAATGGTAAGATTTTAATATTTTTTATGACTGCATAGTATTCCATTATAAATATATGCACCATGTTTTCTTCCCTTATTTATTTATTGATGGACATTTGTTTTGTTTCTTTATCTTACCTATTATAAATAATGTTGCAATGAACATATTTTTTGAATTGGTATTTTCATTTTCATCAGAAGTGACATTGCTGGATTATATGCTAGCTCTATTTTTAATTTTTCATCATCCTTTAAATTTTTTTGTATAGTGATTGCACCATGTTACATCACCAGCAATAGCACACAAGAGTTTCCTTGTTATCCATATCTTTGCCAATACTTTTTATTTCTTATCTTTTCTATAGTAGTTATTCTGACAGGTATATGGTGATATGTCATTGTGGTTTTGATTTGTATTTCCCTGATAATTAGTGATGATGAAAATTTGCTCATTCCTATTGGTTATATGTATGCCTTCCTTGATAAAATGCCTATTGAGGTCCTCTGCCCATTTTTCAATGGATCATTGTTTTTTTGTTATTGAATTGCATGTGTTTTTTTATTTTTATTGAATTGCATATGTTTTGGATATTAAACTTTAATTGAACATATTCTTTTTTAATAAGTTCTCCAAATCAGTAGGCTGCCTATTTGTTTTGTTGATGGTTTCCTTTGCTGTGCAGAAACTTTTTAGTTTGATGTAGTTCCATGTATTTAATTTTGTTTTTGTTGTTCTTACCTTTGGAAATAAAAAATAAAACAAAACAAAAGCACCACTAAAACCAGACCAAAGTTAAGAAGTTTACTGTTTATATTTTCTCCTAGAATCTTATCCTCAAAAGTTTTAATCTATTTTGAGTGAATTTTTATATATGTATAAGATAGTGGTCCAGTTTTACCCTTTTGCATGCAGCTGTCCAGTTTTCCCAATACCATTTATTGAAAATACTGTCCTTTTCCCATTGTATATTCTTGTCTCACTTACCATAAATTAATTGACCATATATGCATGGGTTTACTTCTGGGCTATCTCCATTGATCTATATGTCTTTTTTTTTTCCTTGCCAATATCATGCTGTTTTGATCACTAAAACATTTGTGATGTAGTGTAGTTTGAAGTCAGAGAGCATGATCCCTCCAGCTTTGTGGGTTTTTTTGTTTTGTTTTGTTTTTGTTTTGTTTTTTGTTTCTCTCTCTCTCAAGATTGTTGTAGCTATTCAGGGTTTTAGTTTGGCTCCAAACAAATTTTAGAGTTATTCGTCCTCCTGTTAGCTCATTCTAACAATCCAAGCTCAGTTGGCCAAGTATATTATAATGATTTATTTTCATATTTAATAGAACCATGTAGCATTTCAATCACAATTGAAATTATAATGTTTAAACTACATTCAAGTGTTACTTATTTTCTGAAGATGGTGGATAAAAGACAGCCTTTTAGGATATGCTGGCATATCCCCAAATGATAGTACAGAATAATGAATAATATGAGCAGTATTGCCTTTAAGAGAAGTGCCATCAGTCCCAAAGCAAAGTTTATAAAAATAAGAAAGAAGATGAAGACGAGATTCAGTTTCCATTTAATTTTCTTTTCCAGTATTTTACTGCTGTTTTGTTTGTAATATCTCCCTTGGAGCAATGAGTTGAAGGTCTCCCACCAAGGAAAAGCAATAGTGATATATATTTTGCACATACTAAAATCTGTATGATTTTATGGCTGTTAAAAAGGGAAAATGTTTTCTCTCTTATTCTCTTCCTGTGTTTCTTTAGCATAATAAAATAGCATCCCTGGAGGTCAAAGAACCTGCCATTTCTTATTCCTATGCTCTAAGACACTTATAACTGCCTGGTTTGAAATTTGTTTTTGTTTGAAAAGTTTTAATAGATGGTATTAACTGGTGCCTAAAGAGGCAAACGCTATCTTTATGTAAAAGCAGTGAAGTCACAGGAAAGGAGCTTTAAAGATGCTGCAACAATTCAAGAGACTTGTGTTCACTGCCATTTCGAAATGCTTAGACCCCTGTAGTGGTGCCCCATCTTCTTTTCCTCTTCAGACTGTGCCACTTAACAGTTTCCCAGCACCCTTATCATTTGACATTTTAAAGGTTGTTCCTTGGATGGTTCTCTGTCTACTTTTGAACATTTTCTGAAGATTCTGAGTTGTCTTACTTTCTATGGGATCCAGTGAAGAGCTGGATTCCTTCTTCCACACTGAGTAGTAAAAGAAGAGGAAAGGCTTTTACATCAAAACTGGCCTTGCTAACTGGAGAGCCAGGGGAGGATGTAAGGGGCACTAGCCAAAGAGGGAGAGGACAGCCTCACCTCAGCATTTTCATTGAATCCACTTGGAAAGAACTGCAAATAGAATAAAGTTTCAAAGGATGAAAAAAGGAATAAAGCTGTTTTGTATGGGGACACTAATACTTTCCCTCTATGCAAGTCTGATACCTCAGAATTGAATGAAGTCCTATGGCTTTGGCGGTCTTGAATATATGTTCTATTTAGCTAGCATAAGGTTGCTTGCCATTTCCACAGTATTTTAAAAACCAATTGAAGTTATTGACAATCCTTAACACTGGAGAGTTAAATATATAAAATCCAAATGTATGGCTTCTCTTGGAAGACTTAGACACACCTGCTTAAGAATTAAATAGCAGCAACTTTTGTTGTTGTTGTTATAGTCTTTCCTTTCCAGATCTTCATGGTATTACCACACTGTAATGCCCCTCACACATACACAAGCTCTCAATTATCTAACTATTGGCACACTTCATTTATTCGCATGATCTGCTGGGATACTATGGCTGCTGCGTTTAACAGGAAGCCTCTAGCACAAGATGTCCTGTGGAATGACGGGCTGTGTATACCCGGAAGCTTTCTCTTACCCCAAGGACTAGTTCCATCTACCTTTGTGCCCCTCCTAAAGAACACTGGCTACTCTCTACACCAACTCTGGCTCCTTCTAATTGTGGGTCCCAAGCTGCCACCTTTTCCTTGCACCCAAATGACAGCTTAGCAGTTATTTAAATCAAATTATATAATAAAATATTTAAACTGCTAGGCAATGATGATATGCGTTAATGCCATTAATATGTACATATACTCTGGTTTCTCTTCAGATCACATAATTTTTTTGCCTTTTACTATTGAAATGTACTATAAGAATGTTCTCTTTTAAAGTAAATGATAAGAACATCCTCCTTAAAAGTTAATATTTGCAGATCAGCCCAGCATCAGCATATTCACTCCAAAAATAAATTTATATTTTGTAAAGGGTAAAAAAAAACAAAATTACATTCCTTGTCTTGATTACTCAACAAGAAAGTGTATTGATGACACAAGTTGTCCTGAGCTAGATAGTGATTATAGTTAAGTGCCCTAGAAGATTATCTTCGGAGAGATTGCAATCACTATAAGTACTTCACATTGCATTGCTTACTTGAAAGGAATGTAACTGTTAAGATGAAAAGAAACCTCCTTTGTATAGATTAATTTATCTTTTGCCCATTAACTATGAATGAAAGTTGAAATTCAGCTCATTGTGATTCAATGCTAGATTCTATAAAAACAAAAGCTCTTGTTTGAGGAACTGCCTAATATCTACTGAATATTTTTGCAGGAGTGCTTACTTGTGGAGGTTTTAGGAATTTAGGGACAGTTTCTTCTTGCTATTACCATAAATATTGTTGTGATCTATATGCACATACATATGTATATGCACACATTCTATCTAATAAAAGAGTAATGTGCAAATTGACCATCACTCCAACACAAGATGGCTGCCCCATGTGATCAAAGATGCTGCCCCTGTGGATATAAGATGACCACCACAAGATGGCTAGCAGGGGAGGGCACTTGGGAAGTACTAGGCCTACAGGGGAGAGTAGTTAGGGGCAAACAGCCTTCAGGGGAGCAGTTAGGCCTCAATCAAGCTGGCAGGGAAATGGTTAGGAAGTGATCAGGCTGGCAGGCAGAAGCAGTTAGGGGAAATCAGGAAGGCAGGCAGATGAGCAGTTGGGAGCCAGCAGTCCTGGATTGTGAGAGGGAATTCCCAGATTGGAGAGGGTGCAGGCTGGGCTGAGGAACACACCCCCTCACCCTGTGCACAAATTTTATTCACCAGCCTCTAGTAAATAAATAAGTTATATATATATATATATATATATATATATATATATATATATATATGTGTGTGTGTGTGTGTGTGTGTGTGTGTGTGTGTGTGTGTGTTATTCTGAGCTTCTATTATACTTCTAACTAGAGCTGCATGTACTCTTTTTTATGTAGTTGTACATAATGAGGTTCCATATATATAGACAAGAATGGAAAATAATAGTATTGACAAGAAATGATAGTATTTAAAAATGATAGAATTGATAAGAAAATTTTAGAAAAACACTGATCTAGTTCAGCTGTGCTATGTTCTAAATCACATGTGTCAAACACAAGGCCCTCGGGCCAAATCCGTCCCGCCAGGCCTTGCAATGTGGCCCACACCAGGCTGTCATCACTGCACTCCGCTGCGTTTCCATCACAATGACAGTTTATGACTGTTCAATAAACCATTCAGCCCGCGATTTAGGCTGGATTTTAGATTTTGGACCCTTCTCTGATTGAGTTCAACACCCCTATTCTAAATGATGAAAAGAGACTAAGAGACATGAGACTTTTCAAAGTCAAATACTGGTTAGTGGTAGAGCCAGGTTTGGAACATAAGGCCCAAAATTTCTAGGCAAATCTTCTTTGTACTTTATTTGACTAATATTTATTGGGTATTTGCTATGTGCAGACACTTTCAATTAACAATTCCACTAACAACATGAAGTCAATATTACCTATGTTAAATATGAGGATACAATTTATCAGAGAGGATAAGTAAGTTGGTCACGGATGCAAAGCTAGAAAGTACAGTCAGAATTCAAGCCTAATCAGATTCTAAACCCATTAATTATTCTCTTAAGCACTTTTCCTTATTGTCCTCATATCCATTTTTATCCAAGATGACGAAAGATCATGTTTGTGCATGGAATAAAAAGACATGTTTAATCATTGACATTTTTATTAAATAAGTAAATAAGTTATATATATATTCTGTATTGTTATGGACTCTGTTATTGAAGGGTTCTCAAACTTGAAAAGATCAGCTCCCCAAATGTAGTACCTGTGAGGTTGGAGCTGGGAATTCTGCAAATGTTTATGAAGACTCCTGTTGATCTGAGAAGACAGTAAAAAACATCTTGATGTGTTTATGATACTACCAATCACTGAAGGGTAATGAGAGTGAACCAGAATCAGGAGATATGAGAAAATAGTAGTTGAGGAATAACCATGAAAGATCAACTTAAAAACAAATTCAACAAAATAAAATTCAGAAGACTCACAGATAAGGATTTAGGTGACATTATTCTTCTGACCCAAACTTTATTTATTTATTTATTTATTTATTTATTTACTTACTTACTTATTTATTATTTTTTATTGTTTAAAGTATTATTCAAGCCTCCCTCCCCGCTCCCCCCAGTGACCTCTTCCCAGCCACTCCCACCCCCAGCACATGCCCTAACCCCCCTACTATCTATATCTATTGGTTGTGCTCATATGCATACATACAAGTCTGACAAAACTTTAAATATTCTTACAGGAACTTCCCTAATTGGCCTTCCCGAAAGTCACCTTTGCAGATATCTAGTTACCTCAGTAAAACCATCACAATGCCATCACCTTGTTTGACAAAGACAATTTGATAATTCAGTCTCTCACAATTGCTAACTAAAGGGTGATTATTTCAGCTCCTGCTTGAAATGGCCAGATTTCATTCCTAATTTATCTAGACCAGTCTATTTTCAACAACATGCTATTGCCCTGCCCCTTGGAGTGCTCATTCAATGTGGTATTGACTGAACATAGAAAAATAAAGTAGCAGATAGAAGTGCTTCCATAGCTAATACAAATCTGAAACAATTAACCAGCCATTTAAGTTGACAATGTTTTTGATAAGTGAGATACTCAAGAATCTTTAAGTGGACTTGGATTTGGGGTCACTGTACCTGCAGGATGCCAGGTACAAAGATCACCACTGATCTTTGAATTAGGAGCAGCCATGCATGCCATTGTAAAGCTTAGTGGCTTAATTCAACAAAGATTTATGACTTATATTACTTCTCTGTGTTGGGCTCTGCTGGGAAGTTCTTCTGTTCTGTTGATTGTGACTGGCGTCACTCAAGTAGGTGTGTTCAGTTTTGTAAGTTCCCTTGTTTCTTAAAACTGTCATCTGCCAATCTGGAGTTACCTGCCTCTTTCTTCAGTCTCTCCTAGTCCTTGTATGAAGACCATTTTGTAAACCAAGTTTTAAAATGCACATATTGACTCCAACTTTTTTAAGTCTTTTTAACACTTTTTAAGAAAATCTAGTTTCTGTTGTTTGTTTGGTTGGTTTTTAATTTAAAGATTTTAAGAAACATTTTATGCCATGGAAACCTTAAACGAAGCTTACAGAGTCCTACAGCTTAACTGTTTCATCACTTGAATTCACATAAAATCTGTTACTTTGACTGGATGGTCATCTGTGTTAGATGGTAAAATTAATGGAATGATCAATTCCACTTAGTCACTGATAGGTTAGACACAAAATGATTGGCTTACTGAAAAACCTAGAAAACGCATGGAAATTTTATGAGAAATACCATATTCTATTGTCATTACAGAGATTCTCAAAGGTTTTGTTTGTTTGTTTGTTTTTGTTTTGTTTTGTTTTTTGTGGGGTGTGTATTGTACATTTTAAGGCTGACTTCAAATTCCAAGAGCCACAAGAATATAAAGTGTGGCTCTTTGTAAGTGTGGAACTGAAGTTCATGATTGCTACTTAGGAGGTTTACACAGTTATTCCTCCTATGAAAGTGCAATTTAAAATGTTTGTAAACAGAGTTATATTTTTACATGATGACGGTCTCACCAATATATCTGTGTAATGTTCATGTTAGTGGATTTGGTTTGTGTTGTTAAGGTGAAAAAAAAAATGTATTACTGGGAGATAATTACTGTAAAGCTATTTAATTATTGATTTTTCCAACATAGCAGGGTTGACATTTTAGCAGATATAATGAAGGAAAAGATATGCATTAGCCAAATGGAATGGAATAAAATGCACATTTTTGGAGACATAATTCATTGTAGTAGGTAGGCAGTAATTATCAAAGAACTGTGACTACTTTCTTCATAAATGACAAATGGCAAAATTACAATGTGTAAGGATATTAGGAGTCTGTACAGAACCCTAGCATCAGCTAAAGCATACATAAGAACTTTGTGTTTACCCATGCCTTATTTTTTTTTTTTTTTATAATTTCTCTCTTCATTACCCTTTATCAAAAGCACATTGTTTTGAAATATTTATACTGGCTTGTTTTATTATTTATTAAGAAAAACATATTTCCCCTTTGCTCATTTGTCTAATGCTATAATTAAATGCTGGTACCCTTCCCCTTTAACTGCATTTTAGACTGAAGGAAGATTGGCTCAAAACAAAGACCACAGAGTTCCCAGCCTTACTGAGTTCTTGCTTTTCATTTCTGGTTTGTCTGCCTTTCTGTCTTCTAGACACACTGAAAGCACATCTGCCTGAATGGTAATGAGCCCTTTAACTGACAAAAAGAAGTGCTTACACACCCAGAGGCAGGCTACCCTCTACAATATGGCCTTGGTGAAAGCAAGTTTTGAACTAGTTTTTTGGATTGTTTTCAGAGTCAGTGTATGAGAACCACAAAAAACAAAACAAAACAAAACAAAACCAAAAAAAACAATACTCCTTTAATCATAGAATCATGTGATTTTTTTAAAAAAAAATTTTACATAAAATCATATGTTGGTCAGCCACCATATCAGGCAAGCTTTGTTTGAAATGATACTCATACACTTATATTACAGTATAAACACAAAGGAGAAAGATATGTCACAATTTAAATAATTCAAAAAAATGTAATACAGATTCTAAGAGTTTCCAAAATGAGGTTTCAGAATATCCTGGGCCAAAAGCTTAGTTAGCACCTAAGACCAAAGTTGAATATATATATATGTTATTATGCAGAGTGAAAAAAAAGAGATGGCAAATAAAAAATAAAATAAAATAGTGGATTAGAAAATGGAAATACATTTTAAAGCTGATTAATAACTCCAAGTAATTTTTTGAAACAGAGCATAAAGAAGGGAGAAAATACAAATACACAAAACTTAAAATGGCACAAAGGAAATGTTATATTGAAAATTCTTATAAAATGCATTTAAATTTGTCGAGATTTTTAAGAACCTAAAGGTTGACAGTAGTTACTTTAGAGAAGAGTTGAATCTCAAGTAATTATAAAAATATTTAGAAAAAAATTTAAAAGCAATAGGAAAAATAAATTTTAAGACTCAAACAATTTTCAAAGAGGAATTTTAAACCTTCAGAAATAGTTGATTTACAAAGTCTTTAAACTTTTCAACATAAAAAATGCAAACTTACAAATTTTTTATACAAAGACATCATAATATTTAAATAGTAAATGTCAAAATACAATATTCTTTCTTAATACAATTTTATTAAAGTTGAGCAAAAGTACTAAATGTTAGAAAATTCATTAGTGGTACATTAAAGAAAAAATATACCATTAACCAAGAATATATATTTCTCAAATAAATATCCAATGTCAAGTTTAAAGGGAAAACATTGAAATTTTTATTTTCATATCAAGAAAAGGATAGTAATGTAAACTCTCCTCACTATTAATATTGTTCAACAAATAATTACAGCCAAGTTGGTGTGGCTCAATGATTGAGCATAAGTCCATAAACTGGGAGGTCATGGTTCCATTCCAGTCAGGGAATATTCAGGGCACATGCCTGGGTTGCACTTTGAGCCCTAGTAGGGGGTTTGCAGGAGGCAGCTGATCCAGGATTCTAGCTCATTGATTTTTCTCTCCTCCCTTTTTCTCCCTCCCTTCATCTTCTCCTTTCCCTCTCTCTCTCCTTCTCCCTCTCCATCTCCATCTCCATCTCCATCTCCATCTCCATCTCCATCTGCATCTCCATCTGCATCTCCCTTCCTCTCTCTGAAATCAATAAAACATATTAAAAAAAAGAAATAAAAGGATTATAGGTGAACTGATAAATGAAAATTAAAGTCGATAGAGCTACCATAAGACCCAGCAATTTCTTTCCTGATTATATACCTGAAAAATTCAAAACCATGTATTCACAAAAATATATGTACCCCTATGTTCATTGCAACATTATTCACAATGGCCAAGACAAGGAAACAGCCAAAGTTTCCCCATGATAGAGGACTAGATAAAGAATATGTGGTGCATACACACAATGGAATACTACTCAGCCATGAATAAGGATGACATAACAACATTTGGAACAGTATGGATAGACCTTGAGAACATTATGCTAGTGAAATAAACCAGTCATAAAAAGCTAAGGCTTTTTGACTTCACTCATATATGGGATATAAAACTGAAATTGTAGGCATAAACAGTAGTGTGGTGATTACTAGATAGAAGGGGCGTGGGAGCAGAAAGTGGTGCTAATATAAGTTGACAGGAGAACATTTGACTTTGGGTGGTGGGAACATGGTGCAATATGCAGATTTTGAAACATAGAAACCCACACCTGAAACCTATATGTTCAGATTAATCATTGTCACCCCAATAAATTTAATAAGTAAATATTTTACAATGTCCAACATACAGATTGTAAAGAGAATTTGAAGCTATGAAGTCAAAAAGTATTTTTAGTTGCTGCTTACAGAATTGTATTCCTGGTAAATCCAATAAAATCAACTGAAAATTCATAAAACAATTAATACCTAAAAATTACTTGGAATAAAATCATCAGCCTTAGTTTCTCATTTTTTCTCTTTGGTTAGTTTTAACTATACCTAGAAAATAGGTAATTTTACACTTGTGCATGAGTTTTATAAAGTATTATTTTCTCATTCTATCTAATAAAGAGGGAATATGCAAATAGGCCATTATGCTATAAGAAAATGGCTGCACCCACAGCAGAAGCCAGTTCCCATAATGAGCCTTAACAAGCAATCAGCAGGGACCTGAGGCTGTACCCCAGTCTGGTGGGGCTTGACAGGAGACCTCAAGCCACACCCCCTGCCCTGGTACCAGGCAAGGGGACTTCAGGCTGCGCCCCCACCCCAGTGCCAGTCTAGGGGACCTCAGGCCATGCCCCCTGTCCCAGCCCTGGACCAGGGGACCTAAGGCTGTGCACCATGCCCTGGTGCCTGGCAGGGGTACTGGAAGCCACACCCCTTATCCCCGAGGGGCTTGACAGGGACCTCAAGGTGTTCCCCCTGCCCCAGAACAGGCTGGGGGACCTCAGGCTGCACACCCCACCCTGGTGCTGGGCTGGGGGACCTCAGGCCACACCCCTGCCCTGGTACCAGGCCTGGCATCCTGAGACCCTGTCCCTGACCCAGCAGGACTTTATGGGGATGGGGCTGGCCTGTATGGGTCTTATGTAATTTCAAGGTGCACGTGGGTGGGCAAGGACTTGACTCTGGTTCTGGTGGCATGTCCCAGACTCTGACAGGAGGAAGATTTTCATATGTTTTACTAATTTTCTTTTATCTCTGACTCTTCTATTATAGAGAAAGGGCAAATAGCATATTAAAATATTGCCTCTAATTAATTCCCTCTTAATGTGCACAAATTTCATGACCAGGTTACTAGTTAATTATATTTCCTTTATATCTGTTATTTCCCCGTTATTACTTTTAATATTGTGTATTTGTGTTCTTTTGTTGTTTTTATGTTCTGTTTTATTTTATGCTTTTTTTAAGTATAAAATTCTTAGGCTGACTAGTAAATTCTATTACTTTTGCATTTCCAATTTTTAAAGATCTTTTTCTATATATTTTTTATTTCAGTAGATATAGTCAGTTGTTCTTTTCAATTATTGGGGTCTCCATGTTCACTCCATTGGCCCAGGCATTTCTAGAAATGAATGTTTGGAAATTTCTTTAGAATTCACATTCTATTTTGGGGATATTCTAAATAGCAATATATCTTCCTCTGTTTATTTTTATTAGGATGATATAAGAAAATGGTTCCATTTGTCTAAATAAAGCTGAGTAATATACTGGTTGACCAAGTAAATGCATTTCAATCTGTGTCAAAACTGATGTGCTTCTATAAAGTAAATGGGTATTTTCTCTTGTGGGCAATTAAAAAAAATGTTCAAAATACATTCTCAACAAATTCTGTTCATATTTTCTTTTCAGTAGTTAACACTCATTTAGATGTGTAAGTATTTTTATTTGCATGTGAAGTTTTCAAGAATTCAGTGCATATATCAGAAATATGTATACTGCAGAAGTATGGTGAAAAATATAAAATTTAGTAACTTTTGTATGCAATCAATAAAAAGTTAGAAAATATACTTGGAGGAAGAAACCATTTATAATTGCAACCAAAAAGTTAAATATATATTGTAATATAGAAGTTAACCAGAAATGTGAAGGAACTATATGAAGAAAACTTGAAGTTCTAATCCTATCTAATAATAGAGTAACATGCAAATTGACCATCACTCCAACACACAAAATGGCCGCCCCCATATGGTCAAAGATGGCTATCCCCATTTGGACACAAGATGGCCTCCAGGGACGGCAGTTGTGGACAACCAGAACAGCAGAGGAAGGCAGTTGTGGGATATCAGGCCAGCAAGGAAAGGCAGTTGAGAGGGACCAGGACTGCAAAGGAGGGCAGTTGGGGGAGACTAGTCCTACAGGGGAGGACAGTTAGGGCCAACCAGGCCTGCAGGTTAGGGCAGTTGGGGGCGACCAGGCTGGCAAGGATGGGAACTTAGGGCTGACCAGACTGGGAAGGGAGGGCAGATAGGGGTTACTGGGCCAGCAGGAGAGAGCAGTTGGGGGCCACCAGGTTGGCAGGGGATGGCAGTTAGGGGCAATCAGGCCATCAGAGGACCAGTTAGGCATTGATCAGGCTGGTAGAATGGTTAGGGAGTGATTAGGCTGGCAGATCGAAGTGGTTAGGGGCAATCAGGAAGGCAGGTAGGCAAGCAATTGGAAGCCAGCAGTCCTGGAATGTGAGAGGGACGTCTGACTGCTGGGGTGCAGACTGGACTGAGGGACACACCCTTCCACATGAATTTTGTGCACTGGTCCTCTTGTGTTACATAAAAGAAGACTTCAGTAAAATTAGAGATAATTGTAATCTCTTATAAGAAACCAGTTCTTTATGAATTGAAAAAGCTCCATTTATTAAACTATATATTCAGCATGTCAACATTTCATCTAAAATGATTTTTGTACTTGACAAAATGACATGAAATTCACCATGAAAAATATGCAAATGAAAAATGTTATGACATTTTCCAGAAAGAAAAGTAAATGAGGTAGAAACAAGTAGCCCTATCTGGTATTAAAAAAACAAAACAAAACAAAAAAACAGTTAACAAATCTGTCCTAACTAAAATAGCTCAAATATAGAGAACTAATACATTATAGGACAATGTCTCCAAATTTACCAGAGCAGCAGTGATATTAAAATCATTGGCAAAAGAGAATGTACTCACTAAGTGATGCTGGATCAAGAGACTAGCATATGAAAAAAACAAAAATTGGATCCCCATCTCATTTCTTTTACCAAAGTAAATTATGGAAATTAAAAACTGAACTATGATGTTTAGGAGAAAATCATGGGTGAATTTATTTGATATTTTGGAATTGGTGGAAAGTCAGGAAGTTCACAACACACAATATGAACAATAAAACATAAACAAATCTATAAAGTTATGACCAAATAAAAAAATCTGATCTAATAAAAATATAGTAGAAACCAATGACAGACTAACATTAGTTTTCTTAGTTTACAAAAGTTCATACAAATCAGCAAGGAGAAAATAGGCTTACCCCAAAAGACAATAGAGAAGTCCCTGAAAAAGATTCACAAATGACAAAAAGAACATAACATGACAGTATTTTTTATATTAAAGAAAGGCAAACCAAACATTAATGGATATCATAATTATTAATTAGATTAATAATAGTTCAAATAGTTTGACACTATCAGTGTCAGTGAAAATCCAGAAATACAAAAAATGATGTTAGTAAACTGTTGCATAGAATGTAAATTGATACAACTTCATTTTTAGACAATTAGGTCATATGTACCAAAATGTAAAATAGACATTTCATTATAATCTTGAATCTCCTCTGCTAAGAATGTATTCAGGAACATACTCACACATGTATTCCAAGATACAACAGCAAGAATATTAATGGTAAAACTAATTAAGTACCAGAAATGATAATGTAAAGGACCTGGTTGAACCATTTAAGGCATACAGAATATGCCCATTAATTTGGCTTATTCAGGTGCAAGGCTGTATAGTCTTATGAAACATGAAATAGATCTTTCAACACAGACATAGAATGATCTAAAGATAAATGATATAATTTAAAAAATTAAAGCAACAATCACTCTTTTTGTATAATATAGTTCCTCTGTGTAAAGAAAAACAGTATATGTATGTGTGTGTGAACATGTATTTAAAATACAACTAGAAGACATAGGAATTTAACTTTGATCGTCTTTGTGTAGAATAGATGTTACAAATTTATCCTGCACTGGAATTACATAAAGGGTTTGTTAAAATCCAGATCACTGGGCCTACTCCCAGAGAGTCTGATTCAGAGATCTGGGCTGGGACCTAAGAATGTGCATTTCTAACAACTTCCTAGGCCATGTTGATGCTAGTGGCCCAGAAACCACACTGTGATGTCCGTGGATATGAAAGAACTAAGCTTCTCAACTTTATGTATTTCTATTTGATTCTTTTTTTATTGTGTATGGCTCTGAATAGTAAGATTTTGAGGCATTTTAATTTTATTTTTTAAACTTATCAGCCTAAAAGC
The DNA here is from genome assembly GCF_014108245.1 of Pipistrellus kuhlii. NCBI lineage: Eukaryota > Metazoa > Chordata > Mammalia > Chiroptera > Vespertilionidae > Pipistrellus > Pipistrellus kuhlii. The sequence goes on from NW_023425562.1 coordinate 67,196,479, forward strand.
AATAGTAAAATAATTTTAATTGACCAAATAAAATTAAATACACTGCTTTTTAACTACACTTAATATTTTGTTTGGTTATTCATTTCATTAGAAATGGATTTAGTGGAGTATTAAATCTTTCCCACCTTTAACCAACTTTTAGATACATTCTTGTGTCCAAATTGGAACTCAAAAGTTCAATTCACTTAGTCTGCCAAGAAAAAAAAAATCAAGAACACTGAGATGCACACCATTTCATAATGCCTAATTTAATGCCAAATTTATATATAAAAATATTGAGACAAAGGAGCTATTGTTATGTTCTGTAGAATAGACATGACAAATATACAGCATGTGGTCACTACACAGGCACCATTTAAGGTGACATGAGATGACAAACTCCAGAGGAAGTCTGGTGGCATTGGCATTTGCTAACGTGTATTTCTATTATTATGTGCATTTCTATCAGTATATCTTTATTACTGCATTGCCTGTTCCGGTTCAGAATTTTAAAAACCTTTAGAACAGTAACAATAATAAAAAGAATAGATTGTTCAATTCTATCCCTGTCTCCTTTTTCTCTTAACAGGCCATATTCCTATAATCTTTTCTTAGTATTATTTTTGTTTTCTGTAGATTTTTCCCCCCCAGTGATTCAGTATCCATTGTATAGTCTCCCTTAGAAGCATTGTGCAACATATGGGAACAAATACAAAATAGCTAAAAATTTGAATCTCTGTTTTTGCCAACCCCCAGATTCTCCTTTGGGGCAGAAAAACTGAGCCAACAGGCATTGCACTGGACCGTGTCAGCCGCAAAGCAAGCCTTGGTTGAGTTACCAAGGGAATAGATTCTTGTGTTCTGTTTTCTATACCCTGAAGATCAAATCCTGTGGTTTGTTAGCTATTCTGGCTGATCACAGCTTCCGCTGTGCATGCTCTTGTCTTCCCAGCCCCACACTCCAGGGGTTTGATAGAACAAGGTTAATACTTGGAATCACTGTCAGGAGCAAATTGATTGCAAGTAGAGGACGTAAAGCTTGTCTGTCACCATCTCCTTATGGCCTCAAGTTAACCAGGCAGTTTCATCAACCGAAGCCTTAAAATTCTTCTATTTTTTATTTTTTATAACTGACATCTATTACTGAGAACACTATTTCTCTGAAATCATATGCCACTACACCTGATTAGCTATGATCAGATAGACTGATATGCCATTGAAAAGAGCTGAACCCTGGCTAATTCATATGAATGTTAAATAAATGGGTGTCTTCTTTGTTCCTATCCCTGCTCAATTAGTCTTCTTTTATTTAATTTAACAGGCATTTAATAAACATCTCCTGTGTGTTAGGAAGCTACTAAGGAACATCTGCATGCTGCAAAATATTAGAAGTTGCCATTTCTGTAAATATGGATGTGAATGGTACCCCAGAAGATTGGGCAAGCTGCCCAGCCATGCGTGTGCACTAGTCTAAGCCAGCATTTTGGAGGGGGTTGCATTATGATGACTTATATGACATTGTTCCCTTTTAGAGCTCATAATTGGGAGGGAGAACAAATGAGGAAGAGTCATAGCCACAGCTTACTGTAACTCATAACTGAAGTTGTGCTTATATAGTTATACAGCCTCAGATAAAGGAGTCCACAATCAGCAAAGAGGACTTAATGAGTTGTGGTTGGGATGTGGTGTGAGAATCAAGAAAGGCTCTAAGATGACATTTGATTTGGGCATTCCAGAATGAGTCATACTTTGACGGGAGGGGAGTTGGAGGATGGAGCATGGTGTAGTGGGGAACAACAAGAACACCACTGTTGTTCATATTTGTTTGGGTGAATGCTAACTGAGGATGATTGAAATACTTTCTCTTGCAATTTGAAGAACATAAACCATGGTTTCTCTCTCAGTGAAAGGCCATTCTTCACTATATTGTTTAATCTGTAGTCTCGATTTATTAAGATATGTATGACTTGTCTTGGGAGTCTGAGTAATCACTGGCATTGTATAGGGGAATACATTTGCATGACATTATAAGAATGTCAAGTTGTCTTTCAAAAGTGGACCTAAATAAAAGACCCACCAGTGAGTGCCTGGGCTATCTCTGAGTGCTGACTGTGGGAACATCCGCCGATGGCATTTGCTCTACTGTATGCACACATTTCAATCACCCCAAAAGGCCTCCTCTCCACAAAAGGCAGGCCAGTCCTTACCCCTCACTCATAATGCCACATTAGCATTTCTATTCTCATGCTCTGTGGTCATAAGAGTCTGGGAGATCTATGGAGAGACATTTCTCAACCTGTAGACACAAAAGAGGTGCTTCTGAACCCTCTGAAGAGCATTGTCTCAGCGAGGGAGTGTCTGTCAAAATACTTCATGCTGTACCCCAACAACTCCTGAAACAGAAAGGGAATCAATGTGGGAAAGCAGAAATGGGTATAGGTACCTATGGAAGGAAGTTGTAATAAAGAATGTGAGGGAATGGCATACACACCCTCTGCTTTATCTGAGCAATTTTCCACAGTGACTTTGACTATATGAATCCCATGTTAACACTCAGAGAATTTTTCCTCTTTTATCCCTGTCACTATCATTCCTGCTCAAAGGAGACATATGGACACACTTTGAGGTATAAACCAATAACCACTGAGTTGTCCAGTTTCGGAAATGTTGGACGTTTTCAACCCCAAAACTATTTTTCGTTACTTTTCCTCTTGATCTATATATTTCCTGCAAGATTGTGTCTTTCAAAAATTTTGATATAAAATAATAAATGACTGTTGAGTTTTCAATTAAATAAGTCATTTAATGTTAGTAGTGGTTGAGAAAGTAGGCTTTGAACTGGCATTCCTTGAACTGATATGAATGATATACCACCTGGAAAAGTCAACTCTTAATCTGAAATGGGGAGAAACTAGGATTATGATGCAAATAAATGTATGAGGTCATGTACACAAAGTGCCAGGCACTTGGCAAGTGGTCCATGATGCTTAAAATTTTCACTTCCCCAAAATTCCTCTGGTGTATAATGCAGCCAAATTTGACTTCTAGGATTATTGTTAACAAAGTGAACTGTTATACTAATCCAGCCATAAATAAGTATACTTGACCTTCCTTATATGATAGTTTATAATGCTCCTTCAAAGTCAAGATTGTATTTAGAGGTTTTTTTTTTTTTCAAATAATATAGATTTGTAAGCCTATTATATATGTTAGGAATGTATTTGGCTGCATCTAACATTGGCTTAAGTAATTATTGATAATATTTGCCTAGGTATCAAGATAGAAAGTCTCTGAGGACCCAAGTACTTTGTTATTTGCTTACCTTTTAGGCTTCTGTCCTGAGGCTAGTTATATACCCCATAACCATAAAGCAGCTGTGACATTCAGACCTCTCACCAGCATCACAGACCAAAAGGAAGAGTGAAGAGCCATCACCATATGTTGTTTTATCAGTAAAGTTGAAGTTTATCAAGAAATACTCTCAGCAGTGTTCTCTTTCCACCTCATTGCCAGAACTGTCACATAGCCATGCATAGCTATAATGGAATGTAGGAAAGCAGGTAACAGGATTTTCTTGGATAGACTATTCACACTCCATAAGCTAAAGCTTGGGATGGTGTAGCCATAAAAGCATCAGGGTTGTGTTATCATAGAGCAGTGGTATTCAAAATTCAGTGTGCATCAGAATTATCTGAAGAACTAACTAAAACAAAAATTTCTGTGTCCTACTCAACAAAATTTCTTACTCAGTGGGTCTGGAGTAGAGGTCAAGAGTTTGCATTTTTAACAAGATATTATTGTGGCCATTGGTGGAAAATACCACAAGGGGGTTACATTGAGGGATTTTTTTTATACTGTCTCCTAAATCTCCCCAGCAACACTGAATCCTAGTTTCCCACAATAGATATCTGCTCTACAATGCATTCTTATTGAGTCCCATCCCTTCTTCACTTTCTAACTTCCCTAATGGTGCTTCTGAAAATCACTTCCTAAATAAGCTACTCAAACTTCTATCTGCATCTCTGGGGTTTGTTTCAGAGGATACCCAATTTAAGACAGAGTGAGAGGGATCCCCATAAAGGCACAGTATGTGTTAGTTACAACCATCGGGATCTGAGAACCCCAATACTTGTATAGAGTAGGCAATGATATAGAACGTCTACATGCTATTGAAGGAATAGGTATGCTGTGTAAGGAAAATGATGAGAGTTTTTGTGTTCTAGTATAGTGTACTTTGCACTGAGGGGAGAGTGTTAGCTATCTCCCGATAGCCTCCAGCCCAGGGAAGCAAGTTTTACCACTATTATCGTGGTAACTGAGCAGGGCAAGCAAAGACATTTGGATTAGTGAGTAGAAAATTAAAAAGAGGGAGTTATCTAAGACATGTGAAGGATAATCTGGGGGGATTGATATGGACTGAGTTGGTCTGAAGAAGTGAAGAAGATAGAAGAGGCAAAAATAACCCAATTAGAGAACTGGAAGTATGGCCATGCCCTTGGCATTTTGGTTCTATGACTAATTTGTGGCCTCTGCTTACAGAGCAATAGTTACTGGTTTTTGAGACTACCCTAAAGCAACCTTAGATAATTCATCAGAATGGGACCCATTTCTCCAAAAGAATAGGCCTTGTAAAACCTTTGGAGATATAGTCGGTGTCTCATATATTTTTATGGATTTTTTTCCAGCTTTCCAATACACATAAAATTCCTTCTCTCTCTCTTTTCTACACTGAAATCCTTAAGCATTTATTTTTCTCGTTCTGAATGAAATGATATTTTTTTTCTTAACAATAGACCTTCTAATGAGTCTTCAGAGCTACATTTTTTTTCAATATCTTTCCTTGTATTTGAAACTGAAACAGTGGAATAAAGTAGTTTGTGGCTGACATTGAAGTGTTCATCCAAGTAAAAGAACAAACTCCAAAAGTCTGAGTCAGCTGCCCCACCTCACCCAAATAAGTCAATGTGCCCTGCCAGCATAGCCAAGGGTTTAGCGAGCCTGAGTGGGGTGAGGAAGGATGGAGAAATGATAGACAAAGATAAAAAGCTGGGTCTAGGTGGCTCTTCTGTGCCTGGCTGAGGCCACAGAACAGAGCCAGACTGCAAGCTGATGCTTTACTTATTGTCAGGGGTAAACAAGGTAATTTACAAAACAAGTTTCACTTGTTTTGGCAGCACTTGCTGCCCCTCCCTCAGCCCACTAGCTACCCAGGAAAGATCTAGAGAGCAGTTACAAGATCAAACTTAATAATGCTTAGGGGAATGTGCCCTCCAAGTTGGGACTTGTTTATGACTTTGCCAGCAGGTCAGCCGAGGCTTAACCCTATAACCACTTCCTACAAGTCAAAACCAGATTAAAGGGTGGGAGAAAGGGTACAATCAAAATCCGATTGGTGATGGCTGACAAATTTTCAGCAAAGTACAATTTTCAATGTGGCCACATTTACAGAATAAGATAGCACATTCACAAACTCAAATAGCTCGGCCCACCCCACCATGGTTAGCAGTCATAACAGTACATTTTACACTGTCTTGAGTAAGAGGCATCTCTTATGTACCCATGCACTGTCTCAGGGGAGGGATCTCTTTGGACATATTCTGGTTCCTGGGACCAGGATTACAATGCTGGAGACAGGGGGAAACCCAAATGGTGATAGATATTTACTTGAAATGCAAACTCACTACCTGCTGAAATTCATCTTACATTTCCAAATTTGGCAAAGCCAAGACCTGTGTTAGCAGCTGGTGGCCCTCTGGTAACATCACAGCCAGTGGTGGTTTACTTACAGGGGTTCACTGGAGACCCTGAATGCTCGCTGCTGGATAACAGAGGTGAACTACTCTTTCAGGAGCTTTCACTTCCCACAGCTTTCCAAGCTTCTTAACACCTTTTAGGTGTCTTTACACAGGGCTTCGCTATCACACTTCAGAGAATTTTTGTTTATTACGCATGTTTGATTATTTATTTATATATTTATTGAAAAGAAAATATAGAGGTCTCAAATGCTGGCAAAATGTTGAATAAGCATTTTGCAACTGACTTTATATTTTTTTTTATAAGAAATAGAACTCTCTGAGCTCTAAATGACACTTTTCACCAGATAATTATTAGAGTCTTTAACTGTTTTAATTTTACTTTTCAACTTATTAATTAAATATCTAGTGTGGAGGAAAGGGTATGCAGTCTTAAAATGATGTAAATTTTGCACTATTTGAAAGCTGCTACAGATACTACATTATTAATTGCATGAGCCAAGTGATGAAACAACTTGATGAGCTTAATTCTTCCAATGTGGATAGGAATTTAGAAATACTTTGAGCCAGGTGGGTGTGGCTCAATGATTGAGCTTTGACTTATGAACCAGGAGGTCACAGTTTGATTCTCGATCAGGGCACATGCCCAGGTTTCGGTCTTGATTTTCATTGTGGGGAGTGCAGGAGGCAGCCAGTCAATGAATCCCTCTCATCATTGATGTTTCTATCTCTCTCTTCTTCTCTCTTCCTCTCAAATCAATAAAATATATTTTTAATTAAAAATACTTAGAAAAATTTATTAAAACAAAACAAAACAATTTTCCTAGGATGAAAATTTGAGCTGTTTTTCTCCACTCTAGAAATGTATTTATTCATTGATCTCAGGTAAATAACTGATCTCTAATTATAGGAGACCATGGCATTTGCTTGGTCTTTTTTTAAAAGGAGAGAATGCACCAGTGTTCAGTTCACAGAGACCTAAGCACATATTTGTAGAACATATATGATGGAAGGGAAAGCTATGTTCATTTTGATCGGTTTATTCATATTTTCTTTCCTACTTGGGGTTGCAGCCAGTTACACAAAATCTCACCAGTAACCAGTCTCCAGACAAGGCTAGTGTCCCAGGAATCATAAAGAAATCAGGTTAAATGAGGCAATATATAGACATAGGTGGAGTCTACAAATTGTTTCAATTCAGTTTAATTATTATTAAATTATTATCTGCAGGGTGTGGCAAAAATAGATTTATAGTTGTGAGTACAGAAAACACAGTTTATTCTTGTGTTATTATTAATTATTGTATTATTTTCCATACAAATAACTGTAATCTCATATTGCCATACTCATATAGCCATTATTTATCCTAAGCTATGGGGATATAAAGACATGATATCAACATCCTCTCCTTCTAAGAAAATATAATGTAGTGCAGAGATATAAATCATTCAACCAATAAACACCAATATTATTATCCAGACTAGTGATCTAGTTCACAAAATCCATGCACATTAAAATGAAATTTAGAGGAAATATTTTAGTATTGCTATTTGCCCTTTCTCTATAATACGTGTCAGAGATGAAAGAAAATTAGTAAAATGTATATGAAAATCTTCCACCTGTCAGAGTGTAGGGTGCACCATGGGAATCAGAGTCAAGTCCCCACATACCCACATGCACCTTGAAATCGAGTGAGACCCAGACCTGGCCAGCCCCACCCCCATTGGGCTAGATCCAGACCCACCTGCCCCACCCCTGTCAAGCCCCAGTCTGGGCCTGGGGGTGCACCTTGAGGTGGCCTGAGGTCCCCCATCAAGCCCTGCTAGGCAGGGAGTGCATCCTCTGGTCCCACAGCCCAGGAATATGGTGCAGCCTCAGGTCCCCTGGCCCAGTGCTGGGACTGGGGTCAGCCTTAGGTCCCCTGGCCCTGCACTGGGTTGGGACAGTGCAGCCTGAGGTCCCCTGTCAAGCCCCACCAGGCAGAGGGCACAGTCTCAGGTCCCCTGCCCCAGCCCAGCGCCACACAGCCTCAGGTCCCTGCTGATTGTTCATTAAGGCTCATTATGGGAACTCGGCCTCTGCTGTGGTGCAGCCATCTTGTATTACTGGATCCCCATATCCACTGTGGGCACAGCAATTTTGTTAAGGCATGATGGTCAGTTTGTATATTCCCTCTTTATTAGATAGGATTATTTTACCCTTTTTTCTATAGAGCAGCCATTTTCTATGTAGCCAACATTAATTATTTTAAATTTTATTATTTTTAATTCCTCTTACCACCTCTGCTTACAACCCAAGAGTATTGCACTTGGAACAAAAAACCTGCCTGATACTCCCAACATCTGCATGACCTCACCTTCCCCAACTTCATTTTGTACGTACTTCTCTTGCCCTTCATGCTCAACTTCCTTGCTAGTTATTGCCTCAAATTTTTCCCTTTGCTATTCTCTGCCTGGAACTCTAAACTGAAGAATAATGGAAAATAGAGGAAGGTTAGCCCTATGGATACCTCTGAGTTGCCATCCCTAATCATTTATATTAAGTAGCTCTCCTACACTTCTGACTCTAACCCTGTGTCTCAATTTCCCATTTTAATTTTTGTAGTGCTAATGTCTATTTAAAATTATATTTTACTTTAAACTTATTTAGTTGCTGATTTTTTTATTTCATCTCCCTAGAATTGAGGTCAAAAGCCTTATATCTTAAATTTTATTATATTTTCCCAGGCACATAAAAAGTCATTAATAATTAAACTCTGCTAATTGAATAGCTGGCTAGCTAGATTGATGGATGGATGGATGAATGGAATATGGTAGAGTTTGATATTATTAAGGCAGGAAAGTTTAAGGTGCTAGGATAGGGAATAGAGATGGTGCCTGATTCAGCTTAGGAAGATAAGGGAAAATTTCCTTGGGATAGCGCCTTTATTGGCACAGGTAATCAGTAAAAGGTTTAATTTCTGAGAAGATCAATAGGGGATTGGTGACCAGAAATAAATTGCCATGGTTAGAAAAGTACACAAAGTTCTGTCAACTTGCAGCAAGAAGTGGGATCATGTTGAGATATGAGAACAGGCATATCACATCTGGATATGCAGGTGGCCATCAATTCATAAGAAGTGACTGGGAAAGGAGCCTGATTTGGAAGTTATTATAAACCCATGTGTCTGGAAGTTCTACAAAGTGAGGTCTGCTTTTTGTGTCAGTTTGCCTAATTCACCTCAGTGTGTGAGCTCCTCTTGAGACTCTAAACTTAAAGTTGGAGGCTTTCTCCCACCTCCTGGATTTTTTTTTTTTAATTCAACACAGTGCCTGGTACCAGGTAGATTCCCATCAAATCCTGTTAAGTTAAACTCAGTCTTTACCCATATTATTCGATAAGCCATGGTCTGAACAGATATTTGGGGCTGTGTGGTTATTCAGAAACATCACACAAAGTGCTAGAATAACTCATGCTCCATTGAGCCTCCATAACAGTTATGTTGAATTAATGTGGAGGATGGACATGCACAATAAGCTAACATGCTCCAAAGCCTTTCACTATGGAAAACAACTTGACAATAAAGTAGATGAAGGAGAGACTCCAGGAATATGGATTGAGCATATATATTTTCCCCAAGTTGGAAAAGAACAGGGAAACTAAATAAATTTACTGGATTTTTTTTTTCTTTAATAAATCAAGGAACTCACCTGAAAAGGCTGCATTATGTAGGAATGATCAATTCTGAAATGGCTTCCCATTTTCCAGACAATCATCTTCATTAGATGCAATTTCAGCAAGTTATTTAAAGACATCTGAAAGACTCTCTAAATAGAAACCAAGTCTTGGTGATCAGAATTCTGGTATTGAGCTAAGCAATGTTGTTTGCTTTGCTTTTGTCTCTAGTGTGTCAGAAGGAAAAATGGTGCCTTTGCTTGCACATAGTTTCATAAATTATCTCTATGAGTTCCATTGTTTACAACAGGCTGAAACAAAAGCCTTGGAATTTGATTGTGATTATTATGACAGAGAAGTGTGAATAAAATGAAGAAATTTTATGCTAATAGTAATGATTACTGTACTCAGTTGGAATGTGAATAGGCTCAGATTCATCAGAAGTGTCCCAAAGCTTTCTTATGTTTCTTACTAGAGGCCTGGTGCACAGATTCATGCACATTGAAAGAAAATTAATTATAAGGTGTCCAGTGGGGAGGGACTGGGCCAGACAGACAAGCTGGACATGCCCTGGAGCCAACCTTCTGCAGTCCGTCCCTGACTGGCTGCACCTGGGGCAGTGTATGTGAAATGAGTGGGGCTCCTCTGGCAGGTGAGATCTCTCGGCCTGGCCCGTACAGGGCTGAAAACAGCAGTCCAACATCCCCCTAAGGAGAACCGAAATGTGAGAGGGTACTCTGCAAAGTTGCTGTTGCTCGGCAGTTCCTGTGTGGAGCATGTGTCCCTGGTAGTCAGTGTTTGTCATAGCTACCAGTCAGTTGGCTGGTCACTTAAGCTTTTATTTATATAGATGACATTGTTTTTCACTTTATTGCTATATGTTTTCTATATATTTTATTAATTTTCTGTATCTTCATTTCTGTGTGAACATTTTCATTTAATCATTAAACATGTACCTAAATAGCCGAAACCGGTTTGGCTAAGTGGTAGAGAGTCAGTCTGTGGACTGAAAGGTTCCAGGTTCGATTCCGGTCAAGGGCATGTACCTTGGTTGCAGGCACATCCCCAGTAGAGGGTGTGAAAGAGGCAGCTGGTCGATGTTTCTCTCTCATCGACATTTCTGGCTTTCTATATCTCTCCCTTCCTCTCTGTAAAAAAATCAATAAAATATATTAAAAACAAAAACAAAAACAAACAAACAAACAAAAAACATGTACCTAAATAAGTACAAACTAATTTACAGAAACTCTCGGATCATAACTCAACACTTTAAATATGTCTAAAACTTTGGTGCAAACACTACCTCATTTGATAATCTGTTGCTTACAAGATTTGCTACTTCTCAATCTCACCGGTGAGTGATGCTCATATAAAAGGCAAAATAATAGAGTCAAAGTAAGTCTCCCAGTCAATTGATTTCCTGTGAGAAACTCTCAACCTAGGAAGGCATGAACTAAAGAAAGTTTTTTTTTTCCTTTTCCATGCCAAATGAGTAGATTTGAATGTCATCAAAACCTTGAATATTAAAATATCCTGAGCTTCAAATAAGTTGTAAAAAAGTCATTCTGATATGTGTGCACATAGGGAAGAAATTAAGTAGCTCACACAGTTCACATCACATACAACAGCTTGGTTTACATAGCATTGCTTTTCTTATAGGTCTTGTGTTTTAATATTCATGTTATTTGTGGAGATATATCTTAACATGATACTACCAAGTAGGTGTGAAATAATTTTTTCAAAAGAAAAATAATAACTAAAAAAGAGACAAATTAGCTGAAACTGGTTTGGCTCAGTGGATAGAGCGTCGGCCTGTGGACTCAAGAGTCCCAGGTTTGATTCCAGTCAAGGGCATGTTCCTTGGTTGCGGATATGTGCAGGAGGTAGCTGATTGATGTTTCTCTCTCATCGATGTTTCTGACTTTCTATCCCTCTCCCTTTGTCTCTGTAAAAAATCAATAAAATATACTTTTTTAAAAAGAGAGAAATTAATCTCTTATCCCTGATACCCCTAATCAAGTTTGATGAGAAAGGCATAGCTGGAAAAAAGAAGAGAAGAGGAGAGAAAAACCATGCACTGCCTGTGCCCTGTTCATGTTTTATGGACCTTAACATTTCACTGTGCTCCAACCAATTTCCCGTTGTCACTCTGCCATTCTGTGCCTTAGGGCTTATTCCCATAAGTGGATGTCTTCTCTACCAGAAGAGGTCTTCTGGGAATGTTGCCCTCATCATGTGATTCTCTAGTGTATAAATACACTAGTGTTTCTCCTCTTTGGTGCCATAAACTTAAGACGTCTATTTTACACCAGTTCTCAGGGCTTCCCACTGCTTTAAGCTTCAGTGACCCATTGTGTAGCTGGCTTGATAACAACCTTTATTGACTGCCTTCCCTCCCCTATACCACTGTACCACTCTCTCCATGATTCCTGGAATCACCTACCAAATAAACCCTAGTCCTTGGCTCTGTTCCTGGAAGAATCTAAACGAAAACAACTCCCATTTCTGCTCATAGAAGTTTGCCTTTGCAGTTCAATAAACAGAATTATAGCAGCTTCTGTTTTGAAGAGCTATTAACAACTTTTTTATGACGTTGCATTTACCAGAGTCATGCATCCTCTCTGTTTTGCTCAATACCCATTAAAAGTAAGTGTTTCATGAATATTTTCTGAATGTAGACCAACTCCATGAATGGAAGGCTTGTGCCTTATTATAGTTCTCACACAAAGACTATGCTCCATGAATGTTTCTCTTTAGATGAAGTGTGATGATTATGTCTTGGCAGTGGAAAGGTCTTTATCCAACTTTAAACTGCGTCCAGAAGAATAGCAGAACATGCAGTGATTAGAGTCATCTGGTTGAAATCCACCTGCTGGCAGAGATGGGCGCTTTATCCATCTCAGCATCTGGGAATAATTCATCACAAAAGTCCAACTCATAAAACCAGTCACTCTGGATGCCTCACTCTCTTTCACATGAGAAGAATTTGTTTTCAAGTGCTGGACATGGAAGCTGAGTATGCAGTGGCTCTTTTCTTAAGAAATGTGAATATGAGAGAGAGAAGATTTTTATCACTCAGAGTAAAGAGAAAGCCTGCCTGAATTGGATAAAATGTACATAATTTATTTTGCAGACACTCCTCTAAAGTGTCTTCAAGCTTAGAGAATAAAGAACTTGATGGGTTTTAATGTGGTTATTTGCCCTGAGATAAAAACTTGTGGCATATTTCAACAGAGGTTTTCAATGGCAAAACAATATTTTTCCCTATATAGTTTAAATGAAATGGAGCTTCAGGCCTAAATGCAACAGCTGGCGTTCATATGTATTGTAAAATGCCTCCTTTTATCTCAGTCTCAACCTCTTTTGGGTAGAGAAGAAATGAAAGAGAATAGAAAAAAAAAAAAAGGACATACTTCTACTTGAGTTATGTCTTCATTATCATAATAAAGCAAAATATTATGTCAGGTCATTCAAAGGCTTGAAATTTTTATACTCAAGGTATCTAGAAATTTGAGGCAGGGATTTCCTGGAAAAAATAATTACCTCATGTATCTCTTTTAAGTTGAAATTATATGTCTGACTTTTAAACTTTTAGTCAAAATGTGCAACTTTCTTCTTTCCTCAGTTAGCCTATTGTCACTCAAGTAGATTGGGGATTAGTAGACATTGACAGGGTTTGTTTATTTCACCGTGCTGATTATTACATTTCAAATTTTTAAATCTGGAGACTATGTAAATAATTAGTTAATTGGAACTTAAATACCTACATAGTTTTGAATATACCAAGCTAATATTTAATTGTGATTTATGGGAAAGGATATATATATATATATATATATATATATATATATATATATCCTCTATAAAAAAAGGGCAATATGCAAATTAACCCTAACAACTAGGAGCAACTGGTTGCTATGACGTGTACTGACCACCAGGGAACAGATGCTCAAACACAGGAGCTGCCTCCTGGTGGCCAGTGAGCTTCCACAGGGGGAGTGCTGCTCAGCCAGCCTGCTCATGGCTGGTCCACACAGGGGACCAGGCCTAAGCCGGTAGTTGGACATCCCTCAAGGGCTCCTGGGTTACAAGAGAGATGTCTGATCTCCAGGGGAGCAGGCCTAAGCCAGCAGGTGGACATCCCCCGAGTGCTACTGGACAGCAAGAGGACACAGGCCAAGCTGAGGGACACCCCCTTTTCCTCAGTGCATGAATTTTTGTGCACCAGGTCTCTAATACACGCGCGCACGCGCACACACACACACACACACACACACACTCTCACACACATACACACATTAGAACAATGCAGAGCCTATTTGGCCAGCAATACTTTGCTCATAGGCCTAATTGAAGTGATATGGGGAGAGTTCATGGTAAGAAGATCAATGAATTAATGTATTATAAATTATCTGGTAGATAATTCACCTTCCTGTTCCACTTAGTAGATAATATTTCTTTTAAGTGGTGTGTGCTCCAGAGGTGACCTGAAATGTCTTTTACATGCTAGGTCAGATCCATTGAATCACTAGATTGTGCTGGAAACAGACTTTTCCATTAATTCATGTGAACCAGAATATGGCAACTGAATTCTTCTGGCAAATGTGAAACCATCATCTATCCACAAATGGCATTAGTTTTAAACTGTCACTTATTTCTAATTTTTATAAGAAATTTTGGAGTTTTTTAATCTACAAGCCAAAGAAATATGCCAATTGCAGCCACTAACTTAAATGACTAGATACAAATTGACTTAAATAATCATAGGCCTTTTATCCTATCAAGAAGACCTTGATAATTTCAACACCTTCTTCCTCATGTTCCTCTGATATTTGATAAACAACTTATGTCTGATACTCTGAGAGCACAGTCTACCCTCTGAATAGTACAATCTCAGAGAGTAGGAGTTCCATTAGCTTTAGTTTGTGAAGCAAAGAAACTATATGGCAGGATCCCTATCTATACTGTGCTTATTTCCCAGATGGAAAGAGAGGACTCTAAGCTATAAAAGCCCAATAGGATTTATTAAAATAGATAGAAACATTTAAAACTTTGATAGTGATGAATTGATAAATTCTGATGGTAGAACTTTGTCTAATGGTTTAAATGAGGTGCCATGTTTCCTGCTAGTGAGTTTTCAATAGCTGCTTGTTCACTAACAGGAAAATCATAAATAAATTCATCCTTCATTACCTTACCTTCTGGGACACTTTTAAAGCAGAGGCTGAGCCTTTGTAAATTCCCAAGATTTTTCCCACATATTGTGAGCTCAATTAACATTTCTTATTATGAACATTTATTGGTGTGTGTTTGATTTGGTACTGCATACCAAAGCCACAAAGTCAGCTAGAGAGGTAGTACTTCAAAAATTCAGTCTTATTTTAATTAAAGAAAAGATAGACTTCTAATACAAAATGTATGTTCTAACCAATTAGTAAAGCTCGTTACTCAGCAGGAAGAATGAAAGAGATAAGCCTTGTTTATTTGGACTGTCCTATTCCCCCTGTGATAAAGCATTCTTGTGTTCATTGAAAAAAATTATTGCAATTTTCCTCGCAACTGATCAGCCTCCTTGAATATACCCACCAAAAAGTAACTTTTTTTAGAGCAGATTTTGTAGTAGCAAGTTATGGATAGTGCTAGTTTCATCTGAAGCTTGTATTATTCAGATTCAAATGGTGTCTAATGTGTCTCCACACCATGATGCCCAAGCTAAAAACCCAGACCTTCTTTCTGATCCCTCATTCTTTAAAAAAAAAAAAAAATATGTTGTTGATTTCAAAGAGGTAGAGAGAGAATGAAAGAGAGGGGGGCAGGAGAGGAGAGAGAGAAACATCAATGATGAGAGAGAATCATTGATTGGCCACCTCCTGCATGCACTCTTACTGGGGACCAAGCCCAAAACCTATATAGGTGTCCTGATTGGGAATTGAACTGTGACCTCCTGGTTTATAGATTGACACTGAACCAATGAGCCACACTGGCCAATTGATCGCTGATTTGTCATCAAGGCCTGTTTCTAATCAAGTTTTGTTAATTCCTCCTCCCTAATGCATTTCAAATCTATGTTCTCTCTATCCCTTCAGTCAATATCTTAGGTCAATTCCGATTGGGCTGATTCTTCCCTAAGGTTCCTCATTGGTCTAAGAATAAATCTTAGATTTATTTTTAGTGTGGCTTGTCCTGGCCCTTCCTACTTCTCTTGCATTACTTCTCATCATTTTATGCCTCAGATGCTAATTAATTATTAAACTACTTTCCCTTTACCAAAGAGTTATGCTTTCTCTTTCCTGAAGCCTTCTTTTATGGGCATTGACCCTATCCCTTCTTTCCTTGATGAAGCCTTGTTCATCCTTCAGAACTCAGATTATATGTTTTATCCCATGCTTCCAGAGCAAATGCCCTGAGTTAATAGACTCTATCATAACACTGATCATGCCCTAATGAAAGCAACTATTAATTTGTATTTTTTTTCCTCTCCTGGAATTCAGGAACTGAGATTCTTTTCATTTGTATATTCTGAGAAGCTGGTACTATGCATCTGCTCATTAAATATCTGCTGGACAAATGAGGTTAAGTTACCTAACTAGTAATTGGAAGAACAGGGATTCAAAAACCAGTTATTTGGACTTTAAGTATAGTAATTTGGTATTCATACCATGTTCCAATGTCTTCTGAGGAGGTTGACCTTACACTTCACTGTTAAGCCTAAAAGTACCCCACAAACCACCCCTCCACCTCACTTTCAGTTTTCAGTACACTGGTTTATATATTTGAAGAAGATGGGATATGACTGCCAACTAAAATCCAATGAATAGCCGAAACCGGTTTGGCTCAGTGCTAGAGAGTTGGTCTGCGGACTGAAAGGTCCCGGGTTTGATTCTGGTCAAGGACATGTACCTTGGTTGCGGGCACATCCCAGGTGGGGGGTGTGCAGGAGGCAGCTGGTCGATGTCTCTCTCTCATCGATGTTTCTAGCTCTCTATCTCTCTCCCTTCCTCTCTGTAAAATATCAATAAAATATATTTTAAAAAAACAAACAAAAATAAAATCCAATAAATAATTTATATTAACTCTTTACTCATTCCCAAAGTTCCATTAGAATGGAAAAAATCAGCTTTAATACCTATTTTGTTAAATGTGTTTACTGCTTGCCCCCCCCAACCCCCCCCCCCAAAACTCTGTTTCTAAGACCTCCCAGTATAGACTTCCTTGAAAAAGGAATTTTTTTTTTATTCTACCTTTCTTGCTGTTATCTTTATCTCTGTTTGAAAAGTCATCTGAGCTTTTCTAATGTAATTTAGTAATTATATCAACCCAGGAAAAAATAATACTTTAGTTTAGACTTTAGAACCCAAAATTGTTTTAAAGAATTATACTCAGCATTGAAACTAAGACCCAAAATTTACATTACACAGTGGAACACCTCTCTGAGAATATTGCCATAAAATAGACACTTGTCATGCATCTTGTATTAAGACATCAATTATTCTTGCAATTACTGACTTGTTCTTAATAATTCAGCTAAAAATAATTCAATGATGAAAATTTGCATGCATGCCAAAACCGGTTTGGCTCAGTAGATAGAGCATAGGTCTGCAGACTGAAAGGTCCCAGGTTTGATTCTGGTCAAGGGCATGTACATTGGTTGCGGGCACATCCCTGGTGTGGGGTGTGCAGGAGGCAGTTGGTCAATGTCTCTTTCTCATCGATGTTTCCAGCTCTCTCTCCTTTCCCTTCCTCTCTGTAAAAAATCAATAAAATATATTTTTAAGAAAAGAAAGTTTACATGCAGTTATAAATTCATAAATATATGTTAACAATCATATTAATATATAAGTTGTGTATACTAATATATAAGAAGCCATGGTGCTGTCACAACTGAAACAACCAGACGGACAACTGAACAGCAGGCTGTATCGGGCAACAAGGCCAGCAGTAGGTTATAGAGGGACAACCAAATTACTTAATAGCATGCTGTGTGGGGCGACCAGGCTGGCAGGGGGGTTAGTGAGGAATGACCAAATGACTGAACAGTTGAACTGAGGGGACCCCCTTCCATGCATAAATTTTGTGCACAGGGCCTCTAGTTAATACAGAAATATGTAGAGTATTTATTTGTAAGTGTATTTTATATACATAGTTATGCTAACAATTCAGTAGTAATGATGAAAAATGATCACGGAAAAGGTCTAGTATTCATAGAAAATACATTTTGTATTTATTATTAATTAGCAAAATATTACCTTGAAAGTATATATTGGCTTTGACTTTGCTTTGCCTGGAGCAAGGTTATTAAGGACGGCTTCATGATTGCACACTTTCCAATTTAGAAGCCGTCTATCAGCTGGGTTGACAATCTACTCTCTGATCTGAACATTGGAACTATTATGTGAACAAGTACCTTCATTCATAAAGACTAATTTTTGGTCATATGAGAGAAATAAATGTATTTTACACTGAAATCAAGCCTCCCACCTTCTTATACAGAATTATTTATATTATACAGGGTGTCCCCAAAAATGTATACACACACTTTGAATAATTATAAAGACATTGTTTATTGAAATCCATTTCATCTTCAAAATTGAGCTATCAGTTGTTCAAGTGTGTATACATTTTTGGGACAGCCTGTATATATATATTTTTCATTTTTATAAACAAATTATAACAGCATTCTATGAAATGTATACATCTTTAGTGTGCAGCTTTATAGACTTTTGCAAAATAAATATACTCTTGGCCTAGTACTCACATGAATATAATAAGTGTTGGCAGCACTCCAGCAACCTTGCTCATGCTCCCTCCAACTATAATACCCGCTTGTACTCTCTTTAGTTTCTATCCCCATAGAGTTGTTTTTCCTGTTCATGGAATCATATAGTATTTGTTGTTTTGTGTTTTGTTTATTTTGTTGAACATAATGTTTTCTTTAGTTTTTGCTTTTCCACCCCAGATTTTTCTATGCTGCTGCATGTATCAATAGTTGCTTTCTTTTAGTTGTTGAGAGGAATAGTCCACCACATGAATATAGCATAAAATAGATTTTTTATTTTCCATCTTCCTTTTGATGAACATTTAAGTTATTTCCAGTTGTACTATTAAAATCATATCTCTCAGAATATTGATGCACATAATATTCATCAATTCCATTAGATATACATATCAAGAATGGTATTGTTGGATCCTAGGAGATATGGATTCTTAGTTTTAGTTTTTAAAATATTATTATGTGTAGTCATTTTGGTGCAAGAGTAGAGGTATTTCATTGTGGTTTTAATTTTCATTTCACTGAGCATGTCTTCATATGCTTATTATCCTTTGAATATCTTTTATGAAGTGTGCATTCCAGTTTGAAATTTGTATTGAATTTTTTTTTTCTTATTAAGAGAGTCCTTTATATATTCTGTACACAATTTTTGCCAGATTGCAAGTATCTTCTCTGGGGTTACCTTTTTATTCTCTTATGATTATTTGTAATGAACACAAGTTCTGAATTTTAATGCAATGCAATTTTTCTCCTTTATATTTACTTTGTGTATACATGCTCTTATAGCATTATTTATTAACTTTCATGTCTTTAAGCTGTATATATCATGTTTTAATTTTTTAAAAGTACTTCTTTCATATTCTGTTATATAAAATGTAGTTTCTAAATATTCAGCAATTCTCCTTTATTCTAAGTGCCACAAGCCCCCATGACAACTTACAAATTCTTTGGTATTTAAATTTAATATTTCTTGAAGAATGATTTATGTTTTGAAGATAATAAAATGTACTAGATGCTAAAAAAAAGATTTTTTAATATATATTTTATTGATTTTTTACAGAGAGGAAGAGAGAGGGATAGTTAGAAACATCGATGAGAGAGAAACATCAACCAGCTGCCTCCTGCACATCCCCCACTGGGGATGTGCTCACAACCAATGTACATACCCTTGACCAGAATTGAACCTGGGACCCTTCAGTCCACAGACCAATGCTCTATCCACCGAGCCAAATGAGTTTTGACTAAAAAAATATATATTTTTTAACCTTACACCACAATGAAACCTTTGCATTAAATAAATTCCAGACTCCCTCTTTGGAAATGCTAATTTGTAAGTTATCTTACTAAAATGTACATAATTATATGAATCCATATGAAGAGTGTGAAAACTGCATTTTTTATAGCACTAAATCTTTTAATGTGATGTCGGGACTTAACTGTATAACATTTAAATAGAACACTTTGTCTAAAGCATAGTGATACACATGAAGCACATTGAAATTCAAGATAGCTTTGTCACTTTTAGTCAGGAACCATAAATCATCAAAAACATCAGAATGCACTTAAAAAATCAGCAAATTAGAGATAGATAAGTCAATTGGCCAAGATAATGATACAAAGTTAATCAAGGTGGAACTAGGGAAATTAATCCAGCTTGAATCTGCTCAAGCATCTTTTTGGCATACATATGCCTTAAAAGAGATTTAAAATTTGATGAGTATGCTTTGCTAATAATGTATTAATATAAAATATAATAATTTTCTCTAAGCCACATGATGGAATACATTCTAAACTTCTGTTGGAATAATTGGATTTTACTTTATTTCCTTCATGGTTAATTTATGGAAAAGTTATGTTTAAATATAACAAGTTTGAGCTCATAACTTAACTTTTATTTATTAATAAGAATTTATAATGTGTAGGAATGAAACCAAAAATTATTGTTTTTTAAACATACTTACATAATAATGGCAAAACTGGTTGAAAAATAGAAAATGTAACTTTTCATTTTAGCGTGTAAGAAAATGCAGCTTAATCGGCATTATTGAGATAAATTTTGTTTTGTTAAATTGATCCCCATTTAGTATTTATATGGTTAGATAGAACAACCATGTTTTTCATATACATATTTGAAATTACCCATCAATATTTCATGGAGTGTTCAGTCTGACCTTTTGCTAGGGGAGGAAAGAAGGAGATTTTAAAGATTAGGAGAGGACTGTACATAGGAAAGAGCATAAAAGATATAGCAAGTAGGGGAGGGAGAGGAAGAATATCTGTTCTAGTAACAATTTCATTTGTCTGTTCTGTAATGCTCATTAAGCAGGCTCCATCAATGCTCCTATAGGTCATGAACCAGACAGCATGTTAGTTTCCACTAACACACCTTCAAATAAACTGCTGAGTTAATATCTATTGTAGGCAGAATAGTTTATGGCCCACAGATAATAGCTTTTCTTCTAAATATATTTGCAAATGCCTCATAAATGTTTGGTTGGGTGACAACGTGGATAAATAGTTGAAAGACTATTGCTTATGACAAGGCAAAAGTGAACTATAAAATATCTCTAATGACTGCTCTCTGCAAATGGAGCTGACTAAAGAGAGAGGAAAATGTACCATAAGAGCCAGTGAGCTCTTCCTTGTGTGTGTGTGTGTGGGTGTGTGTGTGTGTGTGTGTAGCAAATCATACTTATAAAACAAGACACATATCTGCTGAATAGAGAAGCACTTCACTCAAGCATCTGCCGGGGAAATCAGGGGTTGTAATTTAGGTTTTATAGTCCACAAATGACTAGGTTGCTTTTAAAAGCATTCCTTCTCCAATCTTTTTATTTCATTATTTGATCAAATATATTGGCCAAGGAAGAAAATGGTCATTTATTTCTTTTGAAAGCCATGGGAGGGGAGGGAAAGAAGGGAGGAGGGTAAAATGTTTACATTAAATAGCAGTCATCACGATGTTCATAAAAGTTTCCAACTATTTATCAATATGCCTGATTTGGAATTGCAATTTACTTAATCAGTTTTGCATCTTCAGTAACATTGCAGCTTCCAAAGTGAGCTGTTAGAGTTATCCCAAGCGATGGGCGGCTGGTCAAAGGTGCATATGGCTATGTAATTGTCAGAGAATGTCCTCTGGTCAGATGGGACCATGGCTTATCATGAAAACAACCCTGTTAGTGCTTCTGCAGCATATGAGGAGACAGCTCCACTTTATTAGTGAAATTACACTGGCCACGGATGACTGGCTGTCTTGATCATTTGCAGGCCAATTGTGAAGCCATTGACTGGGTCACTGGGCAACCCAATCCAATTCAATCATTAAGACAACTGGAGTAACCAGGCTGTAAAAATGGTTGGTCTGGTTATTTCTTAATAGTGTAATTGATTGGACCAGAGAGATCCAATTAATTGCTGAGCAGTTGGTGGTCCTGGTGGTCTCACTGATGAGCTCAGCTGACAGTGATAGACTGGAACTGACTGTACAGTGTTCTGGCCGATTATACAACTTGCAATTACCACGCTGGGGATAGGAAAGAATTTATTTTATTTTGGTGGTTTCATTGATCCTATAGATGCACCACATACTTAAGTATGTGTGTTAAATTTGTCAATTGCAATAGATTGTGAGATATCAATGATTTATAATGTTATTTGAAGATATAGCTATTTTACCTTGCCTAAGTAAGTTTCATAACAATGCTATATGGACTATTATAGAGATCTGTGGAGAAATGTGTTACTTCCTGTTATGGGAGAGAAATGCACATTTCAATAGAAATTATGTATTTAAAAGGAAAAAAAGAAAAACATTATTTCTCCCCTCTTCCATGTCCAATCTGAGAAAGCCCACTGTGTGGTTACTACAACCTATTTATGACATAGTTAACTCAGATCTTTCCATTTTGCTGAGTTGCCCATAAAAAGTATTTAGTGCCAATGTGGCATGGTACGAGAAAGTAAATAATTGCTGTAATACTTTTATGGAAAAAAAAATATGGATCCAGTGAATGTTTCAGCTCTCCCCTCCCATCAAGAGAAACTGCCAATGATAATTGTTCTTCCAAGAAAAGAATTAGCTCCTCACACAAGCTTTTCTTGCCAGGGCTGCTTATGGAATTGATTTGCTACATACACCACTCAACAGTACCTGAATTATTAGATATTCAATAAATGTTTGTTGAGTAAGTGTTGTTAAAAAATAAAGTCTCGCCGGGACCGGTTTAGCTCAATGGATAGAGCGTCGGCTTGGGGACTGAAGGGCCCCGGGTTCGATTCCGGTCAAGGGCATGTACCTTGGTTGCGGGCATATCCCCAGTAGGGGGTGTGCAAGAGGCAGCTGATCGATGACTCTCTCTCACTGATGTTTCTAACTCTCTATATCTCTCCCTTCCTCTCTGTACAAAAATCAATAAAATATATTTAAAAAAAATAAAGTCTCTCTAAATATGTGAAGATAAATAAGTACGTAGTGGTAGACATGTTTACTTATTTTAAGCGAAGAGTAAAGTGAATTTCTGAGCTTGAGGTGAGTTAGTCTACCTGTGATTTCCTAACAATGATCCATAGACAGATTCCAATCTTTGCCAACATTCTTACCAGACCAAAGCAAAATGAGAAAACTAAAACAAACTCATAAGAATGATAGTTTGGAGAGATAAAAAATATCCACAAATCCTTCTGCATGTTTCCTACTGGGAGGTACAATCTGCTTCCCTTTCTTTTAAATGTAGGAGGACCCTGTCATGCCTGTGCCAGTGTGAGCCTAGATTTTAGGAGGGCTGGAATCATTTGTCTCCTGTGTTGGAAAACTTGTTCTTATGATATTCTCTCCCAGAACCCAGTCACCATACTAAACAACAACAACAACAACAACAACACCTCATGTAACATGGAAAGACGAAATGTAGGTATTCTGGCAACAGAGACAGCTGAACTCCAAACCAACAGCCAGCTGAATTACATTCTGTGGGTTGACTTTGTGAGCTCAGTCAACCCACACAATTGTAGATATAATACTTACTTATTATCTAAGGCACCTAGTTCTGGGTGCATTGTTTTTACCTACAGATAACTATAATAATAACAATAATAATAAATATTCACCTGTGTGATATTCTCAGCTCTGTTTGCCTCAGAAGGATTACCTATTCTATTTATTTTATTTTTTAATGTATTTTTTAATTGATTTCAGAGAAGGAGGGAGAGGGAGAGAGAGGTCTAAACATCAGTGATAAGAGAGAATTGCTGACTAGCTGCCTCCTATATGCCACCTACTGGAATAGAGCCCACAACCCAGGCATGTGCCCTGACCAGGAATTGAACTGTGACCTCCTGGTTCATAGGTCAATGCTCAACCACTTAGCCATACTAGGCAGGCAGATTGCCTAGTCAATACTTCCTACTTTGTTTATGTTAAAATATATTTTCTTTTTTCTAGCTTCATTGAGATTTAATTAACATATAACATTGTGCATGCTTAAGGTACATAATGTGATAATTTGATACATTGACATATTGAAAATGTTCTGTTCTCATAACAGTTTTCAAGTATACTATCGTTAGCTATAGTCATCATGCGGTATATTATAGCTCCAGAAATTATTCATTGTATAACCAAATGTTTGTGACCTCTGACCAGCATCTATTCATTTCATGGACCCCTGCTCCCTCAGCCCCAGACAACCATCTTACTCTCCTTCTGTGAGTTTGATGTCTTTAGATGCCACATATAAATAGATCCTATAGTATTATTTTCCCTATCTGATTTCTTTCACTTAGCATAATACCCTCAAAATCCATTCAATATAGATTTGTACACCTGAAACCTATATAATTTTATTAACCAATGTCACCCAATAAATTCAATAAAAAAGAAAAAGAAAAGTGGCTCCTATAAAACAAATTGTGTTTTTAAGGAGCTTGTTAAAACTCAGGGATATGGAAATGTATACATTTTTGTTGTCTTTAAGAAAACAATAAAAATAAATAGAAACTCCAGGGAAAAAACAGGAAATGTACAATAAGGTATTAACACAAATATGAGGGATATTAAACTGTGATATGATTTTTACATGACTTAAGCTTTATATATTTCAATAAAAAGAAAATTCACTTGAACCTCAAAACACACACACACACACACACACACAACACCATATGGTTACAAATGACAGGGTTTCCTTCGTTTTAAGGCTAAATAGTATTTAATTGCATGCTGCAGGGGGCAGGGTTTGTGTGTGCTTATGTGTGTGTTGAATTACATATGTATATAAATATATCATTTCTTTACTCATTGTTCTTGGACAGTTTTTTGGCATGATGGTGAGAGTAGAGAGCAGCAATGTGTATAGACGTATGTCTTTAGTTTGGAATAGTAAAAAATTGGGAATCCTGTGTAGCACCCAATGTTTTCAATGAACTTTATTTACCTGTGGAATTCAAGACCTCTGCCCAAACCAATTTCACACTCTCGGCAGAAATTCCACCTCTAAATATCAGTTAAGCCAGTAGTCGGCAAACTGCGGCTCATGAGCCACGTGCAGCTCTTTGGCCCCTTGAGTGTGGCTCTTCCACAAAATACCACATGCACCACAAGTATAGTGCAATTGAAACTTCGTGGCCCATATGCAAAAGTTGGTTTATGGCTCTCAAAATAAATTTCAATCGTTGTACTGTTGATATTTGGCTCTGTTGACTAATGAATTTGCTGACCACTGAGTTAGGCAATTTCAAACAATTCTAGTGAAAATAATTGACACAAAAACAGCACTGTCTGTCTTTAAACATATATGATTACTAGAAAATATAATATTAAACCTTGGTATTAATGAGAAGTTTTGTACAGATTTTGGTAATTTTCAATTAAAGAAAAACTATCTGGTATTTATAATTCATGCATGGCAATACCTTTGTAGGAAAATGCATTGACATTCTAATCAGATCACTCATTTCAAACTGCCCTATTTAATATTATTGTTGTCACTTGTAGGGGAATAAGCCAGTCTGGGGAATGAGAAGTCTGAGTAGGTTAGAAGAAGGGAGAAAAAGGTGAGAAAACATTTATTAAAAACTTACTATGTGGTTATTTCTATCTATATATATATCTAAAACTTGGAGATTTTAGAGCTTTTATAATGTACAGGTTTCTATAAACATTTATATTTTCCTCTATATATAATATTTAATATTTTATTAGTAAACACTATCTTATTCAAAATCTTTGCTATGCTTTTGAAGAAATCTCACCTACCTTGAAGCATTATTGCTGTGAGATTACTTATTCCTAAATCAGTTGATTTGTTTTCTACAGAAGGCATAATCAAAGGCATGACTGAACATATACTAGTACTCATTTATTAAACTGCATTTCACAATGATGTTTAGTATAATGTCTTATAAATTATATTTCTGCAAAACATGAAGAGAAAAAATAGTGTGTACGATAGACTTGGGAAGAATATAAGCAATAAAATATTGCAAAATGATATAGATTTTAGTTCTACCATCTGTGTTTATTTTGGTCCTTCTAAAAGTCTAGCATTTTAATAATAATAAAAATGACTGATACTGCATTATTAACATATTCCAGTACTAATGTGTAATGAGTGATAAAGAAACATGAGTGCAATAAGTTATTTTTGTCATCATTAATGAGAATATGGAGTTCTGAATTGTGGTAAATAGTGAGTTAATTGCATTAAAAACAGTGAAACTCTTCCTTTGATGGCTGTTTCTTGAAAGCCATTTTTTATTCAGAAACTATTTTCAAAAACTATCATCTTCCTGATGGATAAAAATCGTTATTGCTGCAGTTACTGGTGGTATAGCAAAACTTTTCAGAGATAAAAAGAAAAACAACAGCGGGATTTCAGAGAATGTCGATTGTCCTCAGATTAATTTTTCAAGGGTGCATATGATTTATATTCTTCTTCCTCAAAGAGACTTTAGATGTCTTTTCAGTAAATATTAAGGCTGATTATTGTATAGAGGATGTTCCTTAGACAAGAGGATCATTAAAAAGCAAAGATAATTATTCCTGTGATATACCTTATAGAGAAACATCATATTCTGTACAAACCTAGCCTTTATAGAAAATAAGACAAAACCTGCAAGTAGTTTCTTCAAAAGCTACCTAAGCAATGCTCTTCAGGTGTCTCAATGGTCTTTTGGACTTGGTAGCTTTATCACTGCAGTGGAAGAGAAAGGAAGTTATGTCTAGGCATATATGCTTTTAAAAGAAGAATAAGTTATACTCTGTATTGCTCATTGCCTTTTCTTCTTCTGCTTATGGGAATGGGGTCAGGATGGGAGGGAGATTTGGGAGAGGTGTCCAGAATTAACAGGCTCAGTCATCTAGGAAAATGATCATCACATAATATATCCTCAACACAGAATTTGGGTGTGTTGTCTACCTTTCTTTCTAACTGCTGGCCAAGGGTATACTAAACCGCTTTTGCCTAAAGCAATGTGACATGCATGGCTCTGAAATGTGCATCTCCATAACAGAGGTAGAGCAAGCTTTTGTGTCTGAATGATTGACAGTGCTGCTGAGCGCTGGATGTGTGTCTCCTAGGAATTCACAGGGCGATTTCAGCCCAGTGATCCATCTTCGCCTGCCCTCTCACTTATCATATCAATGCCCAACCAGGCCAGGGGTCTGGTGGCCTCTGTGCATTCTTCTGAAAAGCACAGAATAAACATAGGCAACAGGTGGGAGTCATTGCACATTGCCTTGGCTTCTTTTTTGGTTTTAAGTATTTACAATGTATGTTGAAGTGGACGAAACTTGCCAAATGTAAGTCTACCTCTCCTCTGTGCCAGGAACTCCATTTTCTCCCCTCGAAACCCTCAAACTCAGTTCTTTTTCCCTTTATAGATGCAAGGTAACAAATGCTGACTTGATCTCTTGAGGGAAAGAAAATTTGGTTTCTGCCAATTTAAAGCCATGAAAAAATTATAGAATTAAGATCAGCTTTTGTGGACAAGATCAGTTTAGAATTCCACATGAAAATGCTGAGATGTTTTCATAGTAGTTTTTACTGTCCAATATTATAATGTATCCATTGGTACTTTGGGTACATTCCAAAGGACTATCCAAAATGTGTTTTCTGGTTTATAATAAAATAACATATGTTAAATTTTTTAGCATTCCTGTTCATAGTTTAACTGTATTCAGCTGTACTTGGTGTATGCTTTCATTGAAAAGCTGGGTAGCATGTCATAGGCACTTAAACATGTGTTGAATGAATGAATGAGGATAAATGGCTGGATTATATGCTTTAATCTCAGTCTTACATGAAGTGCAGAAATGTTCCTATGAGCTGCAATCTTTATGTTGTTTATAAATATAATAATTTTTATAGAAGAATGAGCATTAGTTTAACACATTATTGATTACATGGCTGATATTTGAAAGCAATTCTTTCGGATTATGTTTAATGATTATTCAATAAAAAAAAATACCTTGGCCCCAAGGCAATATCTGAGCACCATAAGTTGTTTTAATATTCATCTGATTATTATAAAATAACAGAACAACCCTGAAGTTGAACATAGATCTGAGTGGAAAAGTATTTTAAAATAAAGGATATTACTTTTTCTCAGAAAGCAGCCCTAGAAATTAACCTATGCTACTCAGTTTTCTCCTATCCCATACTCAAATGTCACTATGTCCTTTATCTGTAAGATATTCCCCTTTTCTCCTATCCCAGGAAGTTCTCAGAAGCAACTTATCCTTAAAACATAGCATATTCTGTGTTGTCTTAACAATTAATATTTGAATTAGTACCCAGCTGCAAGCTAAGTAGAATCATTTAAGGGAGTCATGAATTTTAAAAAACAAACAAACAAACAAACAAAAAAACAGTGCACACACCATTATTCACACAGGCTGTAGACATCATAAATTACATTAAATGATCACTGTCATCTCCTGGCCCCACCTCTGTCCTAAAGATACTGTTTGAATTGGAGTGGCTCCAATTGGTTGCTCTGCGGAAAGAGGAAACGCTTCATTCAAAGACTCAAATTGTGGAGAGCTCATTTTTCACCCTATTTAAATTAGGTTCTACATGCAACAGAGTTATTTACCATTCATTTATTCTAAAGGAGCATATGTGGTGTGCCAGAAATACAGAAAACGGCCAGTGTGGGTCACTGGTTGAGCATTGACCCATGAACAAGGAGGTCACAGTTTGATTCCCATTCAGGGCAAATGCATGTGTTGTGGGCCCATCCCCAATAGGGGGCATGCAGGAGGCAGCCAATTGACCATTCTCTCTCATCATGGATGTTTTTATCTCTCTGTATCCCTCTCTCTTCCTCTTTCTGAATATCTCTCTCATCATTGATGTTTCTATCTCTCTGTATCCCTCTCTCTGTTCCTCTTTCTGAAATCATATTCATAAAGAGGAATAGAGAGGGACACAGAGAGATAGAAACATCAATGATGAGAGAGAATGGTCAATTGGCTGCCTCCTGCATGCCCCCTATTGCAGGAGGCATATACATATTAAAAACGCCCCCTATTGCAGGAGGCATATACATATTAAAAATGCCCCCTATTGCAGGAGGCATATACATATTAAAAATGCCCCCTATTGCAGGAGGCATATATATATTAAAAATGCCCCCTATTGCAGGAGGCATATATATATTAAAAAATGCCCCCTATTGCAGGAGGCATATATATATAATTCAGAGAAAGAGTTGAGTTCCTCACAGTCACACACCCAGGTTCCATTGGATGAGGTTAGTGGACAGTGGTCATACATAAGTGAATGACAAATACACAACTAATATGGCAAGTATAATATTACACTAAGCTTTATAAAGGCAATGTGAGCATACAGTAGAGAGGTACCTAATTCAGTCTAGAGGTGCATATGCAGAAGTTAATCTAGAAAAATTATTGGAGGAAGAAATTTTGACAGAATGAAAAAGAAAAAGACTTCACAGAGTCAGGGAACAGCATAGACACAACAGCAAAGCTGGCCAGATATGCAGGCCAGGTGGGTGTGTATGACTTGGATGTAAGATGCATTTGAGAGGACTGATGAAAGGTGCTGGACAATTAAGGGCAATGTGGTCTCATGAGCATCAGGGTGATAGGCAGACATTAAAGGCTTAGGGGACCTGCTGCCACAATGGGTGATATGGAGAGAGATCATAACACAATCTAAAGCGTTTCTCCCTAGCACATCCATATCCCAAATGAAACCTTTCTAAATCAATGTGAATCACTTAGAGACTGAGCAAGGAAAGCATACACAACATGCAAAGCCTCTGGAGGGGACTGCTGACATGGGCTAAGCAAGTGAAAGGCTGTTAAATCTTGGTGGGTGGAACTGTGCCAGAAAGATTCCAATCTGCCATAAAGCCTTCTAAATATCCAGGCTGGGGCTGATCAATGAAATCCCATGTCTTTGCCCCAATAATGCTCATTCACATAATATATATCTCTGAGGAGCTGTAACACATTAAACCCGGGGATCAAGTTGTTTGACAGAGGGGGGTAGGTAAGCACTGAGGAGAGGAAGCACCCACAAATGTGAATGAAGACTCTAAAAGGGAGAATCATTGCACAGATGATCCCCCTACTGTGTGTGGGCTGGTAGAGCAAAACAAAGAAGGATCAGAAGACTTGAGCCTGTGTTATTTGTTATCAGATATGGAACTCTCTGTGCTTCTGTTGTCTTAACTTAAAAGTGATATCATGAAAAGGAAATAAAATAATATTCACCAAATGAGATAATTTATATCAAGCCATTTACAAACCACAAAGCCCTATATAAATGGACATAATTATCATCATTGAATGTTATAAATACACTAGAGGCCTGTGCACAATATGCGTGCATTGGGGGGGGGGGGAGGGGGCTCTCAGCCCAGTTTGCACCCTCTCCAATCTGGGATCCCATGCGGGATGTCTGACTGCCAGGACATCCCTCTCACAATCCTGGACTGCTGGCTGCTAATCGCTCACCTGCCTGCCTGCTTGGTCGCGCATAACTGCCCCCCACTGCTGGCCAGATCACCCCCAATTGCCCCTCTCTGATGGCCCAGTTGCTCCTTACTGCACTCCCCTGTTGGTCTGGTCACCCCTAACTGCATTCCTGCCAACCTGGTTGCACCTCTACCAGCTTGATCACCACTGACTGCCCCCATTTGCCTGCCTGGTTGCCCCTAACTGTCCCCCCCACTGCCCTAGTCACCCCTCACTTTGCCTTCAACTGCCCACCTGTTGGCCTGGTGACCTTCCATTGCCCCCCTCCCTGCCAGCCTAGCCACCCCTCAAAGAACCCCTACCGGCCTGGTCGCCCCATGCATCCTGCTTGTTCAGTCATTTGGTCATCCCTCACTAACCCCCTGCTGGCCTGGTCACCCCATGCAGCCTGCTTGTTCTATCATTTGGTCATCCCTCAGGCCAACCCTGGGCAGCTGGCTTGGCAGCCAACATCTGAGACTTGCCTGTGACTCTGGACGACTGGAGGGCTGAGGGGACTGGGTGCCACCATATTGTTGCTGTGGGTACTACCATCTTTGAGGGTGTGGCAATCAATTAGTATATTCCCTCCTTATTGCCTGTGGGTGCCACCATCTTTGAGAGAGTGTGATGGTCAATTATATAGCATATTCCCTCTTTATTAAATAAGATAGGTCTATTATATACTTTGAAAGTTGATTTCTTTCTTAGAATATTTATAGTGTGATAGTCTAAGGGAGCACTTTTCTCTTCATGGAAGGACCTTTGTTGGAGTATGCGATCTTCACAGTCTTTATTTCTTTGTGTGTGTGATAAAATAAATTTATTAAAATAAAATATTTCAATAAATTCAATAAACAGAAGTCAGTTGTTTTAAACTGTGCTCTAGAAAACTGGATTGCTAAATGTACACAATTTGAAATGAAAAATAAAAATAATATTTAAAAATTTTAATTAAAATAGAAGCAACACATTTATTTCTCTTATTAAAATAAAAATATTATTTATAACTAAATTAATAGGTTTGAAAATATAAAAAGCATCAATAAATCATATTTTTTACAATTTTTAAAAGCAATTATGTTATTTATTTTAAACATTTTATTTGTGGGGGTAAGGAGGACAGATCAACCCAAGGACATGTATGCAGGCCTATAAGCCTAACCAATGAACAAAGATCTTCACAGTCTTTAGATACAAGGATTTGAAGTAT
This sequence comes from Pipistrellus kuhlii, assembly GCF_014108245.1. Classification (NCBI taxonomy): domain Eukaryota; kingdom Metazoa; phylum Chordata; class Mammalia; order Chiroptera; family Vespertilionidae; genus Pipistrellus; species Pipistrellus kuhlii. The sequence continues at coordinate 67,227,837 of NW_023425562.1, forward strand.
TCATATTATTTAAGTCCAAGATGAATTTATAATGGGATTTTTTGAAATATGAAAACATTAGATGCTACTATAAACAAAAGTCTACAATCATGAGTGCCCTTAAATTATAATGCTGCTCTCAATTTAAATGACTATGGCTCCATAGATCCCTATGGGTGTGCACTCATAGATCTTGATAACCATAAGTGATAAAAAAATAAAATAAAATAAAAAAACCATTTGCAAAGAGAAATTCTGAAGCTGAGCTCTGTTATGTGCCATGATCAAAGGTATGGGTTGGTTCTGAGTCTCTTAGACTGTTTCTGAGATTTGCTCTCTGCCCGCTGCAACTCGGGGCATTTTCCCAGCCTTAGTCAAATAGATGTGCATGTTTACAAGAACTATGATAATAAACCTGATGGTATGAAGAATTAGTATAGTGTCTGGATGAAAGAACCTAAAGCTTCATGCCCCTCTCCTGGCTTGATCTACCCATAAAAGAGAATATCTGCCTACCCCAGGATGGCCTGCATCAGCTCTCCCTCTATCTCCATTTGCTTTGTGCTTCATCCATTTCATGCTTTATTCTCCTATCTGTCTCAGCCCGTGCTTAGCTCCGAGGCCTTACTTGCATGTTGCTCCTCTGCCTTTTGCTCTCACAACTTGGTCTTCTCTTATTCCTTGACATTACTTGGACTATGCCCATGATTTCTTTTCCCTCCAGGCCTCAGGTCCCATGAGTAGCTCTGGTAGTTGTGACTGAAGCACTGCTCCAATGCTGTCCATATAGCATCAAGTACTGGATAGCTGAGCCAATCCCAAGTCCCAGGCCTTTGTCCTGTGAGAAATCTGGCTAAAGAAAAATAAAATCTGCCTCTAGGTAACCCATCCTCCACTGGTGATTGTATGTGCTGAAATGTTTGTGTTTTTTTGGCAAAGTCCCAGAAAATGTTATCTAAATGTCACTCCGCTATCCCTGGGATTTGTTGGACTCAACATCTAAGCCTTGCGCCGAGACTAGAGCTGATAATTCAGATCATTTCTACCTACATATGTTCTGGTTGTAGCTACAAGATCTGATTTTACCAGTGGTTTAAAATGGACAAAAAGATCCAATACTGACAAATATTCACATCAGTAGCCAAAGGATATGAGAAGCCCACATTTTAGTTTTCTTAACAGTCCTCATTTAACAGTGAATTTTTACCTGGGAAAATGTGTGTGTGCGCGCGCACGCGCGTGTGTGTGTGTGTGTGTGTGTGTGTGTGTGTGTGTGTGGCTTCTGAAGAAGTACAAGCCAGAGATGAGAGAGGGAGGCTTCCTGTGAAGAAAAGACAACTCAAGTGTTTGAAGCAGCAGAAAGCTTTACCAGCCCCGGAAGTGAAGGAGCATAGGTGGTGGTGTTTATTCCATGTCCAGAAGCCAGAGCCATCGGACAGGCTGGGATCATGAAGGGATGGGCTGTCCTATATATAACTGGAATTTCAGAAGCACAATCACTGCCAGCACCCCCCCACACACACACACTTCTGAATCTTCCTTCAGGGATTCCCATTGACCAAATATCACAGGAAGCCTCAGGGCTGGGTAACCAGGGATGCGTGGGTCCCTGCCACACAGAGCAGAGCTCTGAGTGAAGGTGAGGGCAAACAGGCAAACGACACCTATTAAATCAAATCTCTGAAAGGAGAGCCTGGAATGTGCATTTTCAGCAAGTTGCCTGGATGATGCATGTGCACACCAGTATTGTATAACCTTTCCATAATGTGGAAAATTCCTTACCTTGTCAGGTTCTTGCATAAGGCTGCATGAAGGAAAACAACCATAGTCATCAATTCTGATGGTGGGAAGATGTTGAGTTTTTCTAGCCTTCTCCTCCTCCTTTTTTTTTTTTTTTTTTTTTTTTACCAAACCAAGCATGATAAATAAAACACATGGGATATATTACAATTTTTCATGTAATAAAATTTTCTTTCTCCTTTTGCACAGCCCTGTAGGAACCATGAAAAGTGAACCCAAAAATATGACATTAGACAATAATAAAAAAATGTATAGAAAAAGTGAGGTTTATATTTACTTAAAATTAGCTCCACAAAGTCATACAAATATTTCCAGCATTCATTGTTATTAATATCTAAAACTGATGGCTGAAAATAGAAACCTCCAATGAGGATAGTGTCCAAAATCACACTCACATTCATTGTGAACAGCTCAGCCCATGAGCAAGTTAGCTAAGTGCTCTACACACTTTATTTTTTTCAATTCAGCTCTAGACTGTACTGTAATTAACTCTTTCTTAAGGCATTAAACTGCCTCCCCTGTTTAACACACATCAATCTTTATTTATGGAAATGTTCTATGTGTGCAAGGGTGTGGGAAGCAGAAACAAACATTCTGATTTAGTCCTTGGAATTCTGTGGCAAATGAACTCAAGATGCCTTAGGGGAAACCCTGTACTGGCGTCAGTTGTTTCTAATAAAAGGGATTGGTAACTGTGCCTTTGGGTGTTTTTTAGCTTATATGTAAGTAGGAAGGGAAAACAAGAATATGGAATGAGCTTGGCAGAGAAAGATACATACATAAAATAGGGCCACTGCTCTTTATAGAGAATGAAGATTTAGAAAATTCAAATACTTGATTCACTAAGTACTGTTGGTTCATCTTTAATACATAATTTACTTTTTTTAATATAAGAAGTTTACATCATTACAATCAGATTTCTGTGTTGCTATTCTGTACACTTGTCTCATTAAGAACATGGCACCAAAACCGGTTTGGCTCAGTGAATAGAGCATCGGCCTGTGGATTGAAAGGTCCCATGTTTGAATCCAGTCAAGGGCATTTACCTTGGTTGTGTGCACATCTCCAGTAAGGGATGTGTAAGAGGCAGCTGATAGATGATTCTCTCTCATCGATGTTTCTAACTCTCTATGCCTCTCTCTTCCTCTCTGTAGAAAATCAAAATATATTTAAAAAATAAAAAATAACATGGCCAATGATTGATGGTTGTTTTAGACCCAATCATTCTCCTCATCACTGGTTTCATAGTCTGATACAAACTAAGACAAGACCAGCATGTGTAGCAAACTTATTTTTCCTGTTCCTCTAGTCTCCAGGTGATCTTGAGTAACTCTCACAAAGTCTCTGTTCTTTGGATTCCTCATCTAAAATGACAGGATTAGAATAAAGTATTCTACCAGGCCCTTCAGAATACTCAATTCAATGAGACTATAAGATAGAAATGTACCTGTGTCCTGTAAAGGTATATTGGAATTTTGTCTTCACCACTTACTGAAATCAGGCAGAACAATTTGCTGTTATTTAAACCCACTCTATATGTTCAAACATTTGTACCTTTTTAAAACTCAAATTCCATCCCCACCTGTCAAATACTTCTTCATTTTTAAAGCCATGGTCAAATCCCAAAGCTTCCATTGCCTTTTCCATTGGCCCAGTTAGATTCACCTCTCTCCCCTTTGTGCTCCCAAAGCTCTTCCTTTAATGACTCTAATCACCTATAATACAAGTCTCTGTCCTGCTTTAAGTAATTTCTTTTCTTATTATTGACCCTCTACTTGACCAGGATTTCTTTAATCATTATGACTTTATCTAATTCTTTGTATCCCTGAAGGCTGGCACATAATAGGGAACCAATAAGTATCTGATTAAATAAATTGAATGGTTTTATAGATTTCTTTGCTTAGTTAAAAATTAGGCCTGTCCACTGTGGCTCAGTGGTTGAGTGTCAACTCAGGAAACAAGAGGTCACAGGTTTGATTCTCTATCAGGGCACATGCCTGGGTTGCAGGCTTGATGCCCACTAGGGGGTGTGTAGGAGGCAGCTGATACATGATGTTTCTCTCTTTTCAATGTTTATATACCTCTCCTTCCTCTCTCTAAAAATCAATAAAAACATATATTTTTAATTAGATTCTGTAAAAGCAAGCCTCAAAAATGGCCCCACTGGTCTTCACCTCTTATTATTCATGCTCTTGTATAACACTTCACATATTGAATCAAAGCTGATCTATGGACTGACAGAATATGGTGGAAGTGATGGTGTGTGTGTGTGTGTGAGTGTGTTTTTTTTTTTTAATTGTTTTTCTTTAATCTTTATTGTTGAGGGTATTACAGATAACCCCAATTTTTCCCCACTGCCTATCTCCACTCAGTTTCTGCCCTATTCTAGGTCTTCACCACACTATTGTCTGTGTCTTTTTGGGTTCCATATAAATTTTTATTTTTATTGATTTTTAGAGAGAGCAAGGGAGAGGATATTGGAGAGGAAAATAAACAACAAGAATCAGCTGGCTTCTGGGTACCCTCTACCAGGGACAGAGCCCACAATCCATGAATGTACCCTACCAAGAATCAAGCAAGCAACCTTTCAGTTCAAAGGGTCAATGCCCAATCAACTGAACCACACTGGCCAGAGCATGGTGTGTGACTTCTAAGTCTAGCTCATAAGCCATTGCAGCTTCTGCTTGGTCTTTTGGATCTTTCACTCTGGAGGAAGCCAGCCACTATGCCATTAAGACATTCAAGTAACCCCGTGGGAATGGGTCACATGGTGAGGAACTGGAGCTTTCTGATAACAGCCAATACCAAATTGTCAAAGCTGTATGTGCCATCTTGGAAACATATTCTCCATTCTTGTCAGTCCTTCAGTCATTTGCAGCCCTCATATCTAACTTTAACTTCATGAGGGGCCACAAACCTCCTAGCCTACCTAATCCCAAATCCCCATAGAAAATGAGAGATAACAAATGAATATTATTGTTTTAAACTACTTGGGGATTATTTGTTATGTAGCAATAGATTATAAAAATTTCTTCCTTCAACCTCTTTCTGGGGGAACAATATGACAATGTAGGGCAGAAAATTGGTCTGCCATTAAAATATTGTATTCAATTTAATATTAATAATGTACTATAAATAAATATTAGGGGTATTAATATATCATATATATATAGTTATATGCAAATTAGGCAGGGACTCTGTAAAGGATAATGACCAGACAGGAGTTGGTTGCACACACAGGTGAGGCCTGGAGCAAAAATAGAGACAGAGGCAGCTGCTTGGATGGCCCCAGAGTGGACACAGGCAGCGGGGCTGGGGGATGCTGCAAGTCAGGCACGGATCCCTGCTCCCCATGGGATGCCTCCTGAAACTGCAGGAGATGGGGTGCATCCTCACTCGATTTTACTGCATAGTGGGCTTTTAGTCCTATATAATAAAGAGATAATATGCAAATTAACCCTCTTGCCCTCACAAGATGGCTGCCTACAACAGGCCAGCAGTAGGGTTAGAGAGGGACAACCAAATGACTGAATAAGCAGGCTGTGTGGGGTGACCAGGTCAGCAGAGCGATGGGTGACGGATGACCAAACAACTGAATAAACAAGCTTCATGGGGCAACCAGTCCAGCATGGGGGGCAGTTTGGGGCAACCTGGTCAGCAGCTGGGGGCAATTAGGGGCAATCAGGCCAGTACACAGAAGCAGTGAGAGGCAATCAGGCCAGCTGGGGGGGGAGGGGCAATTAGTGGTAACCAGTCAGGCAGGTGAAAGATTAGGAGCCACCAGTCCAGGATTGTGAGAGGGATGTCCAACGGCCAGTTTAGACATCCCCCAAGGGGTCCCAGATTGGAGAGGGTACAGGCTGGGCCGAGGGGTCCCCCCATGCACAAATTTTTTGCACTGGGTCTCTAGTTACTATCATAAAATATTAACAGCATTGCTATTAATTTAAAATAACATTCAAATTATTAAATGCCACTAATATTGTTATATTAGTTTTGATGAAATTTTAGTTTTTTATATTAAGTATTATTTTATCTATTTGTGAGAGCAGTACTCTTATCCATGTTTGAACAGTGAGGAAATTAAGGCTTAGAGCAGTTAATTCATTCAAACTTAAACAACTGTTAGACTACTGAGCTATGTCATAAGAAGTGTAAATTAACACTACAACTTTGAGTTTACTCATCTGCACAATTGCTTCAGTGATACTTAACCTGATCTGCTGTGTATTGTTGTTATGAGAATTAAATAAGATAAAACTGTAAAGTTCCCTGCATGATGCATAGGCACAAGCAACACACGCCATTTTCTCTTCCTTCACAATGTACAGAGTATTTCTACCCAATTGAGTCTAAGAGGTTCCCAGATCCAGGCCATTAGACAGAGCTATCAGCAGCAGCTGCCCCAGGTGGGAAAACAGACCATTTTCACACAAGAGTCCCAGTGTAGTTGAAACCAGTTTGGTTCAGTGGATAGAGTGTCTGTATGTGGACTGAAAGGTCCCAGGTTTGATTCTGGTCAAGAGCATGTACATTGGTTGTGGGCACACCCCCAGTAGGGGGTGTTCAGGAGGCAGCTGGTCGATGTTTCTCTCTCATCCATGTTTCTAATTCTATCCCTCTCCTTCCTCTCTGTAAAAAATAAATGAAATATACTTAAAAATAAAATAAATTTAAAAAAATATGTCTCAGTGTTCTCTGGGATTGTAAAGTTTGGGTGAGTCTTCTAATTCCTGTGGAAGAAACCATGCTTTTTTGCCATTCTTAGACTCAGAATAGATATCTAATGATAGAAAAGCTTTAACTTTTAATAGTATTGTAGAGATTACAAAGCTGTTTCCTTTCTCTGAGTATGACAGAGTAAACGGAATTGATACAGATGTGAATCTCATTCGCTATGAAATAAGAGTTGGAAAGTATCTGGTGATGAATACCTTATGATTGACATGTATGCTCCTCCCTTAAAACTGCATCTTCTGCAAAAGCAATCTCATTACAACCAATTTGAGGTCAGTTATATGAATTGAGTTATAGAAATCATTATATTTGTATTAGTTTTTCTTCTTTATTCACAGCCCAGGCATGATCTTTCCAGAGCGAGAGATAAAATTTACCACATCAATCTACTGAGGCTGGGTTAGTTATGTATAGTTGGCCAGAAAAACATTCAATGACCTGAATATGTATTTTAGCTTTAAAATAGTTTCTGTAATGTTATTATATCTTGAAATACTTCTTTTTATCCATTTCACAAATTGCTTTCAAGAAATAAATGATGCATTAAAAGGGACTGGCCATCTATACTAGCTTTGACATGAAAGTGACTGCTGGACTTGACCACTTTAATGTGATCTGGCTAAGACCCTCCCTTAGCTGAGCAGTAAGAACAATAGCGCCAAGTTATGGTAAACCTCAGCAGTTTTCAAGGAAGCAATATGGATCTAATTGGGTAGAAACTTGGCAAGTAGACCACAGCTATTTCTTTGTAGAAGGTCCAGTTGTATGTAGAGATTGTGCTTATGAAGATCGCCTTGCTAAATGGAAACCAGAAGGATGGGGCCCCTGGATGTCTATACTGGAGTCAGAAAAATAAGAGGACTTGGCCTGAGTTCAATATGGATATCTGTTTTTCTTTGAAAATATATGGCCTGTAGGCACCCACATACATATGCACTTAGTCTGTAGGTTTCTCTTTGGATTACTAAAGTGATTGGTTTTGAAGGATGGGGCTTTACCATGAAGAAGAACCAAGGCATTGAAGAAACACTTTTTAACCTTTATATAAGGTTAAATGCCCAGTGTTTCCCCACATTTTAACCACAGAAACCTTTTGAAAAATATGGTATTCATTGATATTTATTCTGTGGAATTGCTTGAGTCTGTTGTTTTAACAGAAAGAGAAAGTCTATGGGGGTGAGCAGCAGATAATCTTGCTGAGTGGCATCCCTTTCCTTTGTGTCAGATAGTGTGCAGGTCCCTTGACATTTTCCTTTGCCCTGCTGACTCATCCTCCTCTAACGTGAGCCACTTCTTGCAATCACAAGAACTCCTTGAGGTCTCTCAAGAGTGGACCCTGTGTTGTGTTTAGTGCCACTGATCTGTTTTCCCTGACATGCTACATTCTATAGCCATTCCTTCTCAGGCCACCAAAGGCTAGTCTTTCTGTTTTCACCTTCTGTAAATTTCTGGAATATTGGTTTGCTAAAATCTATTTTTGAAACAATTTTCACAACTTTTGTGTTTATTTCTGAGTTGCTTCTAACAATAGACCCCTACATTTCCCCTGGCTCCAAAAGCTCTGTTGTACCTCTGAGGGTGTACAAAAAAAAGCAAGCAGGCCCTTAATACCTGGTTGCTGGTCCTAGAACATGTTTAGTTTTCTTACAGTTTCAGTCTGTATAACTTTGTGAAATACCTAGCCCATCCACAACTGCTTGGTTTCTTATCTCCACCCCCCTGGGCCTGCAATTCAAATGGAAAATGATCAGATATCCTAGAATCATCAGCCACTGAGAATTTGGCACTGTTGGTTGTTGAATTTTATAGGACTAAGTAGTTTTGTAGCTTCATAACTTTGTTGGACTAAGAAGTTTGAGAAAAATGGGTATACACTGAGTGGCCAGATTATTATGATCTCTGAACGCATAATAATCTGGCCACTCAGTGTGTGTGTGTGTGTGTGTGTGTGTGTGTGTGTGTGTGTGATATATTAAAGGCCCAGTGCATGAATTCATGCGTGGGTGAGGTCCAGCCAGCCTGGCCAGAGGGAGATGACATGGGCAGTTGACCGGCTTGCCTGCTGGTCAAACTCCTGGTCAAGGAGACAATTTGCATATTAGCCTTTTATTATATAGGATATACATTGAATGGCCAGATTATTATGTCTTCAGAGATGATAATAATCTGGCTACTCAGTGTAAATGTTTCATTTAAGATCCTAGGGAGCTTGCTAGGTTAATTTTGTTGTCAAGCTTAGATAATTTTCAACATACTATCAAACCCATTGTTTTGATGGGACTCTGGTACGTTCCATTCTTACCTTTTAATTTAGTAACATTCAGTCTCTCTAACAAGGGACAAAGCAAACTATGAACAAAAGCAAGAGAAGGAAAGAGAAGGAAACCGAACACTGATCCCGCATTTCTTATTTTTCTACACAAAATGTTTAATGTTTTCATCTTGTGGAGTTCCTAATTACCTCATTAGCAGATGCGATGAAAAAATTCAACATCAGTTGAGCTTTTTTTGGATGACACACATCCTTATTTCTGTTTTCAGATCACTGCAGTTTAATTTTATGATTTATAGTGGCAAGATGGCTTTGAGTTTCATTTCATTTTACTATTCTTTAGCAACTGTGTTTCATCCACTTAGGAATTTCTGTGGCAATAGTGTTTTGATGAAAAAAGATTGCCCAGTGTAGCCAAATCACAATAACTGTGAGATAAAATCCAATGGGCCAGCTAGCTTCTGGTGAGGTCTTGGATCTCATATACACAAAAGAAGAATATGGGGGGGGGGGGAACTGATAAGTATCATTTTGCATTAAAAACTGCTCTGATATAAAGCAGATTGAACCTTTAAAATAAATACATCTGAAAAATTGTGAACTTTCAGTCTGATTTTATTTGATAGAGCATTTGTAAAACTAAGAATCCTTCCTTAAAAGTCAGTTGTTATTGTAAGAAATACAATGGAGAGCCCAGACAGTTGGGGAAACTGCTTTGGATACCCAACTAATATATGTGAATATGTGTGCATACAATAGATTTTAACATGGTTATAGGTATAAATACATGCACTCTCTTTTGCCTAAATTATATTCTGATATGTTTATGTCTAATATTTATCTCATTCTATTCACCTCATGCTTATTTCAGCTTAAATCTCAAATATTACAGCAGAACTAGTTTTATTTAGTCCTTCATCCCTCAAAAGAAGCTTCTCACAATATATTGCTCCACGAAGAGCAGAAATAGAAGTGTCTCTTGCCAAGAAGTGGAACATTGAACTTAAGAGTAAGGATTATGGAACCAAATTAAGTTCACATCTCTTTATTATTAATCACCTTCGTGGAATAAATCAGTGAGCCATTCCCTACATCTACACCGTTGCCATTGTCTAAATGTGGAAAAAGTACATGTGCTGATTCCCTAACTTTGCCTCAACCTTATGACATCCTTTGGCTGATGGAAGGACACAGGGAAGGAATCTGTGTTAGTTCCCATTCTAGGCATTGAGAGACCTGGTGTGGTTTTACTTCCAGATCCTGTAGTTTTGCCACCACTATGAGAATATGTCCTGTATAACTTGTTAATCTAAAGAATATGAGAGACATGTAGAGCAGGAATTTTAAAAAGCATGATAATCTCTCAAGGCACACCGTGAAAGACTTTAGAACATGCCAAATATTGCTCACATTTGTTAAATTAAAATAAGAATAGAAATACACACTTAAGTCTGAGAATTTCTTTTGCCATCATAAAGAAAATTATGTTTGCAACATAAAAACTCTGAATTCTGTATAAATTTTAATCTTTAAAAAAATCATAGCACATAAAACCTCATATTGTATTTCACTTTTAAGTTTGTCAAAGCATTCCACCCTTGTGATCACATTTTATCTTCACATCACCCTGTGGGTTTGAATGGCTTTATCTGTGTTTACATGCTCACCTTCATCATGGGGTGGCCCACACTATGCTAGGGGAAAGAGAATGAGCTGAGCAAAAGGTAATATATGAGAAAGAAGGGATATGAAGGTTGAGGAAGATCAAAAACTGATTCCATGGGGAACATGAGCAGACTTTATCATCTTTTCCAGTGTCAGGATCTACCCATGATAGCAGTGTGCTATCCCTATGTGAGGTCATAGGGTTAACATGATTGCCAAAAGCCTAGACAATGGTGCTTAACTAGCTTCTGGTACTGGTTTGTTTATAAGGGAGAGGTAATATATTCTGTGTTCAGCTGGATGTCCAGCCCTAGAAAATATAGATGGCAAACATTAAAAAATTAAGCAGATGGTTTCTGTTCTAACCCCATTCCCTCCCAAATAGCAGTGGGATTTAAGCTCAAGGAGAGTGAACAGGAAGCCAATATTAGCAACAGATGAATTAACAGAAATTATGCATATGTGTTGGGTTCAGTTGAGAGAGGAGATTGAAAAGGCACTGGACAGAAGGGACCCACAAGAAGAGTCAATGATGTGAGGAGTCTGCAACAAGACTCTATTTCCAGGGTCATATGTGGCACAATTCAGCTCTAGAATGTTGCAACACTAAATTGGTCTCTTTCTGGATGCCATCTATAAGTATTAAGGTCCAATGTCAGGGTGGGGTTTGTAACTTACTGATTTCAGTAGAGCTGAATGTACAGGGTGGGGTTTGTAACTTATTGATTTCAGTAGAGCTGAATGTTCAGTAGAGCTGACACTCCTTTGTGGTGCTTAGCACATACAGTAGGAGAGGAAATGGGAAAGTTACATCATCAAGAACAGCTTGAGAGTGATAAAGACCTTGTAAACTTCCAATTTAAATAATTTTATGTCAAAGTTGAAAAAACAGGTTCTGAGTCAGTCTGTCATTTAATAACAATCAAGACCCAGAATCAATGAGCCAAAAATCCAGAGTTTTATTTAAAAATCAAAATATATTTTTTTTAATTTTTGAACTCTGAAAAACAACAAAGAAAATGGCCAAGGCTAAAATAGAATGGGAAAATGTTCCTTCTATCCTTCTAAGTTTTGTGGCTGCTATAATAATCAAATTGACATAACTAAGATTAACAACATAAAAAATTATTACTTATGTACAGGGGTCCCATAAAATTATAAGACCCACAGGCAGTCAGGAAAAAAAAATGTATATGCCATCCTGAGCTAAGGAGAAGGAGTAGGGGTCTGGAAATTTTTAAAAAATATATTTTATTGATTTTTTACAGAGAGGAAGGGAGAGAGATAGAGAGTTAGAAACATCAATGAGAGAGAAACATCAACCAGCTGCCTCCTGTACATCCCCAACTGGGGATGTGCCCACAACCAATGTACTTGCCCTTGACCAGAATCAAACCTGGGACCCTTCAGTCTGCAAACAGATGCTCTATCCACTGAACCAAACTGGTTTTGGAAGGGTCTGGGAATTTAAAGGGAAGGAGGAGGATTCATAGGAAGTTCGGAAGAGCAAAAGTTTGGTAAACAAATGTGTGCCAAGCCATGAAGAAACAATAGGAAATTTAGAAGACTTTGATCTCCAGGCCCTGCCTAGTCCCCACCTCCAGCTTATCTCAACTAGTCCATAATTTTGGAATTATTTCTGGTGGTAGTTCTCTTTCAAGGGCAGGCCATATAACTAAAAATTTTTAGGTAGTTAAAGGTAAAAGTTTTAGTAAAACTTTTAGGATAGGTAAAAGTTTTTCTTGAATATTCTGTATCTTGATTGCCTTCAACTCAAAATAGCCCACATGCCAAAGTAGCACTTTTTAGGGATGATTGTTATAAATCCTTTCATTATTTTATTCTTCTCAATTTTCCTTGATTCTCACATTAATGGGAATAACAGAAATATACTCCCAAAATCATATTGGTTGACTTGCCATTTTGAACATCATAACTAATTCTTATTTTAAATTCTAATGTTATTTATTTTTAATGTTTACATAAAAGAGATGGATAGATAAAGATATAGATAGACAACTTTCAGCGGTGTTGGACAGACTACGTACCTCGAGCTTATTTGGGTCATGTGATACTCTCTACCTCTGTTGCCTCAGGAGTTTGCTTCATTTGCTTCCAAGACAGTTTGCAACATCCAACTTTGCTTAATATGTAAAATAGTTTATTTTTTAATATGAAGATTAATTGCCCAGAAAAATTTAACTAGAGGTCGACTATATTCTGAGGGAGAATTATTTAGCAGGCTAAGCAGCAGGAAAGAAGACCAAAGACTAGTTTTTAATCTCAACTATTTTCCTTACCACCTGGTGGAACTAAACTGATTGTAACAACCCTTCTGCCATACTCACCTTATTTATGAAATGGGTGGGATTGTTAATTGGTAAAACCACTATGGAACACAATATGGAGGTTTCTTAAAAACATTAAGAACAGAATTACCATATGATCCAGCAATTCTTCTGGGAATTTTTCTGAAGAATATGAAAACACTAATTTGAAAAAAATATATATGTACCTCTATATTTATTGCAGCATTGTTTATAACAAGAGGCCCAGTGCACAAAATTTGAGCACTCAAAGGGATCTTTCAGCCAAGCCTGTGCCCTCTAGCAGTCCAGGAGCCCTCCGGGAATGTCCTACTGACAGCTCAGGCCCACTTTCCATGGGAAGGTGGAGAGGCTCTCCCTACTGTTGCTGCACTTGCCAACTGTGAGCCCAGCTTCTGGATGAGAGGCTCCTCCTGTGGGAGCACACTGACCAAGGAGGCAGCTCCTGTGCTGAGCATTTGCCCCATAGTGATCAGTGCGAGTCATAGCAATGGATCATTCCATGGTTTGGTCAATTTGCATATTAGCCTTTTATTATATAGGATACCTAAGATATCAAAACAGCTTAATGGTTCATTGATAGAAAAATGGAAAGAAAATGTGGCAGATAGATAGATGATAGATAGATAGATGATAGATGATAGATAAAAAGATATATTCCCCAGCCAGCATGGTTCAGTGGTTGAGCATTGACCTATGAACCAGGAGTTCATAGTTCGATTCCCAATCGCAGCATATGCTGATAATAACAAAAACCTCATAAATACATAGATAACTGGGAATATTTAAAAAAAAAACTATATATATATATATAATATAGGTAGTTATGAAAGGGAAAGGGAGAAAGGAGAGGGCCAAATACATGGTAGTGGTAGGAAAGTCTGCGTTGATAATAAGCACACTAAAAAGTAAACAATTGCCCAAACCCGTTTGGCTCAGTGGTAGAGTGTCAGTCTGCGGACTGAAAGGTCCCAGGTTCAATTCCGGTCAGGGGCATGTACTTTGCTTGCGGGCACATCCCCAGTAGGGGGTGTGCAAGAGGCAGCTGGTCAATGTTTCTCTCTCATCGATGTTTCTAGTTCTCTATCTCTCTCCCTTCTTCTCTGTAAAAAATCAATAAAATATATTTTTTTAAAAAGTAAACAGATATCAACTTATAATGTGGCATACTGAAGTTTATATAATGTCATTAATCAATGTGATCTTAATAAATTATTTTTAAAAAAAGAAATGAGGCCATTTATCATACCTCTCCTCTGGACACCACCAGTGTAATAACAAAGTAAGATGAGGTAATGGACATGAAAAACACTTTGATAATTAAACAGCTTCATGCTGATGCCAATTGGCATTGCTATCAAGCATTTATCATCACCATTTCCTGATCCTTAGTATCTGATTGGGTTAGAACAAGTACAAAGAAGGCAAGAGCTCATCTCCAGTAGCTGACTCTAGTTTGTTACATAGGTAAAGTATGATTACTGCTCTACCTACATGTACAATCTGAGCAGAGTAACATTTTTCATGCGCTTTATACCAATTCATGTTCGGGTATTGCTACAGTTATGTTAATTTTATGTGATATTTCCCCTCCAGTGCTTTTGCTTTGGAAACAGCATAATAAAGTGACTTCTGCTAAATAAATAGGCTGTTCACAATAACTGATACTTAAGTGGATTTATGAGGAAGTATTTGGGTGTCGCAGACCAAATTAACTGGCTGAAAATCCATTAACTTCAAGGCTCCAGCTGGATGTTTAGGATAATTTCTGAAGTACAAATGTAAAAGTCATGGTAGAATTTTCTTTAGCATATGCATAGAATTTCTACCATGGGCCCATTTAAAAAATCAATATCATAATAATCACATCAAAGTGAAAATAACAAAGCATTATGTGCATGATCAGAAAGCCTCCACTGAAAGTCCAGCCACTCCAGGAAAATGAAAACTATGCAATTAGCGCCTGCAATTTTCTTTGCTCCCTGACGCCCTGCGTATTATGGCATATCATGTTATAAAAATTTTAAATTAGGCATCAGCAATGACTTCAGTTTTATAGCATTAAAGTTGGAATATGAAGGGTTCTCTTTCATTATTCATCCATCTCCACTCTTTCCTTATATGAATAATCTTAGCTTCACCCCTCACAACCCACTTTACTTGGGCATTCTCTCTTAACAGCCATCAACCTAATACCCCCAAGCCATCTGAATACAGATATTTAAATGACAAAAAAGTATACTGCTTAATAAAAAAAAATATATAGGAACAAAACCTTAGAACATTTACAAGTTTTGCTAGTGCTGCCAACAACAAGACTGACAGACTCAGTGAATCAATTGGCCAGGACTGCTTTTGGTGACATTATTCAAATCCCCTAAGAGGAACTGACCTGCCAAGGGTTATAAGAGACATTAGGACAGTGTTGCTGCAGTCAGGAAGTTTATAATCCAGTTGGGAAACATGATCCTATATAATAAAAGGCTAATATGAAAATCGGCCAAACAGCAAAACCACTGATGGCTATGATGCACACTGACCACCAGGGGCAAACGCTCAACACAGGAACTTCCTCCTGGTGGTCATTGCACTCCCAGAGAGGGAACAGGGCTCAGCCAGAAGCCAGGCTCATAGCTGGTGAGTACAGCTGCAGTGGTAGGAGCTTCTCCTGCTCCATGGCAGTCGGACATCCCCTGAGGGCTCCCAGACTGAAAGAAGGTGCAGGCCAGTCTGGGGGACCCCCCCCCCCAAGTGCACAGATTTCATACACTGGGCCTTCAGTAATCAAATAAAATATCATCATCAGCATATCAACATCTCTCTTTCTCCTGAGTCCATGTGATTGCTAACACTTGTTCTGCAGTTAGCACTTAAAACAGATCATTTTTTATTCCTTGCAGCAGTCTTGTGAGATAGGTGATATCATAATCCTCATTTTATGGACATGAAAACTAAACTGAGCTTTAGTGAGGTTAAGTAGCTTGCTCAAATTACAATGCAGCTGGTAAGTCATATCATCAGGATTTGTAAGCTCCAAGACTACAGTGTCCACCAGGCATTGTGTGTGTGTGTGTGTGTGTGTGTGTGTGTGTGTGTGTGTGTGTAAAGGATTCTCTCCTCTTTACAGTAAAAAACCCTTGAAAACAGAAATATTTATATTTTGTAAGTATTAAGACCTCCATAAGTCTTATGGAGGTCTTAATACTTACAAAATATAAATTTTGCAGAATTAAGATATGCATTCAATTTTGCATAAAATATAAATTTTGCAGAACTAAGATATGCATTCAATTCAATATCTGTTGAGTGCCAGCTCTATCTTTGATACATAGTAATATGTAAAAGGATAAGGAAAATGACAATTCAATATAAAAATTCCTTATTAATGTACCAACATACGTACTAGAGTATATTTTTATCAGAAAGATCATGATGATAAATGGTTTTTTAAAGGAGTTATAAAAGAATGTTGCAAGAAGACTATTTTATAGAAATATGGTCAAATAGTATTCTGATAATAACCTAGAATAATAGTAGAGAGATCACACTTGATGGTACTAATTTATGCTATAGCCTAATCATCTAGTAAAACTACAGTTCTCAAAGTCAAGTTTTGGGAGTATATTGGTTTCAATACTGTACCTCAAAAGTTCATGTCTAACTGGAATCTCAAAATGTGACTTTTTTGGAATAGGGCATTTTTGTATGTAATTGCTTCAAATAAGATAAGCTCACACTGGATTAGAATGGGTCCTAAATCTTGGGACTGGTATTCATATAAGAAGGCCATGTAAAGACCATGTTAAGAACTACTGATCATCTGCATAGAAATGCCCAGTGATGAGAAAAAAGCTTTTAAAAAAAATGCTACTTTCTAGGTGCCACTCCTAACCTCAAGTCAAAGTGTCTGTGAGGAAAGTCAAGAATAGGCATTTTTATTTGGAGGCTTTCTGCTTACTAAAGTTTGAAAACTATGACTTTTGAGAATGTGAAGATGTATAGGGCATATAACTCTCTCTGCTGGGTGTAATTCTTGGTCAAGGAGCTGAGTCGTGTAAGGTAACATGATAAGGGATGATATATTTATTTAATTTTTAAAAATATGTTTTTATTGATTTCAGAGAGGAAAGAAGAAGGAGAGAAACATGAATGATGAGATTCATTGATTGGCTGCCTCCTGCATGCCCCCTAGTGGACATTGAGCCCTTAAATCTGGCATGTGCCCTGACCTGGAATCAATCCATAACCTTCTGTTCATAGGTTGACACTCAACCAAGCAAGATAATCTCGTGATGAAAATGTGCTATAGGCAGACAGATACATAGAGGCCATTATGCATACAGGGGTAGTACATTAGATAAGTGTGTAGGGATTCACAAAATTTTATTTTGGCCTCCAACTTCAGTATACACCAAATAACCTGGAAATGTTCAGTAACAGGTTTGCACCAGAACAAGCCACACTTTGTTAAGAGTGACAACTGCCATGTATTCAATATTATTCTGTGACAATTACTTCACACACATCACCACATTGAAGAGTCTAGACAATCCTGTGGTATTAGTCTATTATCAGCCTATTTTTCTAATGAAATTACTGACATTAGAGGAGTTAAGCAATTCACTGGAACTGACAAGTAAGTGACCAAATTCATATACAAAATCTGGATGGTCTTCAGTCTTTCCCATTCTACCAGAGCACCTTCCTTGTTAAAACCAGGTGGCTTCTCTAAAACTGAGCCTGTCATTTGGACTGGCTGAACTTAAACTCATGGGTAGGCATGGCCACCTATTCCAAGAGCCCCAATTTTATGCAAACAGGGAAAGATACATTTGTATACTAAGTTAGGCATGAATATATAATTGAGTAGATTTTTTTTTTAAAGCGAATGAAATTTTAAGGTAAAAGATTCATGTTTAAGGAAACTTTGCAATTGACCAGAATTTCTCAGATCATCTGTGAGCTGGATTATGCGAGGAACCTCATTTAAAACTCTCAGCATTCTAGGCTACTCTATGATAAATACTGCAAAGTAATCTCATGAATCCCCTCACTGGTTTAAGTCCCACACTGGACTGCTTGGGATGTCACAGAGATTTCATTAGTTTGCTTTGCTTAGCCCTTTTCAGTTGGTTCCTACATTACATTGCCTCTCCCAATATATTCTGCAACATGGAGGCATTTATACTGATACTAGAGGCCCGGTGCACGAAATTTGTGCAAAAGGCTTGGCCCTCACAGCTGCCACAGCTGCCTCACCCTTGTAGCCCCAGCTTTGTCTGGAAGGTCATCCAGAAAGACATCCGGTCTAATTAGTATATTACACTGTTATTATTATTATAGATATTTACTTAATGGAGAAACATTTTTCTGTCTTTCTGTCATCTGAGTCCTCTGATTTTTATTCCTAGTCCATTTTTCTAATGCATAATAATGAGAGTGTGGATTTAGTCCTTTTTTTTTTTTTTTTCAGAACAGCATAATTTCTAGATTAGGCACCAAAGGGAACAAATGATATTTCTAGTACCAAGCAGAGGTCTCGTGTAAGCCCATGCCCCATGCTGTCTAGAAAAGAGTTATTCATTTCATACCTGCTGGTTGGAGAAGAACCTGGCTAAAGGTCAGAGCAGCTGATTGACATAGAAAACAAAGAGGATGCTCCATGACTAGACTGTATGGTAAACTAATAGGATAGCAGCAAGAACCTCAGTGTCAAGGAAAGAAAAAAACAGCAATATAATTAATTCCCTGAAAACCAGGACTATTCCAAAGTGGACCTCAAACATGTTGAAAGACTTCTGCACATGCAGTTTCCCAAATATTTAACCTGGGAGTTAAGCACGCCTTAAATAATTTGTTTTCCATAATGGGTGTATATGTTTCCCAACCTAGAAATTAAATTCAATAGCAAAATAGAATCCTGGTTAATGTTGTTCAAGGAACACATCATCAGTGGGTCTTTCCAAATACTTTTACATATGTTCACAAAATTAAATTTTCTCCCCCCTTTCCAAACTCCCCCAAAGTATAACATAGGGGATCAGTTTGCTTGTAACAAATAAATTATACAGTTACATTCTATGGAACAAGTTCATACTTCAGACGGAAAGTTTCCTGTGGATATTGGCAATGTTATTTTAGGAATGTGTCTCTCTAAGCAATTGAGCAGATAGTTACTCTAAATTGTGCAAATATGCCAATTACATGTTCATATCATTGTAATCTGAGCATGTTCTTTCCTGCTGAAAGATGGTTGCAATGGAATATTTTTAGATATGGCATACATGTGAATAAAGCATTGTTTTTCTAATAAAAATGCAAACACTGTATTTTTACTGACCTTAACTTTTGACCTGTAACCAGTATCAGAGATGTCAGAGATAATAAGGCCACAGGCACTGCAGTCTTTAGTATCACAGATGCTGCAGCAGAATCAAATAGATTTTTAAAGGATTACAGCAGCAAGTGTTACATAACTAAACAGTATAATGGGTTGGACATCTGTTGGCTATTTTCAGAAAGCTGTCATTCTCTTACCCTCTTTTAAAATGCTGTTGGTGAGTACCTGGCTTTTTGTTGTTCCTTCTTTCCCATATGCCCCCAGTGATTAAAAGGTTAACATGTAGGTCTATGTTCTAGTCTTGTTTTCATATCCTTTATTTTTCCATGGGGAAGGGTTGTTGTTATTTTGGTTTCTTTCTTTCTTTTTTTGTTTATTCCTTTGTTGTTTTAATTTGTGTTTTGCTTAAAAAGACAAAAAGAGTGTCTTACCAAATTTAGGATAATAATATTTTGCAGTTTGTGTTCTGGATGCTCTGAGCTCACACACATAAAACCAAACCCCTTGAGTCCAGCACAAAGTATTCAATAACTATTAGTCTTTTTCATCTCCCTACTCTTACCCTGAGAAGATATAATTTTTATAATGGATTTGGTCTTAAAATATAGAGTTTAGAAGACTGCATTATTAGCAATAACTATCATCTATCTGTTTATCTATAATGTAATCATACAGATGTACCAATATACCAGGCATACTTGCTCTATGTCACTAAGTCATGATTCTCTGGGGAGTGGTGTTCTATTCCCAAGGAGGGTAGAGAGCCATGTGCCAGGGATGACTTGAAGCCAGTTGTAAAACAAGAGCCCATCTTCCTATATCAGTAAAAACTGGGAGGAGAAATGTTGTTTTTGTATACAAAAGCATGAATATTTAATGCAGTCCATTAAACAAAGAACCATGTGACAAATAGAAGTTTTCAGAGGACACTTTGGGCACCATCACAACTCCCCAAGGAAGATTTAACAATCCTCATGGGTATTCTCTGACTTCTTTTCTTTAAAAAAGTAAAACTTAATTGATAAAACCACTAAAAGTAATGAATTTGATTTTCAAAATATGCAGTGGGAACCAGCCTGTTTGTCTACCAGGGGACTGCAATGTGTTTAGAAGGAGGGAGGGGAGAGAATAAAGGCTACTTCTTTTAGGGAGAGAGCCAGGGGGGTACCCTTCTACCCTTTTCTCATATTTTCTTTCTTTTGGGGGGGCTCTATGTGACAGAATTGTGGTCATCAAGCCATTCAAAGCCCACGTACTGGTCCAGTAGAGATGTACAAGGGAGGCTTTTCTCTATGTCCTTCTGTCAGCTACATCAATTGCTAAGTAGAAAGAGGACTGAAGTAAAAGGTGGTGTCTATCTCAAGGGTCTGTAGTCTTGTTGGGCACATATTCCTTTATCTGGCATTTAGAGAGAATTAATATAAAATAGCTACAAGTAGATAAAAACACAAGTAATTATTCATGGCTTGGATCAGACAGTACATGTTAGAGGAGAGAAAGAGATGGTGGGGTGGTGAGAGGAGTGACATAAATGAAACACTCCCTTTCCTCTCTCTACACACTCCACAAAAAAACCCACCCACACATGTGCCCCACACATGCAGGCATCTCTACTGTCACCACCCAGCCCCGAGGGGCATTTTGGATGGAACCACTCTGGTTTTCTACTTCTTGTTGTGTGAGGCATGAGCCTATGGAAAATTACTCAAGAATGATTGTTCTCTTGGGGGTTGGGTTTTGAACAAAAAAAAAGATTCTTTCTTTGCAGGAGTGGGAGGGACACCAGCTTGAGAAAAACAGCTTTTGTCCTCACAAAATGCTCTTTCAGATGCTATGTTAATAAGCTCCTTTGAACTATACGTGGTGTCTGCATGGGTTTCAGATGCTAATAGAAATGTTGAGAAAATGAGAATGCACTGGACAGACGGTTTGCACAGTTATGCTGTGGCCACATTCTGTTCAGCATCATGACCAGGCTTCAGAGCCATCCTGTGACTTGGCATAGCGTTTCCATTTTGAGGAGAGATTTTTTTTTATTTCTCCTGATGATGGCATTTTTTAAAAAGATTGTGATTTATTGGCTGTATAAAGCACTGTCCTCAGTGGGCAGCTCCTAAACAGCAGTGAATGACAATTCTTTCTTGAAATTTTTGATCACTGTGACAAAAAACAAAAGAGTAATTATTAACTTTTATAGCTGAACTATCTCTGCAGATGTTCTTAATCAAATAAAAGAAAAGGGGGAGAATGTTCTCAGAAGGAGGAGTATGAAATATACTATCGGGGGTTGCAGCTAGGTTTGCTGGGTTGAAACAAGCTCCACACGAGTGCTTGATAAACAATAGCTTCATCACTGGAAGGTAATTTCACATCACAGACTAAACTGCAAAATTTGAGTCAAAGACCTATTTCTGGCACAGTTTTCTCAGTTTAAGGGTACCAGGGGCATAGTGTGAGTGATAGAAAAATGTATCTTAACCAAGTTAGAAGCGGAATCATATTAAATTAACCTTTGATTGGCTGGATACTGAGAGAGTAAGTTGATTTGACCAATTTTCTTCTCATGTCTTGATTTGAGTTCTCTGTGAGCAGACCCTGAGAAAAGGACTAGAATGCCTTTAGATTGTTTATGAGAGAAGTAAAGTAAAAAAAAAAAAAAATCAACAAAGAGCATGCAAGCAAGTTACCACCCTGAGCAACCAGAATCCCTCCCCCCACAAGAGAGTTCACCCCAGGGTGATTAAGAGGGAGTCTTTAACATCACCTCCTGCCATTCTTTGGTTGAGAGCTCCCAGGGTAGAGACAGTAATTCTCCAAATTCCCAGCTTACTAGATACTTGATCAGATTCTCTTAATACAAAGAAACCCTTCAGGCAAAGAAATACAGATGCTTCCTCATTATCTGGCTTCTATTTCTAAGACACGAGGGAATATGATAGGATACCTGGAGACCCATCACACCTCCAGACTACACATATTCATTTTCTCTTTTACAGATCTATTAAAATCCATCTAAGTAACTGACCTCTTACACATAAGAAAATCCATTACTCTTATACCAATATATATATATATATATATATATATATATATATATATATATATATATATATATATATATATATCTACCATTAGAAAAATAAATACATCTGTATAAATATATTTCTTTTCAGCTCTGGGCACCATCAGCCATATTAAAACAGATCTTACCTTATCTTGGTATGGCTGTCATTGCATACTCACCTAGGAGAGACTCAATTTCCCATCTTCAGAATAGAGGCACAATGAGCTTTCATATAGTCATTTCCCAATGTTTAGTTTCAGGGGGAGAAACCCTGATCTCAACAAACCTGCTGCCACTTTATTTAGGAAACATTTATAGCTTGTATTGACTTTTCATACTTCTTTAAAATGAATCCTGACTTTTAACCCATTAGCACAACCACAGAATATGGTTGTGTCTCCACAAAGAGCTGATAGCAGAGTTAGCTGTTGGACAGACTTCATGTGTGATTGGCTGTTGTCACTTTTATCATTGGAAATGACATTGAAAGTGGATGTGGAAAGGAAATAATTCAAATTGCCAAAAATAGAGTATTGTTGCCATAGGTGATGTTTTCTGAGAAGCAGGCTGAGAAGGAAATCGTGAGCAGGAGGTTTATCGGATCATGCTGGGAATGGGATGAGGGTAGCCCGGTTGGGAAGAGGAGACGTTGAATACACTAGGAGCTCTGAAGCCAGGGTGGTGCATCAGTTTGCTAAGGCAACCATATAGACTGCCACAGACGCAACCATTTCAACAACAGAAATTATTTTCTCACACTTCTGGGGCTAGAAGTCTGAGATCAAGATGTCAATAGTGTAGGTTTCCTCTGAAGCTTCTCTCCTGGGCTTGTAGATGGCTATCTTCTCCCTGTGTCCTCACACGGTTCCCATATGTGTCTGTGTCCTGATATCCCCTTCTTATTAGGACACAAATCATATTGGACTAAGGCCCATCTTCATGATCTCATTGTAACTCAATTACCTCTTTAAACAGCCTAATTCCAAGTATAGTCCCAGTCAGAGATACTGAGGGTTAGGACTTCAACATGTAAATTTGAGGGCAGGGAATTTAGCCCATAATCAGTGGCCCTAATTGAGAAAGGGGGTCCCAGACTCTGGAGTGCTGCCTTAGCCAGTCACTGGGTGCTGCCTTCCTTCAGGAAGATGGTTGGTGTGGGTAAGGTGCTCTTTCCAGCAGAGGACAGTCCTCTGAGAGGGTAACTTCAGAACTGTGAGTTACTTGCACCTCCAGCAATGGGAAGAATGATGGCTCTTGTTCTAAAGGGAGGGGCAGATATGTAGCACACCACAGCACCCTTTCCAGTTCTGAAAAGGGAATCTGTCCTTTATCATTTTTTTCTTTATTGATTAAGGTATTACATATGTGTCCTTATCTCCCAGTTGCCCCACACACACATACTTCCCCATTCATGCCCTCACCCCACTAGTGTCTGTGTCCATTGGTTATGCTTATATGCATGCACACAAGTCCTTTGGTTGATCTCTCCCCATCCCCCCTACCCTCTCCTGCCTCTCTCTGATATTTGATGGTCTGATCAATGCTTCTCTGTTCTTTGTCTTTGACTGGCATTTCCCCCAATATCTCCCAGGATCATTAACCAGGGCCATGCCAGCATTTAGAACTGCAGGTCCTATACCCTTGTGTGTGCCTCTATCTCTTCTGTGCTAGGCATATGGAGCATCTTCAAGGACCATGGCAGATGTGTCCATGTGTGAGGTCCATTTTTATGGATATGACACATGCTTGTAAATTAACTTGTATGAATGAGCCTGCAGCACAAATCAAAATAACTCTTGGTTCTTCAGCTACATGGCCATTTTTTCTTATAGAGTTGAAGAAAAGTCAAAAAGAGCAATTTATCAAAACAAAACATGTAGACTCTGAATTGTATTGCCACAGAGCAATGACAGATGAACTGAGTTTGGAAAAAAGAAAACCCACAGAATCCTTTTTAAGAATGCAGAAATGATTTTACGATGCAAAGATGCCCTTTGAATGTTTATGGATTTAAAATGCCCTCCAACTCATCCCAATGTCATTGGGAACATGGAGAGGAAAAATTTCCTGTTCTCTAAATGCTAGCTTCTGTGCTGCAGTGCATAAGTCTGAACATACTCAAAACCCTTAAGAACCAGAAGAATGATATTTGGTGACATTTGATAAGGAAATTAAAATATTAGGGCAGAGTCTCCTATAGGGTCTTGTGAAATCTTGTCCACTGTTACAGTCCAACTGTTCAGTTATTCTTTTTTCCTTTCTCTTATTGGCTGATATGACCAGACCAAAAAATAATAAAAACAATAAAGAAAAGGAACTGCTTTATATATAACAATGGCCATTTTTGTAAATGTTCTTTTAAGATAGAATTCCTTAACAATGTCAAAATTGGAATAAAATGACCTTTCAGCATACCGGTTCAAAAAAAAAATGCTACCAATGTTCTCTAACTGGCTCATACTTTCCCTGACCTGTTTAAAAGATCAGAATAGAAATAAAGGACTTACCAAGTGAGCAAGGGAATACTGATTTTATCTATACTAGAGGCCTTGTGCACAAAATCTGTTCACAGGTAGGGTTCCTAAGCCTGGCCAGGATTGCAGGTGGCCTTTAGATGCTAAAAGCTGTCCCTGGTTGACAGCTAGAAATAAAACCAGGATCTCAGTTCTAAAACTGTAAGGACCTAGATTCTGCCAACAACCTAGATGCGCTTGGAAAAGTACCCCAGGTAGGCACTACAGTGCAGCCAACACCTTGACTGCAGCTTTGGGGACCCTGAGCAGAGAATTCAACTCTGTTGGGCATTGACTTTTCACCTATGAAATAATAAATAATCATTGGCTCAAGCTACTAAATCTGTAATGCACAACAGAGAACTACCACACTGGGAGAAGGGCAGATTGCTCTCCTTTACTCCATTTGAAAGGAGAGAATGGACTACAGCTCAGGGAGCACAATGTCTTGTTTTTGTTCTTCAATTAATCACTAAGTGACCTCATCCCTTTGTTCCCCTACTGAACCTTGATTTACTCATATCAACAAGCAAGCTCCAATGGTGCAGTTCTTCTACCCATCTCCTTATACAACTTTGATTCTTAAACCCTAAAATTTAATTCACTTATTAGCAGTAGCCACTGTTTTTATTAAATGCCCTAATATCCAAGCCTGCATTGATAAGGCAGTTGGGTTATCTTTTAGGAAGGCTGAGACTTCACCCCTTTCCCATCAGGCTGCACTTACACAGTGTAGCTCTCCATTAAGCCTTAATTAAATCATTATTTGCATGCACACCGGATATTTGAATGTTTTGTTACTGGGGAAGCAAATGACACTCATCAGCATCCATTCATTCTCCAGTATCACTGAACACAGGGCAATCTTTGCTATGTCAATTGCCCTAGGACAGGTAGCTGTAAAAAAATGAGGTGGGCTATGGGTTACAGATATTTGAAACCTGCTTCACTGTGTAACACTTTTCAGGGGCAGTTGATGTGACGCTAAAAAAGATTAATAGAACTATGTCATCATGTTTATGGGGCATAAAACACCCAACTGTGGATTAATGGATATCCTGGTGAAAGAAATACATCTTTACTCCTTTATACCTTGATGGGTGAGCTACAGTTGGCATTAGTGGAAATATATGAAGAGGTTGACTTTAGAAGGTCAGCTTTAAAAGGACTTTTTTGACCTCTAAGTCAATGGAAATAGATTTTTGTTGTTGACCAAGACAACTGTAAGAGAAATCTTTTCAATCTTTAAAAATTTGTTATTGAAGTGTAACACACAGAAAGGAACACACATCCTAAGTGCACCGCTTGATACATTTTTACAAACTGAACACAGCCATAGAAATAGCACCCAAATAAAAACAAACAAACAAACAAAAACACCTAGGATTCCTGGTGTTCCCTTTGGTTCCTTTCCACCTACCAGCACCCTGAGTCATTGCTAGTCTAACTTCTAACAACAAAGGTGATTTTGTCTTTTTCTGTAATATTTTTTAACTTTATAGAAGTGGGATCATCCAGCATGTACTCTTTTTTCCTTGACTCTTGTGTGAATAAATCACAATTTATTTATTCTTCCATTTTAGACATTTAAATGGCTTTCTATTTGGAGATACTATAATAGTGCTGCTATGAACATTGTGGTGGGTGTCTTCTGGGGAACATATTATGCACATTGTGTTGGGAGTAAAGCTGGGAGTAAGCTGAAAATTCAGCTCATTTGGTAGATATTGCTATAGAATCTCCCAAAGTTTTTGTATAAATTTTTACTTCCAAAAGTAGGATGTGAAAATTTTGTTAATCCATACCTTTGCCAATACTTAATATTGTATTTTCACTTACAAAAGCTTTTAAAACTTTTAGTACATTTTAGTTTATAGGTGTTATCATGGTTTCTATTGTGAAGCTAATAAGCACCTATATGAAAACATCAATACTAGCTCAGAAGCCAATGTACCCCACATAGTATCATTGGATAAGATGACGGGTAGTAACAATAAATGACTCAGGTTCTTTATATAGCTCTTTTCCACTTTGTAAAAGCACCCAGAACCCTCCATAATTCAGTTCTCAGGTCTTCTGAAAAACATAAAGGAAAGTCTACCTCCTAAAGAAGTTAATTTCTGGTTCTGGAACTAAACACCCTTGAACAATATCTGCCATATACTTACATTTTAGTCAAGTCTGTTTGCTGGACCATATAGTGCACTGTAAATATTTACAGAGCTCATAATATCTATCAGGGCCTGTGCCACATACTGGAAATATAGATGAGCACTACTCAATTCTTCATTAGGTTCTAGTTTAACATATAAAAAGGACTACAGTTAATTCCTAAAAATATGAGAATTGCCTTTTGTATTATCTGCTATTATGTTTTAGCCTGAGGACTCGTCTGAGTAGATTAATAATATGTCCATTTAAAAAAGTGTGAGCCTAGCCAATTTGGCTCAATGGATAGAGTGTTTGGACTGCAGACTGAAAGGTCCCTGTTTCAATTTCAGACAAGGGCACATGTCCCGGTTGCAGACTCAATCCCCAGTAGAGGGCATGCAGGAGGCAGCCAATCAATGATTCTCTCTAATCATTGATGTTTCTATCTCTCTCTCCCTATCCATTCCTCTCTGAAGTCAATAAAAATATATTTAAAATAACTGAATAGATTGATAAATATCCAGTTAAAAAAGGGGAGGTGAGTCATTTTAAGTACACAGAGTTTCTTTAACTACGAAAGAATGGCTGCACACTTTAGGAAGTTCACCAAGAAACTGAACAGGACCAACAAAAGTTTATCTTGAAGGAAGTAAATGGAATTTGAGTAACCTTGGCAGGTTAAATGCCTCCAAAAAGGAACATTGTTATTATATTTTGTCCTTCACTGTGTTCTCCTACATGATCTTCAGTGATATGGTAAAGATTAGATCAGGCAGGGTTTAATAAGGGAAGCTGAATCTTGTGGGTAGAATAGGATAAGGGAGTTGTTATAGGGATTAGATTTTATACAATTGTAGGTGGAAATGGGAAAATTAACGTTCAGAAGGTATAATTAGCTGAGCAGAGCAAAGCTGGTGAAGAAGTCAATGGAAGGCCATTGCTTCTGCAGCTGACCAGATCTGGAGTATGTCAGCAGAGTAGGTAATCAAGGGGCAGGTCAAGAGATGGTCAAGAGGAAAACTGAATGCAAAGTTGAAAAGAACAAAGACAAAGTAGAAGCTCTGAGGGCAAACAGGAACCCACAGGGACAGACTGCTACATGCATCTGTCTCTCAGGGCATGGCACCCACAAACTGCAATGCCCTGCAGAAGGAGCTGGTGTCTTTGCAGCAGAAATCCATATGTGCCCAGCCCAGGACTCAGACAACCTGAGGCAGGGGAAACAGCAAGGGTTGCAAAAGCCACAGGCCAGCTGATGATCAACATGCACACCACCTGCCCAGCGCCTGATGCCCTGTACTCACCTGCCTAATGTAGTGGTTGCAGCTTCACTTTTGCCCTCCAAATCTCATAGAAATTTCTCTGTGGCCAACTCTAACCCATAACCCAGAGAAATGTAAATCCCAGCTTACCTAAGCTAATTGAATACAAAATGACCACAGAGACAGACTTTAACTGGCATTAAAGAATAAATAAAAGGAGCATACAATTTAATCCTTTCTTTATAAAGACATGAAAACCACATCCCAGTAAGCTGGTGGTTTGGCCAATGTCACAGAGATAGTGACAGGTATGTAAACTCAGTTCCCATGTGTGTCCATCTGGGTGATATTACAGAATGAACTGTGGACATGAAATTAAGATGCCTGAGATTTTGCCACTAATTAATTGTTTGACCTTGGGAAAAATACTCAAACTGAATTTAGGTTTTCTGGTGAGAGAATGACACCTGGGCAAGGCCCAGTGCATCGAAAGTGCTCAGTTAATAGCTAATGAGTAAATGAATAAACACAGTCTCTCAAGAATAACCACTTTATAACATTTTTGAAGGAAGTGCCTACCATAAAAGAAAAAATAAAGCCATTGTTACACATTCTCATGAAGTTTATCTGGGGCAAGAATGGGCACAGGTCATATTTCCAATCTCTTAATCGGTCATGCAGCAATTAGACTTTCTATATATTTTGTCTCCCCATTGTGGCTTCTACTGGATCCATTCAGTCTGAGCTTTTCACCAAGTGCCCAGTGTCACATAGCTGAAACACAAAGAATCCCAACAGTGGCAAGAGGAAGATGCTAGAAGAATATCACATCTCTAGAAATGTGTTTCCATGTTTTACTCACAGATCTGCAATTTGGGCAGAGACCAGCGGGAACAGCATATCTCTGCTCCAGGTGGCATCACCTTGTGTAATTCAAAAGTCAGGAGCTAAAATCATACAGAGGCTACTCACTTTCGACTAGGCCTATTGGCTAGAACTTCTACATGTGGGTGCTTCATATAGTATCTCTGCTTCCTCCTGGCATGGTGATTGGGCACAAGAGTAAACATCCAAAGAGGGCTAGATAGAAGCCACATCATCTCCAATGATTTGGACTCAGAAGTTACATGTCATTTCTGCCAGAGCTACAGACACTCCCAGATTCAAGAGGAAAGAATAAAGATCCCACCTCTCAATGAGAGGAGTGTTAGCATCACATTTTAAGAAGAGCCTGGGGGACCGGACACCATGCTGCACACCATCTTGGAAAACACAATCTACCACAAGCACTGATCAGTACCCAACATGAGTTTATGAACACAAGGCTTTCAACTCAAATGAGGTCTTGACTAACAGAGACTATGCTTTTTCGCACATATATGTATTTTCATATGCCTACATAACAAGTACTTGGTATGTGAAGTTAATTATTGGATCCATCTTGCTTTTGAGATATTTTCAGTGTCATGCTGGAAGGCCAGGGCATGGAACTGGGCCACTCAATTAGTTTAAAATAAAGTACCTTTTCCTCATCATCTACCTTCTCTCTGGAAAAATAAAATCAGGTTGCTGAAATTGGGACTCATACCATTTCCATGGTAACAAAGACTAAAATGTTGAAAGTGGATTAAATTCTTTGCAATATTTAAGAAATCTGCACTAGTAGTCTGTGAAGTATTACCACTAACCCCTCTCCACACAAACACGCACAGGTACATGAGTATTTTTTAAAAAATGATAATTTATACTAAGTAAACGTAAAAAATAAAGGAAAATGTGTATATATGAGATTGTCCTGGTTGGTCTTTTTAGGTTTGTTATAAGTCAAATTTTCTTTTTTTTCTTTTTATCTCAACTAAATGGTTTTAGAAATAATTAGACTACCATACTTGAAGCCTAGAGAAAAAGTCAACCATCATAGGAACAGGAGTAAGAATAATTATGGTGTTTGGAAACAACAAGCAGCTCAGTGCAATTGGAGAGTAGAATGTGTCTAAGACAAGTCTTATTTTTAGTGTTAGAACTCTTAATTATGTATTATTTCAAAAATATAGGACATTTTATGATAACCATGTACTTATCCCCATAGTTATAGCTATTATCCATTTGCCATATTTTCTCTAATCTCTTTCCCTTCTAAACAAGTAAAATATTAGCTATTCAGTTAAAGACTTACTTGTTCATCTCTTTAGCTTCCCTCTCTCCCCAGAAGTAATCAGCATCCTGAGGTTTGTGTATGATATTCTTGGGTATGTTTCTGAATATTCATGCTTATGAATGACTCCCTTCCCTGTTATATCTTTGTGCTTTAAAAACCGTATATAAATGGTATCATAGAATATATGTTCCCTTGGAACTTGTTTCTATTGCTCAACATTATGATATTTATCTTTAGTCACAGGGCATAGACATGCCATAAGGAGAGTATAGCTAGCATTCAGTATTGCAGCTAGTCAATCATTTTTGTAACTGATTTCATAGTTCACCTGGAGGGTATCTTGATGGTGACAGTTTTTTGCACTTGAAGAAAATGATATTGATATGCAGAAAGAACTAAATATTGATATGCAGAGACTCAATTGAATACAGGAAAAGAAAATATGGATATTTGTACACATCTCCTTCCATTTGGGAGTCCAGATGCTTTCTCTTACAATCTATAATATGTAGGCAGTTACTGGGACTGTATGGTGTTTGGTGATTATACCACAGAAGTCCAGTAAGTGCCCCGGAGGCAGTGTATCTACACGTGGGTCTAGACTTCTGTAGGGGTCAGGGAGCCACAACTCTGAGCTTTCATCAGGGAATCCTGGTGATTCCTTGTGCCCTAGCCCTCCCTCTCCTCCTCCCACACCTGTAGATCTCTCCTGCTGGGAACGTTGAACTTGGCTAGGTAGATCTGAACCCCACAGGCTGAAGAGCTGAGAGGCTGAGAGCAGGATGTCCATTTGTGTTCTTTCATATCCTGCCATGAGCACATCCCACTTCCATTCCTTACTGTCCTGAAAAATGCCTCCCTGATGTTCTTTTCAATTACCAGTTGTAGTTTGATAGATTAAGTAATTTTTAACTTGTGGTAGATTGTTACAATGAAGGAACTAAATGGGGTATTTATTTCAAGGCACACAATTGAGTCACTGATTCAATATCAGATATATGTGAGCTATTACCCATACTCCATTTCTCTCTTCTGCTTACCGTACTTTCTGAATGCTCAAAGAAACTCCTGACATGCAGAAACTCTCTCAAAGCAGAAAGGATGACTGCACGCACAGTTTACTTTTGAAGTGGCATTTACTTATCCCATAATACTTACTAGATTAAAGTTATATTGGCCTCATATAACTGTCAATTAATTGTATTTTATTTCTGTTGCATTTTTGAATATGTTAAGCCAAGAGCAAGTGACTTCATGCAGATTAAACTGGAAGAAGCTTTTTATTTATACTCAAATACAATTAGAATTGATAAGTATATTCAATAAGGGTAGGACAAAGAGCTTTGTTTACTGACATACTTTATTGTTATTCTGCTGTACACCTCTCATGTGGCTGTTTTATAAGACATAAAGTCTAGGTATCCTGTCAGAATCTTAGATCTTATTTATAGCTCACTATAAGGTAGATTATTGTCATTTATTATTTCTTGTTTGATTTATATAACATCTTTCCAAGAAAAAGTCCATGGGCTTATTTACATAAAAAGTACACACATAAACATACACACACTCAGACATATACATACTAACACACACTCATACACACATATACTCACACATATACACATGCATACAGTCACATACACATGCTCACACATGCACATACACACATACTCACACATATACTCACATGCATATACTAACACGCATGCACATACACACACTCATATACACACTCGCACACTTGAACTTCACTCAGTGCTGTCGTGTAGCTAGCAGCACAGCACCAAAAATCTGTAGGAGGACTTCTCACTTTATTTTTGCTCTAAGACCATGTTCTGTGAAGGTAGTTGCCATATTTTCTTTCACTTTGAGTGTTTATCTTTTGCCTCTAGGTGGATCGAATCATCTTCTGTGTCTTCTTAGAAGTCGACTTCAAAATCTACAAAAAGAAAATGAGTGACTTTTTCCCTGTAGGTAAGTAAAGCAATTACTTCCCTTTGGAATTGAGAATTGAAGAAATGGCCAAAACCGGTTTGGCTCAGTGGTAGAGCGTTGGTCTGCGGACTGAAAGGTCCCAGGTTCGATTCTGGTCAGAGGCATGTACCTTGGTTGCGGGCACAACCCCAGTAGGGGGTGTGCAAGAGGCAGCTGGTATATGTTTCTCTCTCATCGACATTTCTAGCTCTCTATCCCTCTCTCTTCCTCTCTGTAAAAAAATCAATAAAATATATTTTTTTTAAAAGAGAGAGAGAGAATTGAAGAAATGGAGGCATCATTTCTATTTCTATTTCATTTTGCATCTTAAAGATGTTAACAAATGTGGTCTCTGTGCACAGGTTATCCAAGGGAACTTGTATCATAATTTTTAAGAATTTGGGGTGATGATAGAAAATATAGGCCAGAGATCTCTATCACATGAGGTCATTGAGTCAGTGCATCTCTTGAGTCTCAGTTTCTCACATCAAAAAATACATATTTGACCAAATAACTTCTAAAGGCTCTTTCTCTGGCCCACAATGGCATGATTCCTGGTTTCTTCTCCACACTTATTAATTGTCCAGGCCTGTGCCTACATCCACCATGTTAACATCTTTGATGGAATGTCTGAGGAGCTCACTTATGTTTGTGGTTATAGATATAAAGTGTTCCTGCATTACATCCCTCCTCCCAATTTTCTGGGCCCAAATTACAATGAGGATAGCAGCATTTCTAAGGAAATCTGAAGAAAGTAGTCTTCATCTTATTTCACACTTGTTTTTTAGAATGTAGGTGAAACCTCTGGGTTATTATTACAGAACCTTGAGTAATGGCTGTACATTGATTGAATGTGCCATTGGACCTGTTTAAGTTGAATTATTTTCCCCCACTGTCTTCTTCTAGCTCATGAAGGCTGATATTTGTTTAATACCTTGTTATTTACATGTTGCCTTAAAGTCACAGTGACCAAAGTGCTTTGCTCAGCCACAAGAAATTTCAAGCTTACAATGAGCCTTTCAGAAGGCTTTTCTTTAAGGTTTTTATGGACATTTGAAGTGGCTTTTCATGTAACCAGTGACTGGCAATGGGAAGGGGTGAATGGAGGGTGCTGGCACACATTCACCCTCTTAAGCAGGTTATCAGAGCCACACAAGGAAGGGGACATCCTAAGAGCAGAACTGAGCAGCTGCAGGCAACTGCTGAGATGTGTCCAACTCTGTGCTAATTTCAAAGTGAACCGAGTCCTTCCGAGTAATTTGAAGTCCTCTCTAATTGACAGATAAATTTGCCAAATTTATTTAAGTTGGGATATTAACTACATTATTTCCCTATCTGGAACGTAATGTACATTTTTAAACCAAACTTTATTGTTGAAAGTATTACATATATACCCTTTTCCCCCTGTTGATTCTTCTAGCCTGCCCACAACCCCCAACCCAAGACTTTACCACCCTATTGTCTATATCAATGGATTATGCATATATGCATACAAGTTCTTTGGTTGATTTCTTCCCACCAACCAACTCTCCCCCACTTTCCCTCTGAGATTCCACAGTCCATTCTGTGCTTCTATGTCTCTGGATCTATTCTGTTCGACAATTTATTTTGTTCATTAGATTCCACATATGAGTGAAGTCGTATGATATTTGTCTTTCTTTGACTAACTTATTTCACTTAGCATAATACTCTCCAGGTCTCTCTATGCTATCTCAAAGAGTAAGAGATCCTTCTTTTGTACTGCTGCATAGTATCCCATGGTATAAATATGCCACAGCTTTTTTTTATCCACTCATATACTGATGGGAACTTGAGCTGTTTCCAGATCCTAGCTATTATAAATTGTGTTGCTATGAACATAAGGGTGCATACATTCTTTCTAATTGGAGTTTCCGGTTTCTTAAGATATAGTCCTAGAAGTGGGATCACTGGGTCAAATGGCGTTGCCATATTTAATTTTTGAGGAAACTCCATACTGTTTTCCATAAATTTGGAAAGACTCTCATGTGATGAAGAAGAGGATATGTTTGTAGTCTTTTTTCTCCCTCCTCTTTCTTTCCTTTTTCTTCTTACCTCCTCCTATTGTTTTTCACATTTTTTTAAAGCAACTAGCTGTTTTGCAGACAGTAACACACTTAATAACTATTTAATAGATAGCTATTGATATGAGTTGGATTTAATAAATATTTTTCCCTGTAGACTTATGGCTAATTTTTTCTGCTTTATTCTTCTTGTTTTTTCTTTTCTCTTTATTTCCTGTGTAATTACAGCGAGATGTTTATACCTGCACTTCTACATTTTAAGTAGTCTTTAAAAAGTTTATGTAAACAATGTAATTTGTCATGGTGTGTGATGTAAATATTTTTATGTCTTGTCAATATCACACCATATTGTATAAGATTTTATATATTTTTTTACTCCTCGAGATGTTTATAAATGATATAATTTTCATTTTTTATGTCTTCTAAGATGAAAATATAATTTCATTCTAACATAAGATAAAAAAATTGCATAAATAAAAAAAAAAAAAAAAAATTGCATAAATATAATCCATTATATTGAAAAAGTCTATCCATTAGCAGGTATTTCCAATGATGCAGAGCCAAAAATCATACAAAAAATTTTTAAATGAGACAGTTTAATGGTTTAAGATGTATTAATAACTATGCAAATAAATGGTTGTTGAAAAATTGCTATTCTAAATAAATCCAAAAATGCATTTTAAGACTTGAGCCACTAAAATAATAATAAATCCTCTTCAATTTCACATCAATGCTTTAAGTCATGGCATGTTCATGAAATTATTTTCAGTGCACATCTATAATAGCAAGTGCATTTTAAAACTAAATGTTAAAATCCCTCCAAATTGTTAAATATTTCTGCAATGCTGAGTCAACAGCCATTTGTAATGTCTAATTATTAAATATAAAATAAGGATAAGATCTAATGGAATATGTGACTGCAAACATAGATGAGATACAGTATATTATCTGTCCAAAATTTTAATTTATAGTTAACTTATAACTATACTATATTTGATTAGAATATGATTTTTCTAACTTTCCATATAAACTTCCTACTCTGACTTAGTCAGAGTATCTCTAATTAGTCTTCTTAACCCTTTCAAAAGTAACAATAATAATAATAGAAGGGGAAAAGGTCTTTTTTTATATAAAACTAAATTTCTATGTTTTGGGGTAATCGTCTGTCTTTAAATTTCAGTTAGGTATCTGAAACAAAACATATGAGAAAACAATGCAAGTTAGGCTAGAAATGATCATATTAAACATACAACACAGGCATAAGTATAACCTAATATTAGTGTTAGGAATAACAGCTAACATTTATAATTATTTTCCATTAGCCAGATACATGGGCCAAATTAGTTAAGCTTCATGATAACTCTTAAGACAGCAGTCACTATATTAACCCTCCCTTTTAGTTACAGAAAATTATGGATACTTGAGAATAATGAGGTATACAGCTAGGAGCAACGGAGTTATATTTCAAAATTGACAATGACATCTGTCACTGCACAAGTGATAATAGGTTAATTTCCTCAGAACATCTTCAGAGATGAATGGATTCAACTTTGCAATTGCATTTGGAACATTGAGAAAGTCTTATTTCTAATTTCATCTAGTGCCCATCATTTTTCAAAGCTGCCATGCTTCTCTTTCTTCTAATACCTACAAGTGTCCTCATAAAATCTTTCACTTGAGTCAAATTGGTGATCTCAAAATTAAATCCCACCCAAATCATCCAGTCAGTGCGGTGCTGTTACCTGTACATGAGCAGGAAAGTAGTCACCAGGAAGTCAAAAGACCTATAGCACAGCCACGAGGGAAGACGGAAAAGCACCTGTATTAGTTTGCTAGAACTGCTGTGACAAAAGACCACAAATCAGGTGGCTTAAACAACTGAAATGTACTTTCTCAAATTCTGGAGGCCACAATTCCAGGATCTAGTCATCAGCCGGTTTAGTGTCTTCTGACATCACTCCTTGCCTTGAAGATGGCCATGTCCACTATATCTTCGTGAGGTCTTCCTTCTGTGTGTTTCTATGTCCTAATAACCTCTTCTTATAAGGAAACCAATCATATTCAGTTAGGGCCCACCTAGCAACCTCATTTTGACTTAATTATTTATTCAAATACCTTATCTCTAAATACAGCCACATTATGAGGTAATGGGTATTAGGATGTTTACATATACATTTTGGGGTAAGGGAATACAATTCAGTCCTTAACAAAGCCAGTCATGGAAATGTAGTAGGAAATTCCAAGGAAAGAAACCAGTAACATTTTTTTCCCAACAGTTTTTTATCTTGCTGTTGGTGAAGCACATTTGACATATATTCTTCCAGATATATTGTTTGGAAGTCTAGTGTGGCAACTTGGTGGAATTATCATAGACTCTGGTTGCAAATAATGTGTGCTTGCAGTGCATCATTTCATGGCTTACAGCAAGTAATGTTTGTATGATACAACTCAGAAATCTCTTTGTTCTCAACATAAAAGGTTTATATTTTTATTGTGTGTAGTTTTTATTGATTTGGATATGGAAGATAATTTTTTAAAAATTGGAATCTAAATCCTAATAGGGAATTTGTGTATATTAACTTTCCTCCCAATAACAATATCAGTTATACAATTTGGAACTATATCAAAGAATCCTGATGTTGGAAATTGGAGAGATATACCCCCTTCCCTCCCTCCCTCACTTTAGAGAAAACCTACTTTGTTTACTGCAGTGGTTCCAAGTAGGGGTGGTTTTGCCCTTCAGGGGATATTTGAGGCATTTTTTGTTTCCATGATGGGGGAAAGGGAGGGGCTAGTGGCATCTTATCAGTGGAGGCCAGAGGAGCTGCTAAACATCCCAAAAGGCACATGACAGCCTCCCACAGCAAAGAACTATCCAGCTACAGAAATCCACGGTGCAGAGGGTAAGAAGCACTGGTTTCCTAGAACCATCTCTTTCTTACAGTTTAGACTTTGACTTTAGATTGGGTATATTTTTATAGGCTGATGCCTTACCCAAACTTGTCTAGTGGGATTTGGAGATGTACCCTTAGCCCAACCTCTGGCTTCCCAGATTCATCACCCCTCCTTGTCCAGACTTCTGGACTTGCCCTTTCATCACTTCCTCTCAACCCCCAGATTTCTATCTATACATATTGACTTCTGTTAACAATGCTACGTGCCCCCCAGCTGCCTGGTTTTCCTACTCAGTTGAGTGGTTTTCCCAGCCCCAGTCCACTCCTTGCATCATTCATCAATTGCTGCCCATGACTAGTGTATTATTCTTAGAAAACATGATTAAGTGCTATGTATGCTTTATACACCTAATGAATAAGTGTGGAGGTAAAGGCTAATAATACACAGAGCAAGGAAAAACAAATTTACCAATTATTTTCTCTACATATCTCAAGCAAAGCTTTTTGCTTCATTGGCTAAAAGTTTTCAGTTTTATCATTAATCATTGGCTTATGACCACCTGTTGATAAAAACCCATGTAAGCATACAAATATGTTTCCATTTTAGAAATATTCAGCCCCCACCAACTAATAATCTCAACTGACTCATTCATAGTGAAAAAACTATGACTAAAAATACATCCAGCCCTTACTGGTTTGGCTCAATGGATAGAGTGTTGGCCTACAGACTAAAGGGTTCCGGGTTCAATTCTGGTAAAGGGCACATGCCTGGGTTTTAGGCTCAGTCCCCAGTGGGGGGTGTGCAAGAGGCATCCAATCAATGAATATCTCTCATCATTGATGTTTCTATCTCTCTCTCTTCATCCCCTCAGAAATTTCTCCTTAGTTTTTAACCCAGAAAGGAACAAAATTTGTAAATATTTTATCCAGTTAAGAAATTTATTTGGTTTAGGTAAAATATTTGTATCAATTTATTAATAGTCAAACATTTACACACACACACACACACACACACACACACACAAATAAATAGCTGAGAAAACTAATAAGTTAGGAAAATGATTCTAGCATGCCTATATGCTCATCCCAAACTTGACACTTGTCTCTAAGAAGAAAATTTATCTTAGACAAAAAAAATCCATTCAATTTTATGAGTATAACTCATTGAAAATAATTTAAAGTGGCTGTGTTCTTGATAGATATAGCAAAATAGTGAGTTGCTTAAACCACTAAACTTTGGGAGGGTGTATTTCTCAAGTACAGTAAAAAACAAAGGTGAAGGGAGATTCAATGCCTTAAAAATGAGCTGTGGAAATGGTACACAACATATGAAAATGTATGTATAATAGTTATTAAATATTGATAGTAGTAGATGAAATTAAATCATTATGTATAGGAATTGTAAATAAGTTCATAAATAAATTATAACTTCACTGGAGATTTTTTTGGCCTTAAGTACATATTTATTTATTTATTTACTTAATACCAACATAAAAACATTTGAATGAAAAGTCAAAGATTAAGCCAAGTTTGAGAATTATATATTGAAACCTGTTAAATATTTAAACAAATCTCAATGGCTTATAAAATTGCATATATTTTATTCAAATACTGATAGACATGTTATTAACTTATTTTATTTGAATATGTAGACATACTTAGATTTTATGCTTTTTTATTTTTAGACACAAATTATCATTAAGAAAATTCTTAATTTTTATTTTGATTTGGCTTGTCACATCTCTTAACAAGCCTATTATTTTCTAAATAAAAACATTCAAAATCATCTCAGAGTTTCAGTTATTTGACCTGCTTATATTATTTCAAACCTGTAGTAAATATTATTGAAATGAATGATTTTTTTTCTGACCATGCATGTGTGTTGTTTATTTCTGTCTCTAAATTATACACATTCTTGCAAGGCAGCTCCAGACAAATTTTTATATTATGACTAATAGCCTTGCACACAAATCTGTGCACCAGTAACTCTCTGCGGAGCCAGACACTCCATGCCCCCTGCCCAGAGGCTCTCCAGAGCCCAGAGGCCCATCTGTGGCTGGGTGCAGAATGCTTACCTTATCACCATGGTGACAAAGCAAGCATTCTACCAGGCAGTTCAAGCTGCTTGCTCTCAGTGGCTGAACTCTACCCTCACCCCCTCCAGGACTGGGGGATGCTAGTGGGGCTGAGAGGACTTGGTGCTGCCATCTGTGGCTATGGATGCCACCATCTTTGTGAATGAGTGATGGTTAATTTGCATATTTCTCTTTTATTAGATAGGATTTCTTTTTTTTATCTCTTTGTCTTGTCTCACCAATGAAAAGGCAAGTTTGTGGAGAACAAAGATCACTTCCAATATTTCATTGCATTTTCATAATCTGAAAGATTTATAAATATATAGTAAGGTATTTATTATAGTAAATAACAAACTACCATGAGGTTGAGCTGAAACTCTATTTAATCAGTCTCATGTAAAAAGTTATTTTCCCTGAAACTATAAGCAATGTTATTATAGCTAGATTATGATATTATACTTCTTTTCCTATATTTTTCACTTCCCTCAAGGAAAAATATCTAAAATTTCTAATAAATATATAATCTGAAAAAAGAACATATTTAAAAAATATTTACCTGGATGTACTCTTTAAAAGTTAACAAGAGAAAATATTCACATTATATCCTCTTAAATACTCCCCTTTTTCTCATCCACATCACTCATTATCTTTCTGACATCAGTAAACAAATATTTTTTTATATGCTTAGCCTACTATGTGGCCAAGGCTTAAATCACTGCTGCATTTAAGATAGAGTTGTTATAATATGCCTGAGAGCCAAGTATTATGTAGAACAGTTGGAAGACAATATTAGCAAATAATCATGTATAGCATTAGTATGGTCACAACACTCAGGAATTCAGAGGCAAATACTTATGAGGACCAGAGTGCTAGGGATATATTTCATTAATAATGTGGCACATTCAGTAATCTTTAAAGAATCAGCAGGTTCAGAGAAATGATATCAAGTGTTGTGTAAGGAACATAGCAAAGAAGGGCAGTACAGATAGAAGAATTTTAAAAGTAATCAGGATATTTATATCCAGTTTGTGAATCCCTAAGAAATGTTGATGCTAAGAGAAAGTCCTTGAGCTGAATGGTAATGTGATAGATCCTATATTTAAAGAGAATTAAAAATTAATTCTTCTATTTAAAATAATTAATTGAGTCCTGACTTACAGTCCAGCCTTCCAACAATAATCCAATGGCATAGGTTCAGCATCCACTTTTATTGACATAAATGTGAACAGAGACTGAAGGAAGTTCAGTGAATTACCCAAAGTCACACATGGGTATTTCTAACCTCAAAGCCTTTCTACTATATAATGCTTCTTCTCATAGCAATACTAAAAACATGGACAGTTGTTTAAAGCTACACTTTAAAAGCTATAGCCAGTGACCAGAATGGCCAGCCAACTGGCCTAGGGAAGTGGGGCCAGCTGGCCAACCTCCCGTGGCCTATCTCCCCAGATGGCTCCACCCCCTGATCACAACCCCTACTCCAATAGGAGGCAGGGCCAGCTGATCAACCTCCTGCAGCTCCTTCCCCTGCCCGTCTCCCCCTGAGATGAGCCCCCCTACCCCAATCAGGGGCAGGGCCAACCAGCCAATTGCCTATGGCCCCTTCCCCAAGTCTGCCCTGTCTCTGATGGGCCCCACCACTCCAGTCGGCCTTCAGCCCTTCCCCTCAGTCAGCTCCGCTCCTATTGTCCCCTCCCCCCAACCAACAGGGGGCAGGGGCAGCCAGCCCACAGCCCACAGCCCTTCCCCACAGCCATCCGTGTCCCCACCCCAGCTGAGGTCGGGCCAACTGGTCAATCACCTGTTGCCCCACCCCCCAACTGACCTGGCCCCGATCAGGCCCCATCAAAGCAGGTTGGCTGGCCAACCTCTTGCCATCTCCTCCTTCTGACAGGCCTGGCCCCACTCTGCCCTGATTGGGACCAAGCCAGCTGAACCACACCTGTGCACAAATTTGTGCACTGGGCCTCTAGTGTATATATATAATCTATTCACAGTAATAGTGCTGGAGCTTTTCTAAAGCTCATGTGCCTACAGTGATATGGCATATCCACATGTTCAGGGTTTTTTTTGTTTTTTTTTAATCTTCCAAAATGCTACATGGAATTAAGTTTTCCCAAAACAATAATGATAGGAAGATAAAACTTGAAGGCAATATACATGAAAATGGTGGTTAAGATCTGAAATAGGTAACAAATAACAGGTGAAGACCTCAATACATAGTCAAAATCTCTATGTGTGTGAGGAATCCACTGGATTTATAATCACAAGAAATAATTTATATTGCATTACAACCACCTTAGAACTGTGTGACTTTGTGCATGTAACTTAACTTTATTGTGCTTCAGTTTTGTCATGTGCAAACATAGAAATGGGTCAATTTCAAATAATATAAATAACAATGTAAATGAATATTCACAGAGGTATATAAACCAAGCATTATAAATTTTAAAACGCTTATTTTTATTACAATTTTAAAAGAAGGTATTTCAATTTTGGGACCATCCTTTTAAAAAATATATATGATTTTTTATTACCAATGTAATACAGATCTATAGTAAAACACCAGATAATAAAAAAGAAGAAAATATAAACGATTCCTGTCCTATGGTCCAGAAATGAATTAGATTTTGTTGTTTATCCTTCAGGTGCTTTTAAAATGGAAAATGCAAATAACCAGAAATGCAATCATATAACTTGTGTCACCACCAATTCTTAACATATTTCCTATCATTTTAAAGTCTTCCAAAACATAATTTTAACAGACCTAATGTTCACCCAAAACCATACTGTTGAATTGTAGAATTATTATTGAAAACTATTCTCTATTTGTTTATAAATAACACATAAGTAAATAAATAGGTAAATACTGGCACACATTCATATTTTTTTAGAATACTCTTTTAAAAGTGGAATTGCTGTTTTCAAATGCTTGCAAAACCAAGATGCTTTTGATAGCACTTGTCAAATTGGTTATTGAGTTTGCAGCACCGTGGGTGAATGGCATGTGCTGAATAACATCAGGGGCCAACATTCACACAGTCAAAAATATGGACACCAACATCCTTATTAAGTGACCTGAATATCGTAGTCCTTTCAGATTGTTATGTCAGAATTGCATAGACTTGGTGTCTTGTAAACAACAGAAATGCATTTCTCACAGCTCTGGAGGCTGGAAGTGTGAGATCAGGGTGCCAGCATAATTGGGTTCTGGTGAGGATCCACTTCCAACTTGCAGACAGTCATTTTCATTCTCCTTGTATTCTCACCTGGTGAGAGAGAGGGCCCTCTCTGTTACCTGTTATAAGGGCACTAATCCCTTTCATGACAGTTTCACCCAATGAACTAATCCCCTCCCAAAGGCTCCACCTCCTAATACCAACACATTAGGGATTAGGATTTCAACATATAAATTTGGGAGGATACAAACATTAAGCTTAACAATAACCCACAACCTTCGGACCAACTAAACATTCAGTTTGTTGCAAAAGATTTACAGTCCCATGAGCAGCAAAAGAGAGTTTACTTTTCCTCACTTCTCATAATGAGGCATATTACATGTTATCACTTTTATACATGAAATAAGGTAATTAATGAGTAACAAAGTATATTTTATTAATAGTATAGATTACCTTTTTTCAGTTATTCATTTATTGCATCTCCATATGTCTC
Source organism: Pipistrellus kuhlii (assembly GCF_014108245.1). Lineage (NCBI taxonomy): Eukaryota > Metazoa > Chordata > Mammalia > Chiroptera > Vespertilionidae > Pipistrellus > Pipistrellus kuhlii. The sequence goes on from NW_023425562.1 coordinate 67,270,765, forward strand.
ATGTGAAATTGCTAATATATTCTTTGTGTATTTTTTATTATTCCATCTTTTTCTTATTAAATTGTAAGAGCTCTTTGTATATAAAATTGGTATTTTTCTCAAATATACTTTGCAAATAGATTCCTTACCTGTCATTTTTCTTTTTGACATTATTCTTTCATAACAAAACAATGAGGAAAGGTAGAAATAAAGACAAAAATAGATAAAAGAAAATGTGAAAAAAAGAAAGGACAGGAAGGAAGGAAGGAAGGAAGGAAGGAAGGAAGGAAGGAAGGAAGGAAGGAAGAAAGGAAGGAAGGAAGGAAGATTGAAAAAAAAGAGAAAAATAAAAAACCTTTCTTATAAGAGAATAAAGTTGAAAACAAAAACAAAACAAAAAAACTCAGGAAAGATCTTCATTTGAATCCTCTGCACTTGATTCCATAGCAAATTGCTTTCTATTTCTAAATGGAATTGTTCTGTGTTTTACAACTCAGATACTTTTTATGCAAAGCAATCTGCTTCCTGATTACCAGGTGTGGTTAAGAGGAAAAGTGCCTCCCCCTACCCGCCCCCCCCCCCCAAAGATGCCTTAGTTTGTGAATATGTTAGTTATCTTGCAAAGGGAAAATAAGATTGCAGATGGAATTAGGTTGCTGATTAGCTGACTTTAAGATAGGAATGTTATCCTGAATTATCTGAGTGAGCAAAATGTAATTACAAGAGTCTTTAAAAATTGGAAGAGGGAGGCAGAAGAGGATCAGAGGAAACATGACTGTGGAAGAATGTTGAGAGATGCAACAATGCTGGCTTTGAAGAGGGAAAATAGGGGCCACAAGCTAAGGAATGTGGGTGGTCCCTATTAGCTAGAAAGACAAGAAAAGAGTTTCTCTTCTAGATCCTCCAGAAAGGTAAGCGGTTTCGGACATCTTAATTTTAGTCCCATTCAGGCTTCTTCAAACTATGGCCCGCGGGCCACATGCGGCCCGCAGAGGAGTCTGATCCGGCCCGCCAGGTTTTTTGGGCAGTGAGCGCAGCCGAGGTGTTACAGTAGGAATTAGTAGTTCATATAGCTCTCTGAGGGACCGTGATCTGGCCCCCACTTTAAAAAGTTTGAGGACCCCTGCTAGACCCATGTAGGACATCTGACCTATAAGATAAAAATGTGTGTTGTTTTAAATGTAGAAATTTGTCACAGCAGCACCAATAAACAAATACACAAATTGTTCTTAAGTAAGTATAAGAAATGCAGCCAAAACCGGTTTGGCTCAGTGGATAGAGCGTCGGCCTGCAGACTGAAAGATCTCAGGTTCGATTCCGGTCAAGGGCATGTACCTTGGTTGCGGGCACATCCCCATTTGGGGGTGAGCAAGAGGCAGCTGATCGATGTTTCTAACTCTCTATCCCTCTCTCTTCCTCTCTGTAAAAAATCAATAAAATATAGATAATTTAAAAAATGCAAGATAAACTGCTTACTCAGTCTGAATTGTACATATGTTTTCCAAGGACACATTCACTGTACAGACAAAAAACAATAAAGAAAATGCTTTCAGAGTTCTCTTTAATTGTGAATATTTACAGGGATTTGGCATATTTGTGCACATTTGTACACTTTAATGTGTGGATTACATTGATGTTTACAATTACATAAGATGTGCTCTCTGTAATGTCACATGAATCAGTTGATTGCCTTCTTAAATGCGAACCGTTTCCACATGATGGGCCTCAAAGCTCTGTACACATTTGCCTTCAATGTAAACCTGGTGAAGTGTTGAGGTATCCAAGCAACCTGAATACAGGAATCAGCCGCAGGTATAGAAAGAAAGTAATCTGTCCCTTCAAAATCGTGAAATGTGCAATGTGTGTAGCAAATGCTGATAAACAGCAGAACAAATAAAGACCTAGAGACAGGAGCACTCATTGACTAAGCAGTTTGATCTAGTTAAGGAATTCTGAAAAATAATTAAATAAATAAAGACAAGAAAAAAATGCTGCTTGGAGAAGGGAGAATGCCCTGAGAATCTAAAGAGAGAACCCTGCTTGGTCCTTCTAAAAGACCCTTCAAACATTCCCGTTTCAGTTCTGTAGTTGAAAACATTCAAGCAAGTGCAGGGGGGAAGAATTAATTTTGAGGAATACTATATGAATTAAAAAATTCCTAATAAGTCATAGAAATATGAATAAAGATAAAAATAAATAACAAAGAAAATGAAAATCCTTCCACTTACATTGCACCATATGTGTAGACATAGCTTCCCCTCATAGCCACATGTCTTTGAAGAATTGTCTCCTTCACTTGCTATTCATTGCATAATCCAAAGCAATCCTGTCATTATCGCCATCTTGCTACCACTCTGTCCTCATTGAGGTTATAGGAACCCCTTTTATGGGTAGAGCAGAGTTATTGAAACCAGTACATATTTGATCACATGACTTGATATGATCCTTTGCAGCTTTTAACTTATCTAAATGGACAGCCTTTATCCTATGGACCATGCTCTTTCACTTCTCTTCCTGCAATTCCTCTCTGGTATACTTACCTGCACACAGGTCATCTCCAGCTAGGGGTCCCTCAGGTATCTCCAATTCAACACATCTGAAACTAAATTCAAAATTTCCCCTCCCCAACCTCCTCCTCCTGAATCCCATATCTTGATAACTGCTATCATCGTCTGCCTCATTGGCTAAGCCTGAAGTGGCAGAACCATGCAGTGTTCTATATGAGATTCGAATGTTCTTCTTGGCCAAGGACCAGTTGAGGCAGGGGTGGGAGTTGATACATGGCTTTCGATTCTTGAAAAATTTCCTCTAGCCCTGTCAGTTACTTTGCATAAAGTGAATTTAACAAATGTTAGATTTAGTGAGGCCAGGTTTTCAACCTAATGGCAGGATATGTGCACTGTGAGGAATTCTCTTTTTATCAGTCATTCTTTGGTTGGCATTTCTGCTTTGTCAAGTTTGAGAAGAAGCCATGAAAATACCAACAACTTCCCTACTTCAGAGAAATCCTAAAAAGTTTGGAGCACTTTATTTTTTGTGAATATTTCCTTTCTCTGTAAATGCAAATTGCTCCTAGAAACCCTTGGTAATAAATTATTTAAACAAAAAAACAAAAAGACTACAGAAGAAGCCTGTGGTATGAAATTAAAGGAAGACCTACTCTTGCACAAATTTTGTGCATCAGGCCTCTAGTACACTATTTTACAAAGAGAAAAACTTCTCAATCCCAGAAATTGTGTGATGTGAGCATATCCGTACCAGCATTAATGTTGGTTATAAATCACAAATTAGCTCAGCTCAGCTTGGATATCAAACAGTGGCACATCTACTGTTTCTAGAAGATTCTCCTCCAGCACACAAATATCAGCATATTTATTTATGTATTTACTGGAGGCCTGGTGTGCAAAATTCGTGAACAGGTGTGGGGGGTCCCTCAGCCAGGCCTGCACCCTCTCCAATCCAGACCCCTCAGGGGATGTCCAACTGCCAGTTCAGGCATGATCCCAGCAATCGGACATCCCTCTCACAAACCAGAACCACTGGCTCCTAACTGCTCACCTGCCTGCCTGCTTGATCACTCCTAATTGCTCTCCCCTGCTGACCTGATTGCCCCTAACTGCTCCCCTGTCAGCCTGATCACCCCTAACCCCCTCTGCCTTAGCCCCCACCACAGTGGCTTTGTCAGGAAGATGTCTGGTCAATCTGGTCTAATTAACATATTACTCTTTTATTAGTATAGATTTTAGAAAATTTGATACTGACCTTTTAATGATTTTTTTTTGGGGGGGGAGGGTTGGAGTGCAGTAAAGAAAGAAACTTTCTTCAGTGCAAAATAGTTAAATACAATAATTGTGATACAATATGGCTGTTTTTAAACCAGCAATTCTGAAACTTTCACTAGGTAAAGGAGTAAGGCAAACCCAAGTCATGGCAAAATCCATGGTGTTTTACAAAGAAATATAAGACTAATTCTTGCCGAAACCGGTTTGGCTCAGTGGTAGAGTGTCGATCTGCGGACTGAAAGGTCCCAGGTTCCATTCCGGTCAGGGGCATGTACGTTGGTTGCGGGCACATCCCAGTGTTTCTCTCTCATCGACATTTCTAGCTCTCTAGCTCTCTCCCTTCCTCTCTGTAAAAAAAATCAATAAAAAAAATATATATATATATATATATATATATATATATATATATATATATAAAGACTAATTCTTATTGGGAAATGAGATACTACTTTACAGATGGGTATCTTTAAGACAACAAACTTTCATATTAACTCTTTCATAAAAGAAGCTGAAGTAGCTGTTATATACTTCAAAGTGTATTAGATATTTTCTTATGAAGCATTTCTGCAGTGTATGAAGCTAGCTGTTACTGAAAAAATGTTTACTCATAGGAATTAGTTGGCTTTCACATTTATTTTTAAAATAAAAATTATAACAATTTTAGTAATACCTAAGATGATTAGCTACACAAATCGCAATATGTACCAGATACTGTATGTTAATATTATTTTTATTGTTGAGTCTATTACAGATACCCCTCATCTCCACACCACCACTTCACCCAGCCCCTGCCACCCCTACCTCTGGCCATCACCACAAACTGTTGTCTGCAGGCTACACATAGAGTTCTTTGGCCAATCTCTTCACCTTCTTTCACACATTTTTGATCAAAATAAGAACTTCATTTATATTTTCACATTTTGTGCCAAACTCAAGAGTGTAATCTAAAAGAGTGGTGCTGTGAATAAAAAAGAGCTTCTATTAATGAAATTAACATCAAAGAGGTGTTAATGATGTTAAGATGAAATAGAGCTTTTAGCTTTGGGGTGGGCTCTGCCTAGGAAGGGAAGTCATTTCCTGGAATTGGATCTTGAACAAACAGAACAATATTATCTGATAGACTACTCTGTATTTTGAAATTATATCTGCATCACTTTGTCAAATAACCTTTTGTTTCATTGTTGTGCTCTAAAAAATAAGCATGATGCTTGAAGAACTGTTAAAAAAAGGCAGTGGCTCTGTGCCCATCCTCCATCAGTCTCTTAACTGCTCCAATTTTTGAATAGCATGATTTTTATATATAATATGTCTCACATCTTCTATTATATATTTTCTCTTTGGTTCCTTGTTTAGTTAGAAAAAAAAATTCTTGCTAGAAATGTATTGCATAAATATGTCAAGTAAACACATCATATAAAATAATGGAGTAAAGTGAATTTCATTAATAAGTAATAGCACAGTAGATGTTTTGCAGACCAAAAATACTCTATGATTATTTTTAATGCAAATAATGTCATATGTTTTTTAGATTTTTAGTAAATTTGTGCCATAAAAAATGTCAAAAGACAGCATGTCATTCTTCTATTTAGAGTTGTTTAATTTTCAATATAAGGTTTAAATAATTCAACTTGGGGTATTAATCAGGATTCTACAGAGAAATAAGACCAAGAGCATATACAGAGAAATATTAGATAGATGATAAATAGATAGATAGATAGATAGATAGATAAAGTTATCCTATATAATAAAAGATAGAAAAGCAAAGGAAGGCAGGAATGTTAAGTTATAAGCAAATCAATGGAACGGCAGAATGACCGGTTGCTATGATGTGCACTGACCACCAGGGGGCAGACACCCAGCACAGGAGCTGCCCTCGACCACAAGCCCCAGGCCAGCCAAGGCAGGTTCCACTAGGGTCCCCCAATCACCCTGCCAGTTGGCCCACAGATTGGCCTTGATTGCCATCCTAGGGACCCTTCTCATGTACAAATTTTGTACATAAGGCCTCTAGTTTATTGTAAAGAATTGGCTTATACAATTATGAAGGCTAACAAGTCTCAAAATCTGCAGTTGGCAATTTAGAGATCCAGGAAATGTAATGAATGTAGTTTTAGTAAACATCTAAAGACCTAAGAACCAAGAGATCGAATTATATAGTTTCTCTACAAATGCCTGCAGGCTTGAGACCCAGGAGAACCAGATGTTTCAGTATGAGTCAAAGGCAAGAAAAATCTGGTGTCCCAGCACAAAGGAACTCTAGCAGAAGTTTACTCAGTATATTGATTAAATGTTAATTTCAACCAGAAACATCCTCACAGACATGCTCAGAAGGATGTTTGTTAAGTGACTTGGCCCCCCATGATGGGGCACCTCATGACCTAGTCATGTTGATCCATAAAATTAACCATCATAAACAGCATGAGAGATCCTTCATTATCTAGTAAGAACAGATCAGTTTATCCTTAGTTTTTCTTATAACTCCTCTCTCTAGACATTCCGAACTAGTTTTATTTCCTTAAAATTATATTGACTATTCATATCCATGTTTTCTTTCAGCTGCTTTTCCCTCCTCTGAGTGGAATTACCCTTGTCTTAGGTTGGGTTCCCCCAGAAGTAGATCTGAAATAATAATTCAAGTGGGAGTAATTTATTTGGGACATGATCCCAGGAAATATCATCAGAGGAATGAGGAAGGGAGATAGAAAAGCAAAGGAAGGCAGGAATGTTAAGTTATAAGCATATTACCACTGGACAACTGGGGTTCATTCCCAAGGCTGAGAAGGAGGAGACTCTGGGACACAGTATAGAACATGCTTCTGAATTAGCCCACTGAGCCGAGCCAAACCGGTTTTGGCTCGGCTCAGTGGATAGAGCATCAGCCTGCAGACTGAAAGGTCCCAGGTTTGATTTTGGTCAAGGGCATGTACCTTGGTTGTGGGCACATCCCCAGTGGGGAGTGTGCAGGTGACAACTGATAGATGTTTCTCATTCATTGATGTTTCTAACTCTCTATCCTTCTCCCTTCCTCTCTGTAAAAAAATCAATAAAATATATATATAAAAAAGAAGAAGAAGAAGGAGGAGGAGGAGGAGGAGGAGGGGGAGGAGGAGGGGGAGGACGGGGGCTGGAGTACTTATATGCAACTCTTGTCAGTCATTTATAAAAGAACTAGTGGCCTGGTGCGCGGATTTGTGCACATTGAAAGAAAAATAATTAGAAGAAATATTTTAATATTGATATTTGTCCTTTTGTCCTTTTGTAAGTGTCAGAGCTGCTGGTGGTTGCCATCTGCAGGGTGATTGGCGCGGCAGTCAGACCTTCTCTGGCCTTCAATGCCTGGAAGCTGGGCACCTGCCCTTCCCAATGCCACCACCTCTGGTTTCTATCTGTGGGGGGATTATCAGGGTGTTTGGGGCCTCATTTGCACCTGCCTTGGCCTGACACCACCTGTTCCACCATCCCACCATAGTCCCACTCTCGTCGAAGCCTATTGGTGCTGGCAGTGCCTCCACTTCTACCCACTGCCAGCACTTTGTTGCCATGTTGGACACTGCCATGTTGCACACTGCCCCCTGGTTGTCAGCACATGTCATAGCAAGTGGTCTTACTCCCCGTTGAACTCCCGGTTGAGGTGAGTTTACATATTGGGCTTTTATTATATAGGATGCCCTCTCATATGTGAAAATTCCCTTATATTTCTTGAGTGGGCTCAAGCAAACCAGACAAAACCCTCAGGCAAAGAGACCCAGGGGCTGGTGGCTGAATGTCAGACTGGAAATCACTGAAGCATCAAGGAACAAAGAGGAGTAGGCAGAGCATCCACATTTACTGGGAATCTATAGCAGCCCTTTTCCCCCTAGCTAATTCTCACCCTTTGGGATTCTGCTTAAGCTTCACCTCTTCTGTAAAGCCTTCATGGGCTTTCTCTCTGACTTAGTGGCCAAAAGTCTGTTTCTCAGTAGATCTCTGCATACCTGCACCAGAGACTGTTAGTTTCTCTTCTGATTATTATTTTAATTTTCTGTATCACCCACTTCGTTGGGAGCTCTTTGAAGGAAGAAATTGTAAACCCATTTCTCCAGGGCATTGCAGTGTTCTGGCATGTGATATTGGCCCATAACTGGTTATTTAAATAGTAAAAGTAGTATAGTAATGACATCCTGATAGTGAAAGCCAGTATTTATTGAATGTTCATTCTGTGTAAACATTGCACATATATTACCAACTCTAGAATATTGTTACCTTTATTATGCCTATTTCCATATGAGGAGCTAAGGTATATAGGTTCACAGAATTTGCCCAAGATTATACAGCTATTGATAGTTGGGCTTGGAAGTAAGTCCAAATATTCTGAGTCCAGATCCTGGATATATCAATACTAGGGGTCCAGTGCACAAAATTTGTGCATGGGGATTGGGGGGAGGGTGTCCCTCAGCTCAGCCTATACCCTCTCCAATCTAGGATCCCTCCAGGGATATCCAACTGCCCATTTAGGCCCAGCAGTTGGACATCCTTCTCACAATCCAGGACTGCTGACTCCCAACTGCTCGCCTGCCTGCCTTCCTGATTGCCCATAACTGCTTCTGCCTGCCAGTCTGATCACCCCCTAACCACTCCCCTGAAAGCCAGATTGATGTATAACTGCTCTCCTGCCAATTTGTCCCCAACTTTCCTCCTCTGCCAGCCTGGCCACTCCTAACTGCCCTCCACTGCAGGATTGATCACCCCCAACTTCCCTCCCCTGCTGGTCTGATCACCCACAACTGCCCCCCCATTGCAGGCCTGGTTCCTCCCAACTGCCCTCCTCTGCTGGCCATCTTGTGGTGGCCATCTTGTGTCCACATGGAGGCAGGATCTTTGACCACATGGGGGCAGCCATCTTGTGTGTTGGAGTGATGGTCAATCTGTATATTACTATTTTATTAGATAGGATAGAGGCTTGGTGCATGAGTGGGGGCCAGCTGGTTTGCCCTGAAGGGTGTCCTGGATCAGGGTGGGGGTTCCCTTTTGGTGTGGGGAGGCCTGGGCGAGGGGTCTGTGGTGTTTTGCAGGCCAGCCACACTCCCCAGTGACCCAAGCAGAGGCCCTGGTATCTGGGATATATTTACTTTCTACAATTGAAAGTTTGTAGCCTAGAGCAGAGCCAAACCTCCTGCTTGCTCAGTGGCAGCAGCTGTTTCTGTTTGGATTTGTTTACCTTCTATAATTGAAACTTGATAGCTTTGAGTGGAGGCTTAGACCAGCAAGGGCAGGCAGAAAGCTTGGCTTTTTCTATTGCCAGGGAAACGCCTCCCTCCTGTTCTCTGTGGCTGTAGCCATCTTAGTTGGATTTATTTGCATACTTGCTCTGATTGACTTGTGGGTGTGGCTTGTGGAGCAGAATGATGGTTAATTTGCACATTACTCTTTTATTAGGTAGGATTCTTAACTACTATATGAATAAATTAGTGAATGACTAGAATGAATGAATGAATGAAAACACCAAATCTGATCCTTCAGCACAGTGGGCTAATTCTGGGGATGATGCTATTAGTACAGTCTCTAAAGTCGAAATATTTGCTCTGATGTCATGTTTTCTAAGAACCCTTCCAAGTAGTCCACTAGAAGCTTATATCCCTTCTCTGACACCTTTCATACGGGCACTGACAACTCTCTACCATGTGTTCAAATGTATCTTCATATTCTAGTTTCCTTACTAATAATAAATTTCTGGACAACTACTTGCGTCTGATTCATCACGGTGTTTTTTGTTTCCACAAGCACAAAGCCTTGCACACAATAAACCACCAATGAGTGTTTTCCAGGTAGACTATAGGATACATGGGTGACAAGCAAACAAATATCGGACTCTTCCATTATCTTTTCCTAGAAACTGAAGAGACTCTTTCTCACCCCACTCTGAGATTCCAGGGAGTCTGTCGTCATAGAGATTTTAGATGACTCTGAAAACAGAGTTCTGTGAAAATATATTAATTTCAGGGAAGAATCTGTGAAGAGTTTTCTTTATAACATTTTTATAATCATTTAGTTAGAAAATTATATTTCTAAGAAATAGGTATTCTTTCTCCCAAAACTGTATTCATAGAAAGAATTAAAAAAAGAAATTGTATAGAAAATCAATAATGTTTCCAATAGCTGAATGAAAGATTTACTTTTTTAAAAGCTAATGATGGTTATCATTAATTATCTTTCTAAAACCTCAAATTAAGTACACTTTCCATTTCCACTGACTAAAATACCTCTAATCTTTATTTATAATTAACACAAGAAGAGTGTCATATTGAATAAATTTGGCTAAAAATTACTATGTTATAAACACAGCCAGAAGGAAGTTGCAAGTCTTACTGTGTCCTCATTGTTTTCCGACCATCACATAGATACATCTTGTCCTAATACATAGGAGCAACATAGGAGAAATAACAGAAATTTAATCCAGTGAAAATTTCTTTATTGATTCTAGTATATAAAATTAATTATATTAGGTGTTACAGAATAGAAAAAGACATAACACATGATCTTTACCTTTGCAGAATTTATGATATAGAGATGAACATTTAGAAGATAGATATATTAACTAGTAACTGTATAATTTGATGGTAATAATAGCTAATATTTGGCACTTGATAATGTTTCAGTAGCAGCCCTAATGCTTTATGTGGCATTATCTCATTGAATTCTTACAGCTCTATAAAGGAGGCAGTATTATTTCCCACTTTCTGGCTGATGAACCTGAACCTCAGGAAGGTTTGGCAACTTCTCTAAGATCACATGCCTAGAGAATGGGTGGGTATGCAGACCTAAACCCAAAGGTTCTTAACTTTCATATGTTGACAACAATAAAAATAAGATATGTGAAAGATAGTATTATTTATTCAAACTTGGTTTGAGCAAATGTTATGACAGCTCAGCCTTGGCCTTGAAGGGTGAGAGTGGAGAAATGGAGCAGACCCTTGCTTCTGCGATGAGGCAGGTAAAGGAAGCTAAAGGAGTCCCTGAGAAAATAAAGAAGATCCAGGTGTTGTCAAGTATGTAGGTGACAGCATGAGTGGAACGGGAGCAGTGAAATTGAGAAAACTGGTTGGAAGCAGCCTTGAGTGTTACCCCAAAAAGCCTAGATTTTTCTCATTTGACAAAAAAAGAGGCACTGAAAGGTTGTGAACCAGATCAGAACTGTATTTTAAGATGGATTTGGCAGCTACATGTTAAAGGAATTGGAGCCAGGAGTGGCAAGAACAGAAGACCAGCTTGGAAATCATAGTAAAAGTAGAGCAAATGGCACTAATAGTCTAGATTTCAATTGCAGTATGTGACTTGAAAGGAGGAAACATGGAAATGAGCATTATTTGGCAGACTAGATGTAAGAACAACACAAAAGTTCAAAACAGAAAATATGTAATCTAGAGTACAGAGGAAGCACATGTCCTTATCCAGTTTAAGGGGGTTGCACTGGGCACTGAGAGGAGGGGTTAAATGGGAGTGGAAAACTGGTGGGGCATGTGAGAGCACACAGTTAAAGGTGGGGATTTAGATGTTTAACAGTCAGGGATCAGTCACTATGTTTACCTACAACCAAGTGGTGATGCCCATATTTCTCAGATATTTGAGGTGAGCATGGATGTCTTTACTAAATGCAGAAAAGGTAGTATTTTAAAGTGTGAGTTTTATTTTTTAGGAATTATTTCAGTTGAGCATGCATAACTTTTATAACAAAAATAAATTATTGCATATTAGCTTGTTATAAATATATGACAATTTTTAAAATAAATATTAACTCCACGTGCTCTAATGTGTGTACTTTCTTTCTAATTTACCTGATAATATAAGAGTATAAATGCATGAATTATCATTCTCTTTTCCTTTTTTTAAACAGAATAATGCATATTGGAAAGGGATAGTAATAAATTATTTATTACATATACATTGCTAAAATATTTAATTAAAAGCAAAATACCAAATATAGATGTAATTCCACAAATAACCAAAATTAAACTGTCATAGTTTTTAGCATTCTCAGTTAGTTATACAAACATAATTTTTGCATGTTGTAATGATTGATTAGAATAAACGTGTATGTTTCTAAGGTAGAGTTTGGGTAGTGTGGTGGTTTTTTTTAATCTTTATTGTTGAAATTATTACATATGTCACCTTTTCCCCCCATGGACTCTCTCCATCCCACCCCCTGTCAAGCCTTCACCACCCTATTGTCTGTGTCCATGGGTTATGCATGTATGCATATAAGTTCTTTGGTTGATTTCATCACCCACCCTCCCCCACCTTCCCTCTGATATTTGTCAGTCTGTTCCATGCTTATATATCTCTGGATCCATTTTGTTCATCTATTCATTTTGTTCATTAGATTCCACATATGAGTGAGATCATATGATACTGATATCATTCTCTTTTCTACTATGTTTTTTTTTTCTTTTTAAAAAATTAATCAATTGGAGAATTCAAGTGCTTCTGGGTTTCATATGAAATTTTCTTTATCGTTTATTTGTTTAATAGGTGATAATGAAGAAGAAGATGTTGACATGAAGGAAGATTCAGGTATTAAATTTATGAATTTATTCTTAGAGTAAGGGAAAAGATTATTCTATTGATTATGTACATTTTACTTTTTTTAAGAAAAGACAAAATAAGGTTAATGAAATGTTTGTTCAAGGTCATAAGATAAATTAGTTTTGTTAGGTAACTCTTATGGCTAATAGAAGATACTATATTTCAGCATTAAATTTTAGTTTGAGATTCCTGACATTTAAGGTAAAAATGAAACATAAGGTTGTAGTTAATAGAGTTGTATAACAAGTCACCCCCAAAACTTAGTGGCTAAAACACCCACTCATTGTGCCCATATATTCTGTGGACCAATAATTCAGACAGAACATAGCAAGAGTGACTTGGTAAACCTCTTTCATAGTCCTGAGGCCTGCCTCAGCAGAAAAACTCAACATCTCTGGGCTGAAATCTTCTGAAGATTCCCTCATGCACATGCTTGGCTGGTGATTAATATTGGCTATCAGCTGAAATTTTAGTTGGGTCAGTTTTCTGAAATACCTATGCATGGTCTCTTTATATTGGTTGGGCAGTCTCATATCATGGCTGCCAGGTTTCAAAGTGGTTTATAGAGAAAGTGAGCAAGCCAGAGGGAGCTTAGCCCTTTATAGAACTCAGCGTCAAGGGTACTATAGCATCACTTCTACGGAACTTTCTTCATAACAGTCAGTCAACTCACCTAGGCTTAGAGAAAGGGAAAATAGACTCAGTCTCTTGATGAGGAGCAGTGAGGTTCTACAAAGCATGTAGGATCTGCAATGTTACTGTGGGCATTTTTGGAAAATACATTTTGTACATCTAATATATTGCTCTCAGTTTTAGAAATTAAGATGCCTGCTAACTCCTCCAGAAAGACTAGTGTTTGATGAGAGAAATCTAGTGGCTAAAAGCATAGGCTCTAGACTGAAGTAGCCATGCAATCTATGCCTGATAATGAATGTATGAATTATCAAGCCTGAATTCAATTCTGGTTCCATCAGTTTTTTACTTTGGGCAATAGTCTTTTCTCTATAATCTCAGTTTATACATCTAGGGGCAATAACTCACCATATAGTCTTACTTGAGGGATTAAATTATATCAAATTCAAAATGTGTCTTGGAGGATAATAAACACTCAATAAATTCTTACTTTTCTCTATGCCATTCTAACAAATACTCAGGGGTATAGGACTTAAGTCTATGGTATAAGTTCCCGATTTCAATGGCTACCTTACTCAAGGCATGAATTAAATCCAGATTTCAAAATGAAAATAGATATCTTAAAGATCCTAATTTTTGTGTAACTTCCTATCCAATTTCATAACTGCCTACAAGTAACTGACAACCTTAGTCTGAGCAGCTCTACAGGGAACTCTTTAATCTCATTAGGTAAAGTTTGGTTAAAATTGTCCTTCTCCTTGTTAAATCAAATTTACTTCCCTTCCCTGATCTCTCCCTATCTTCCTGGAGAAATAACACCAGTTCCTTTTCTTCATAATAGTTCATGGGAACATTGATCATTGCTTCTATCTATTGTTCTTTAGTCTGAACACATCTAATTTCTAAAGTTCCCTTGGTCTCATCAGGGTAATATTCAGAGGGTCCTAGAAGCAGAGGAATGGTCTAGATTTCAGGAACAGGAGTGAACTAGGTGGATGGGGGATGGTAGCAGCAGTTGTCACATTTCCTACCTGTGTCCTCTTGACACTCACTGTCACTTTCCAACTTAAACAGCTTTCTGAGGAGAGTTCTTGAGACTCTCAGCTGTGTGCTTTTCTCTAGTCATGAAGCCAACTCACAATACCAGGAGATTAATTTCTCTGGAGCAACCCTCAATCAAGGATAGACATGAGTTGATCAGTTCCCCTGCAGGACACATCAGAGGCATGTTCTTCTCCAGCACTGTTCAGTAGAAATATAATGTGAGCCTCAAATGTGAGCCTCAGGTATAATTTCAGATTTTCTAGTAGTCACATTGAAAAAAAAAATGAAAAAAAGAGGATTTAATTGAATAATATTTTAATAAGATTTATGTAACATCATATATATAAAACAAAATTTCAATATATAAACAATATAAAAATTATTAGTCAGATATTTTACTTCTTTTCATCTTAGGTATGTTTTTGAAATTTGTTTGCATTTTACATTCACATCTCAATTCAGACTGGCGATCTTTCAGGTACTCCTGGGCAGTATGTGGTGTTGGACAGTAACATTCTATATTGTTGCCCAGAGGTCCCCAGGAGAACCAAGCCCTGACTGTTTACTGTGGAACTTGCTCATTAGCACACCCAGTGTTGGCTGCCTTCCCTTTTCTGTTTCACTTCCCTACTCCCGTTCTCTGGTATAATCTCTCAAATTAAGTACTAGACATTCAAACCTTTTTCTCAGTATTTATTTCTGAGACAATCTAAAGTAAAACAAGACTCTGCTTGCCTTTTGTAAAACACAAAGGCCAAGATAAAATTTAAATTAAAATGTCAATTAATATACCCATGCAGGATGTCTCATTATCATTATTTTTAAAAAAGGGGGGGGGGGCGGTAACAATGTATGCTAAAAAATGACTTTAAGTGATCACCTTTTCTTGGATTGCATTCCATGAATTTAATGTTAATATTTGCTATTCTCATTTAGCCTGCCCACATAAAGTATCCTTGGAAAATCCTTCAACATTCTCAGCAAGGGAGTATTGCCTTATTAGCTAGCCAGCATAAAGGCCTTAACTTGCTAAGGATCATTTGCCTAAATGCCATAAACATACATTTCTAGGCAAAGGGAGTTGTCTTCTTAATGGGATGCAGATAACTATCCAAACCACTGAGTGATTTGGAGGAACTCATTATTAATGCTAATGCAGAGCCCAGGAGGATGGAGTCAGCACTTGCAGTTTGGAGTCCTTAATTAGATCACCACGTCTGATTTTAGTCCCACCATGTTTCCTGGGGGTTTTGTCTCCAGCAGCTAGATGCAGCTGTTCAAGTTACATTCAATGGCTGGAGGATGCAGGCAGAATGGACTTTGGAAGCTGCTCTCCATTTTCTAATATCTATGATTGCTGAAATCATGGGTGATTTCTGTGCTGGATGGTTCCATGGTATGCCAGCTGGGCTTGCCAGACACTGGTGAACAGGTTGGCTTCAGTTTAGTTCACACATTTGGGCATGTTGCTCTCCAAGATGGGTCTGAACAAGTTTCCCAAGACCATTCACTGCTGCTTCCCCTCTACCGTGCATCATCTCTTCTTCTCATATAAGTAGAAATGCTGGAGGGATTTTTAAGATTGGAATTAATGAAAATGATAGGCTATGTGGGTGAAGCAACCAGCCAACAAATGCTAGTAGATTATAGTGAACAATAATTCGAATACCAAAAACCAGTGAGGCACTGGGAAACTGACTTTCTGGGTGGAAGAAACCCCAATATGAAGAGTTTGTAGATTCTGTAATGTAAATAAACCTACTGTGATATTGCTAAATCTACCAAACATGATGAGGTGGATGGCTATCAAAGTGAAGGAGAGATGCATACAATAAGCTGGCTCAAGTCAACCCCAGCATACCTCTGCTGAGTCATATTTTAATTGAACATGTACCTTGTGCCAATCCATCAACATACATGAACTCATTTAAAATAAGCAACAACTCTAGGAGGCCAGAAATGTTATTACTGAGGGTTAAGAAGGATTAGTTCCTTGCTTAAACACTAGAAGCAGAATTTAGTTGTATCTGATCTCAAAACTCATATTCTTAATTGTGTGCTCCTGTCTCCAGACTATAATAATAAGTAGAGGCAGGAACATCCCAGATGATGTCAAACTAGGTCATCCTCAAGATGAGGCTCTGCCCCCATGGGAAATGGTAGAAACAGACTGGCTTAAATGCCTATGATTTATTTTAAGTCCTTTAATATTTCTATAATACTAGCCCAGTAAATGTTTTCCTAGGTCCTTCCAATTCCACGACCATGCATTGTTCCCAAACTGAGCCAGCAGGGACAGAAAACCAGCAGCCACCCATGCCATTTCAGCCACATGAGAGCCAGGAACAGAGATGAGTTCCTCAAGTAGCAAAGCCAAGCTCATGGCAAACATCCAGGTTTCCATTCTCTGCCAAAATCAGAGATAGCATACATAATGTAATACACTGTCAAGGAGAAGCATGGGGTGCTTTTTAGAAACATTTTTTAGCTTCCCAGGCCAAGAGGGAGAGTGGTTCCTGCAGAGCCACAAGAGGAACCTGAGCATAGAGGCCATATGTGCCAGTGGCTTTCATGTGAGTTGCTCCACAGGGGTTATGAAATGACACTGTACTAATGTCATAGATGATTATGTTCATGCTTAGCATGTATCCATGCCCATGGACTACCTGAGGAGTGCCCTACAACTTTTTCAACAATGAAGTAGTAGTACTTTGGGGAATATTAAAATCTCAAAATGAGAGCAAATAGTTGTCTTTTTAAATCTAACTCAGGTGGGAATTCCCATTCAGGTGGGAAATCAAAAATTAAGAATTTAGTCCTAACCGGTTTGGCTCCGTGGGTAGAGCATCAGCCTGCAGATTCAAGGGTCCCAGGTTTGATTCTGGTCAAGGGCATATACCTTGGTTGCGGGCACATACCCAGTGTGGAGAGTGCAGGAGGCAGCTGATTGATGTTTATCTCTCATCGATGTTTCCAATTATCTATCTTTCTCCCTTCTTCTCTGTAAAAAAAAATCAATAAAATATATATTTTAAAATTAAGAATTAATTCTCAAACACCCACTTTCATAAAATGCTGGTTTGAATTTCTATTCCAAACACTGGAAATACTCTTCTTGGACCATGAATTTCAGGGACACAGAAGGCTTCGAGTCTACTCCCAGGGTGTGTTGTTTTGCCCATTTTATGAATCCCTTGGAGCCCAGAATCTGTGCTCTGTGAACTGTGCCAAGTATCTCAATTCTTGTTTGACTGAACCAATTCTGAAGGGTAAATGCCAATCTAACACCTAGTGACAGAAGTCTGGGAGGAGGGGAGTACTAATTTAGTATTGGCAAAATGCTTCACTCTGCCTGTGGTAATGATCTCCTGATTTTTAGTAGCATATCCAGCAAGTGCATTTTTGTTAACTTCCTCTTTTAACAAATAGGAAAGGAAAAGTGAGTCGCCATAGCCATGTCATGTAATTTTAGAACCCTGGTGTAAGGCCACAGCTGCTAAGAATGAAAATTGGGCATGGGCACCATTCTATCTTGGCCTTTTAAAAAAAGGCCTGAAGAGGGGAAAATAAAACAGAATTTGAAATGAAATTCTCAAGGCACAGTGAGGCAGCAGGGACACAAGAAAGATTAGGAAAGATACTTTTTTCTCCTTCGACTTACATTCTCACATGTGGGGTAGAGGAGAGAGACACACAATAAAGAAATAGACAAGGGGACAAGATTTTTTCAAATACACCAAATTATGTGCTTCAGAAAGATTTCCCTTGCAGAAATTCTTCACATTAGATGGTCAAGGAAAGCCTTTATTGGGAGCTGAATTTGATCTGAGATTAAAATGTAAGAAGTTAGCCCTAGCTGGTTTTGCTCAGTGGGTAGAGCATCAGCCTGCAGACTGAAGGGCCCTGGTTTTGATTCCAGTCAGCTGCACATACCTAGGTTGTAGGCTTCTACCCAACCCGGGCCCTGGTCAGGGTTCATGCAAAGGCAACCAATCAATGTGTTTCTCTCACATTAATGTTTCTCTCTGTCTTTCCTTCTCTCTTCCACTCTCTCTAAAAAAAACAGTGAAAAAAAAAATCTTATACGTAGTGAGGATTAAAAAAAAAAAGTAAGAAGAAGGTACATATGAGTGTGTGTGTGTGTATGTGTGTGTGTGTGTGTGTGTGTGTAGGGGGGAATTAGAGAAGGACAGAAGGTGCAAATGTCCTGAGGCACAAGCCAGCCTAGTAGTCAATGAATAACACAAAGGGAGCCAATAATCTGAAGCCAAAGAGCAAAGGGGAGATGAAGCTAGGGTGCTAGAAAGAACCCAAATGGCGTATTGTCTTGGGCTACAAAATTAGATTTAGATCTTAGTCTAAGAGGAATGTTTGTTTGTTTTTTAACAGGCAAGCAAGAAGATCCGGTTTGTGTTTTAAAGACAATTCTGGCTACTATATGGAGAGTGGTAGATTGTAGGAATACTTAAAGCTATAAGTTAGAATTCAGAAGGTTATTGTATTATCTCAGGTAAGAGAATTGGTAGCCTGGACTGGGATAATGATTGCAAAGGATGAGTACAATGGTTGAATGTCAGATATATTTTGGAGCAGAACTGATAGGACTTATTATAGAACTTACAGTTGCTTTACTAGAAAAAAAAATGAAGAGAAATATTAAGGATATCTCAGGGTTTTGTTTTGTTTTGTTTTGCTTTGTTTTTTAATTTAATTCCTGGGTAGATTCCAATAGTATTCCTTCAAATGCACTATGGGGAGAATATGTTTGCAGACATAAAAGAAAAATTGTGGATGAAAATGCACAATTCCAACTGTCAATTAATTAATCTATAAAGTTTTAAATCAAATTCTCCTGGGGAAAAAAATAAGTTGAGGTTGCCTTAAAGAGAAATTTTAATTTTAAAAACAGCACTTAAGATTTCATATTTGTATGAATCATTAATGATGTCAACAACAACAAAAATAAGCTTGAACTTAAGTGTAAGTCTATTTTCATAGGAGAATCAACAAACTTTAGGATGACAGATGAATCTGAAATTAGGCCTCACTGTGTGTGGGGGTTTACAAAGAAGAAAACACTTTTAAACTTTAACATAATGTTGAGCTCTACTGTTAAATATTTAAATAAGAAAGTTTCAAATCTTTGTGCTTCCAGAAGGAGTAGAGCCAAAAGTCCTCTCTCCACCCCACAAGAAGAGCAAAGCCAAGAAGCCGGAAAGTTCCAAAGACTCTAGCGAGGGTAAGTCATGCTTCTCTTCTCTCTAATAAATCCTGCCAGAAAAAAAAAATTCTCTTTATTTTTTAAATTATGTGTATGCTGTCATGTTTGCTGTCAAGGTCCAAAAATCACAGGACACTTCTTTTCCTTTTCCTAATATGTTTACTCTTCCCTAAATGAGAAGATTTTTTAAAAATCAAATTTAAGTTTAATCTGTTAAGGTAAAAACTACATTTTTAAAAATTGTTTTTTCTCGATGTGATTTATATTTCTCATTTCTGCCAAGCACAGAGTTGGGGGTCGCGTTCTGGCATCCTTAGAGGCTGAAGTTGAGACCGATGCATGATGAACAGTACCATGGCTGTTGGCTTATTGTGATCGTTTGTTTTTCTCACAAACAGATTCTGAGTCCCATATCAGACCTAGCAATGGGTGGTGGAAATGCTTTCTGTGTTTAGAGTTTTCTTCCATTTTCTAGAAGCCAATGTATCTTTGCACTCAGGCATTGAATAAGCAGGTTCAATCGGACTCAGTTTTATAAAGAAATGGCTGTCTCTGTTACAACACTAGTATTGCTTTAAAGATGTTCAAGTTTTCTTTTTAAAATGTAGGTGAGAGGAGAAGACTTGACTTGGCTGGTGGGCACATGGTACAATATACAGATCTTTTGGCATTGAAACCTAGATGTTCATGTTGACCAATGTCACCACAATCTACACTAATAAAAGAGAAATATGCAAATCAACCATACCTTTGTGACGCCCACCAGCCAATCAGGAGTGTATGCAAATTAACCCAACAGAGATGGTGTCAGGGGTGGGGCAGAATGCCCCATTTGCTCTAGGCTTCTGGGCAGCGTGGGAAGGTGAAAGGCAGCTCAGGCTGGAGCAAAGGCAGAAAGGCGGCTCCAGTCCAGAGTGAAAGTGGTGCCAGCAGCCAGAGGAAGAAAGGAATATTCTTGCAGGAATCTTCGTGCACTGGGCCTCTAGTCAATTTAATAAAAAACGACAAATTGCCGAAACCAGTTTGGCTCAGTGGTAGAGCGTCGGTCTGCGGACTGAAAGGTTCCGGGTTCGATTCTGGTCAAGGGCATGTACCTTGGTTGTGGGCTCCTCCCCAGTGAGGGGTGTGCAAGAGGCAGCTGGTCAATATTTCTCTTTCATCGACGTTTCTGGCTCTCTATCTCTCTCCCTTCCTCTCTGTAAAATATCAATAAAATATATTTAATAAATAAATAAATAAATAAAATGTTGATAGGCATTTTTTCAAAGATCCTCTAACCTAAGAGCAAGCATAACCTTCTAAAAGAGTAACATACTTATGCATTCTACTTTCTTCCTTGAAACACCGCTTCACTATGAAATAGAGAGAATAATAATGCTGACAGTGTCAGCTTTCCTAGAGGAAGAGGCCAAGATGAAGTAGAAGTGCAGGAAAGCTATAGAAGGAAAGTGTGTGAAGGATAAGGAAAAGTTGGAGTGAGAGCAGGAGTAGGTGGAAGGAGAGAAGGGAGGGAAAAGGATTAGCTAGGAAAAGCCTCAGTCTGAATTGCAGACAGAAAGTCTGGGGAGGTCCAGATCAAGGGTTGGTCATCAGAGGAGCCATGCACAGGGCAGAAATGCTCGGCTTTAGAACCCCTATCCCTTGCTCATTCCCTGGCTGCAAGCAGCTTGGAGAGAAAGGAGCCTTGGCACGAATATGTTGCTGCAGTGAATTCCAAAAGTGTGGGTGCTGGAAGCTGTCAGCTAACTTCATTCCCTTTACGAAAGATCTTGAGCAGCTCACCTCCATGACTGCATAGCATCTGTGTGAGTGTCAGGCTTCTATATGATAAGCAGTGGGACTGCCTTCACCCCCATAGGGTTCAGAACCAATTGAGAATACAAAGCTGTAAGAAAGTTTAAAATAAAACTTTCTTTATTTTGAATAAGGTTTGCTTTATTATGAATTAGAGGCCTGGTGCACAAAATTTGTGCACGGGGGTGTGTCCCTCAGCCCAGCATGCACCCTCACCAATCTGCTACCCCTCTAGGGATGTCTGGTTGCCTGTTTAGGCCCGACCCAGGACTGCTGGATTCCAACTGCTCACCTGCCTGTCTGCCTTCCTAATTGTCCTTAACTACTTCTGCCTGCCAACCTAATCACCCCCTAACCACTCCCCTGCCAGCCTGATTGATGCCTAACTGATTCCCTGCTGGCCTGTTTCCTTTAACTGCCCTCCTCTGCAGTCCTGGTCATCCCTAATTGCCCTCCCCTGCAGGTCTGGTTTCTCCCAACTGTCCTCCCCTGCTGGCCATCTTGTGGTGGCCATCTTGTGCCCACATGGGGGAAGCCATCTTTGACCATATGGGGGCAGCCATCTTGTATGTTATAGTGACAGTCTATTTGCACATTACTTTTTTATTAGATAGGATGATTTTTCACAGGCATGTCTAATTGTCTTGCACCTAAGGGATTTTGAATGTTGGGTTTCATTCCTGAATATGAAAATCAACATCAGTCCTTCCAGGAGAAAGCACTGGTATCCTTGATATTCTGTGTCTTTGTCTCCCTTTTATGTTTTCTGGTTATTTTTTTAGTTGAGACATAAAATATCTACTAAAATAATGTGTATCTGGAATTTACATATCTCTAATCTTTGTAAGTAAAATTGTCATTTATTGTTTTTACAAACTCATACTTATTATTATGTCTTTTTATATTTTGTCTTTTTTAGTTATCAAATTTCCTGCATATTTATTTGTGAAAGGTTTTTGAGTTGGGTATTCACATTTTGTTGTTTTAGGTACCTGGAGATACTACCAACTTAGGAACTCCTTAAACTAAAAATTGTCTCAGGGTTTGATTTTTGGATTTGTTTTGCTTGCTACTTGTCCTTAAACTCATATTCGTGTGTGTATAAGATCAGGAATTATCAAAAGTGGTTTGTTTTCTTACTTTTCCCCTCTCCAACCTGATAAACTGAGACAGGCAGATTTCCCACTATATTAAGGACCAAAGCAGTAGCCCTTCTGAGCTTTACATGTGTGATTTATTCAAACCCAAGCTCTAGCTAGTGGTGCTCAAAGAGTATTCATGTCTCTGCATCACCATCATCACCTGGAACTTGGTAGAAAGACAAATTCTAGGGCCCCATCCCAGACCAACTGCATCAGAAACTCTGAGGCAGGGCCCAGTTATCTGTGCATTTAAAAGCCTTCTGGGTATTCAGATATGTGTTCAAGTTGAGAATCACTATTCCAGAGTCTAGATCGTCTGGGATTGACAATGCCTTAAAGCACATGTGTCAAACACAAGGCAGGAGGCCAAATCCGTCACGCCAGGCCTTGCAATGTGGCCCGCACCGCGCTGTCATCACTGCACTCCGCTGCGTTTCCATCACAATGACAGTTTATGACTGTTCAGTAAACCATTTGGCCCTCGATTTAGGCTGGATTTTAGATTTTGGCCCCTTCTCTGATTGAGTTCGACACCCCTACCTTAAAGCAAACAATGATTTCAATGCTTGTTTATAAATCTTGATTCAATCTTCTTCATAATTTCCTGTGTCTAAGAAGTTCCCTTACAAAAGAATCAATTCAGCCATGTATTCAAGAATCAGAGAGAGGGGAGAGAGAGAGAGAGAGAGAGAGAGAGAGAGAGAGAGAGAGAATATAAATGACTGACTGGTAGTTGGTACACAACCGCAGATATACAAATATGTACCCAAATGTGCATACCTACATTTATAATGCACAGTCTGGAAAGATAAAAGATATATATCAAATGATCTCAGGAATTATCTCAGAGGAGTAGAGAAGGGGCAGGGGAACATTTTTATGTAAGTGTTTACTATTCAATTTCAAAATGTATGTGTGATCGAAAAATATATATAGCAAGAATAATTTCATATTTATAAAACAAAAACATATTTTCATTAATAAACAAAAGAGAATGTATGCTTTTAAAATGCAGTAGCAAGATAAGAACAGTAATTTTCTCTGTACATATATCTTCAAAGCCAGCAGTGGGTTTTAGAAATGAGTGCTATTTCCATTCATATTTGTACAGAAAGCACTAGAACTTCGACTCTTGCTCTGCAATTGCCTCTACATAGAATATTCAACAAGCCTGCATGCGTGATGCTCATTCTTCAGGAAACTGGGTCCTTTCAATGCTAAATCAAGCAACCCTATTGTGCACTTTAAAATGTTAATGATCTCTTTTGTCAGATGAAATTATACGTGGAAGCGTCTTAGAAACTTGAAATCACTATACAAGTTGGAAGGATCTAATGTTGCTATTGTAGGTATTATTATTATTGTTTTTACTAATTTTTTTTTCTGAACACATGAACCATTGGTGTTCAGAATGGTGGAATGTACTTTGCATTCCCTGCAAGCTGGAATTTTCTCTCTGCCCTCTTATTTTCTCTGCATATTAAAATATCATGTGGCACGCTGTTTTGTGAATGGCTGGACAGGAGGGACGTTCTATCTTTCAGAATGCCATGCAGCAGTTCATGCATTATATTCATAAGCGTGATCTTTAATTTAATTTTTGTGACAAGTGCAGTGAAGGGTAAAATCAGGCAGTCATAATTTTGACTTTGCCATCATTCAAATGAGCTTAGTTTAGTGATTGACCAGCTGTACTTTAAAAGAAAGTGGAAATGGAGAAAAGCAGCCTTTCCATGAAGAAAAGCTTTATTTTATCCTTTAGACCTTAAACTAACAAGAATTTAAGCAAAATGTAAATTTTTGAGCCGAAAATTAGAATACAATAAAGGCCTGTGTTACCGTCTTGCTTTAATTATACTCTCTGTGCTGCTTGGTTCTGACCCATTCTAAACCACTTTTCTGCTGTGAATTAGCAGAAAGACTCAACTTCTATTTCATTTTTAGTAGTGCTCTCCACGTTTACTCATCAAACAGCTGTGGTTAGGATCATGATGTCCTGGTTCAGAGCCAACTCTGGGCTTTAAGTGGGGCTTAGAGAAAGTGAGTCCTGAGGGATTTTTCATAGTGAAAAATGCTGCACCTGCCTGAATAGAATAACCATAGGTCCTGTGTGACCCAGAATGATCCCTGTGTATGCCTGTTGTTCTTGGCATATTAGTAACAATGCTTGCTTTCACCCTTAGAAGTATCCTAATTTAGGCAATAACATGAATTAAATCCTCCTACTCATAGAGAAACAATTCAGTATGAGTGTGGACAGAGCTCTTAATTGTCCAATTTATGCTTTCTACTTGGGTAGTTTTGTGTTTTTTTAACTATGTTTTACTGACTTTTGTTTTAGAAAGAGGGAAAGAGAGAAAGATAGAGAGAAATATCAATGAGAGAGCCCTAGCTGGTTTGGCTTAGTAGATAGAGCATTGGCCTGCAGATTAAAGAATTCTGGGTTAAATTATAGTCAAAGGCATATGTCCAAGTTGTGGTTTGCTTGCCAGTAGGGGGAGTATAGGAGACAACAAATCAATGATTATCTCTCATCATTGATGTTTCTATTTCTCCCTCTCCCTTCCTCTCTGAAATCAATAAAATTATATTAAAAAGAAAGAAATATAAATGAGAGAGAAACATCAATTGGATGCATCCTAATGCCCCACATTAAGTGCCCTGACCTGGAATTGAACCGTGACCTTTTGATTCATAGGTTGACACAAAACCACTAAACTACATCGGCCAGGCCTCTGGCAGGTTTTTATTCCCCCTAAATTTCAGTTTCCTCATATTAAGTGGAGGGAAAAAACACTGATTTTTGTGGAACTGTAGGGAGATTTAAACAAGATAATATATGGAAACTACCTGCCAATAAGTCAAAATGTATGGAGTTTGCAAAAGGAAGAGTTCCCACCAAAAACTCAACTACCTTGTTTATCAATGCTTGGAAGTTTTTCTAATATGAAAACAAATTTTGCAAGTAGAAATAAGGTTTAAAACGCACTGACTAAATTTCATATCTCACTGTTTGTTTTTTCTCTCTTCTCTCTCTTAAGATCACTCAGCACACTCTCCCCTTCCCCCAACCACATAATTCTTGTCCCAAATCAACTTTCTCCTAGTCTCTCTTCTCCTTCCTGATTTCAGCTCTCCTTTTCTTCAAGTCAAGTATCACAAGAAACTAGAGTACCCCCAATATTTAGACAACCGCACTATCAGTCATTCCTCAACCTCTATTTTCCTCATCAAAATCTTCATAGAGGACACCAAATTGAGTCAGTGACGTGAAGAAGAAGGTGGACTCTGTTTCAGGTGGGCTTTGGCCATCAGTTCAAATCTTGCCACTGAGACAGCCATTGTCCAGAGCCCATAGTCTTTGGAAGTCTCTGACTCTCTGCTAGCTCTATAAGATGCTAGACCAAGGATCTCTCAGCTGAAACTGGGTCTTGTCCTAAGTGCTTGTGGTTGGTCTTGTTCTCCTGGATGAGTGTTTCCCAAAATGTGTCTCAGGGGATCTGCAAGGCCCAAATGAATTTCACATGGAGCTGAGATTTCAGAACCTTCATTCACCAGGAATACAGTAAAAATGGTGCCCCGTCGAGCTGTGCAAAATAGTGGCACCACAGAAATTCCCCACAGCACTTTCCTTCCTCCAACCATCCTCGCATAGCTCCATGCTACCCAGGTACAGCTTCTCTGCATATTAAGTCCACGCACTTTTGTAAATGTCCATTTGATAATATAGGCACTCTTTTAGGCACTGAAGAAACACACACAGAGAACCCTTCTTTTTTTGGTGTTTATATTCTAGGATATATGTGGAGGCCATGATTGATAGATGTTTTTTAATTAAATAAAATATACAGTAAGCCAGTATTGGCACATGAAGTATTTTTACTGCCTGAAAATTTATCTATTGTTGCCTGAAAATGTATTCCAACACTAACCAGCTTAAAGCAATAATGATATTTATTATTTCAGGCTTTCCATGGGTCAGAAATTTGAAAGTATCTTACCTTGATGGTTCTGGGACATAATATCCCATGCTAGTACATGATATGACATTCTAGGTCATAAAAGAGTTTGTTTTTTGCCTCACTTTCTCTTGGATCATTAACTGGGGTATAAGGCAGCTGCCATGTCCTGAGGTCACTCCAGCAGCATTGTGGAGAGGTGTGTCTGGCAAGAAACTGAGGCTTCTTGCCAACAGCAAGCACCAACCTAAGGTCATCTGAGCAAGCCAACCTGGCTGGAATCAGATCCTTCAGCTTCAGGCAAACCTGTGGATGACTGCAGAGCTGGCTGACATCTCGATAGAAATTTCATGAGCAACTCCAAGACAAGTGTCATGCAGAAAAATCAAGCTGAGAAGAGGAGATGGGAGATGCTTATGTGTGTATAAGTTGGTGGCAGGGAGGAGAGATTTAGAAGAGAGATAGGTTAAGGTTTCAAATATGCTAAATCTCACTGATTGTTAAGTTGAATTTAAAAGAGGGGAAAACAAACAAACAAAAAAGAGTTGAAGAACATAAAAAGTAACCTGAGCAACTATGTGGGGGAAAAGAGGGTTCCAGTAGAGAAAATAGCAAGTACCAAAGCTCTAATGAGAGCAAGGTCTGTCATATTCTAAAAAAAAAAAAAGGCAAGGTCAAAGTGAGTGATTATAGAGGTCATTGGGGACTGATCCCAGAGTGGTGGGTCCGCATTTGAGTGTGCAACAGAATCACTGCAGGGCATATTAAACCCAGGCTCTCATTTGGGAGGTTTGGGGTAGCTGAGCAAATTATTCTCATAATTCTCTAGGTGATGACCTGGGCTAAGGATTCCACTTTGAGAATCACTGAGTGGGGCATTGTGGACCACTGTAAGAACTTTGTCTTTTCTCTGAGTGAAATGAGACTGTAACATTGTAAGCAGAAAAGTGGCATGATCTTACATCTTATTTTATTTTTTAACCCTCACCTGAGGATATTTTTCCATTGATTTTTAGAGAGAGTGGAAAAGAGAGGGAAAGACAGAGAGATATATCCTGCACATGCCCAGGTTAGGGAGGAGCCTGCAATCGAAGTACATGCCCTTGACCTGACTCAAACCTAGGACCCTTTGGTCCTCAGACCAATGCTCTATCTACTGAGCAAAGTGGTTAGGGCTGATCTCACATTTTAAAAGGAATCTTCTGGTCATTGTGCTGAAATTGTACCATAAGGGTCTAAGGACAGAACAGGGATAAGAAATACTGGTGGCTTGTCCCAAGCAGCAGTGAAGGAAAAGAGTGAGGATTGCTCTGATTCTGGATATGTGTTAAAGAGAAAGTCAGAAGTGTTCGCTGACATTGGATGTGGCATTGAAAGAGAGGAGTCAAGGATGAGTCTGTTTACCATCTTTTCAACTATTGATTCTAGAATAGAAGTTGTACCCTGCTAGTACTTAATTCAGACTTTCTGGGGAAAAGAATTCTTTTCATTGCTATCCTCCAGCATATCTCCCAGTTACTCCTTGATCACCAGGAAGGCCATATTGGCCATCCTAAGGCTAAATTTTCAATAAATCAAAATATCAGGCATAAGAAAAATTCTAATAAGTAACAACAAAAGAGAGAAAACAAAAATAACTCACAGAAAGATTATTTTAAATTATCTAGATATTATGGATTCCAGTATGGTCTCCTCTTCACAAGAGATGTATATTATTGTTGGTATGTGTTTATTTTCAATAAGCAACTTCCCAATCAATGGATGGTCATGGCATTGTTGTCATTTATGTTTGCTAAGCCCAAGAGGAAAAGAAGAAAGGGAGGTATGAAGGAAAGTAGGAAGAAAAGAAGGGATGTAGAAAGGGAAGGGGAAAGAAAGAAAAGGGAAAATAAAGGTATACAGTAGTGGGGAAGGCCCTGAACTAGGACCAGGAACCTGAATTCTATTTTCATCTCTTAGGAACATGATCAAATCCTTCACCCAATGTTCCTGAGGTGCTCCAGATATCGAATTCTGTAATTCACCATAATCATCACATTCATGAAAATGGATTCTTTATGAGCTCTTTCCTTCATGTCCAGTAAATATTTCTATTCTTAGTTCAAAAGCTCTGAATCATAGGTTTCAATAGTCAAATAGGCCTCTGGGAGTATCCTGGGCAACCCTCTCAATTTGCAGATGGGGAAACTTCTTTTAAAAATCCTCTAAAATTGTCCAGTGGACTCACATGAGAGGTGATCCTAAGTTAGCTCCTAAAATTAACAAAAGAAAAGAGCAGTTAAAAGAGCATGGCATGCATAGTGGGCCTTTTAGTAGTCATTTTTTTTAAGTATCTTCCTTTAAATCTTATAGGAGTTGAGAAGTAATTCAGGCTATGTGTGTTTAACCATTTGTCTGTTTCTATTGAAGATAAAGAATGCATCACTCACATGTGTTTGCCCTTGTTTTGCTGAAAACCTGTGTTTACAGCGATAAACCTTTAGAGTGATTTTTTTTTTTCTTTCAATGTCATGCCGATAGGACACTTGGCAGCTTAAAATATTAAATACAAACTTTTCAGCAGAGACAGGTTTTGTTTTGTTTTATCTTTTAGGAGAAGTATTGCTATTTGAGCAATATTGGATTTTCACACCAGGATTTTGCCATTATATTTCAAAATTTCAATCTTCCAGTATAACAAAGTTGTGCTTTCCTATTATGCCAGAGAGAGTCCTAAAATGGTCCACCGATGCTAGAATTACCTGGATGCCTGCCACACTCTCCTGATGCCTTGCTCCAGCGGGCCTGTTTCCGCTGAACCCCTGCCACTCTGGAGCCATCAGGGCAATCCTAGGAAATGACTTTACCTCCAGGGATTGCCCTGCTTGAGGACTGATACACAGAAAACCAGAGAACTCTATTCTCCTTGGACAAAAATGCCAGCTGATCCACTTGAATCATTTCTCAGTTCTCTACCCTGAGAATTCCCTGCTGTTCTCTAGCAATCTCTGCTGCTGGCAGAAGCGAAGTAGATACAAGGTTTGGGAGGAAAGAGTGGAGGGACAGGGATGCTGGTGCTGGGATATGGGGTGAAAGTGGGGCAGTGTTGCTGAGTGCTGGATGAATGCTTGCAAACTGTTCCTTTCCAGAAAACAAAAAAAACAAAAAACTGCTTATTCCTTCAGTCTAAAGCTGCCACTTACAGTGAATGCTAAAAATGTGAATTCTCGCCCCAGTCCCAGCCCTCAACCAAATCAGAAAACTGAATTTTAACTAGATGCAATGCATCCTTGGAGCACCATTTGTAATGTACAGTGTACTTGTTTCTTTTTATTTTAAAAATTTGCAAAACTTGCAGCACATTTGCAAGTGCAATAAAAAGAACTGCTTTCCTCTAGAACACTTTGAGAGTAAGCTGCAGATCTGATGACCCTACCCCAAATACTACATTATGCATTTTCCACAAACATGGCCAGTCCTCTCACATGAGCAAAATCAGAAAATGAACATTGATATATAGTATCATCTAATTTTTCAGACCCCATTGGTTTTGCTCATTTTCCCAATAATGCCCTTTATAATAAAAAGGTCCAATTCAAATCACATATTTTGTCTGTTGTCACATCTCTACTCTCCTCCAGTTTGAGAGAGCTCCTTGGCCTTTGTTTGACGTAAATGACCTTGATACTTTCGAAGCTCATGTACCAGTTATATTGAAAATGTTTTCAATTTGGGTCTGTCTGATGATTTTTCATGACTGAATTTAGGTTCTAAAACTTTACAGAACTGGTATTGTTTTCTTCTCATGGCATGCAGTGAGGTACCTATCATTTCAGTTCACATTACTGACCATGTTCCCTTGATATGTGTGTGAAAGGCTCCCCATTGTCCATATACTCTCTGCACCACTTATAGTTAATGTGTCTCTTGCAGGAGGTAAGCTAAACTATGTAAATATCCTAGTCTGCATTGATCTTTCCATTTATCTACTTATTTATATCATTATGAACTCATAGTTTTCTATTCTGCTCAGTGGATTATAATCAGTTATAGGACTTCCTCAAGGTGGTTGGTTTGTGTCCTTTTGATTTGCCATTATCAGTTTTTGAGCACTTCCTTACTTTTTGGCTAACCAGATGCTCAAGTTCACTTTATGTATTCACTGCCCCAGCCCTAACATCAATCATTTCTTCAGGAAGTTTTTATTCTGTTTAGCAGAGAATAGTACTGACAAACTAGATCTGGGTGGTGTGTGGAACACAATTTGAGAAACATTTTCTAAAATAGAATGACCAGATTATTTTGATGATTAAATGTGAAGACCCAGCTGGCAAGATCCAGCCTTCTTTTTCAATTTTTTAATTGATTTCAGAAAGAATAAGTGAAAGAGAGAGAGAGAAAGAGAGAGAGAGAGAGAGAGAGAGAGAGAGAGAGAGAGAGAGAGAGAGAGGAGAGAGAAAGAGAAAGAGAAAGAGAGAGAAACATCAATGATGAAAGAAAATCATCCATTGGCTGCCTCCTGCACGTCACCAACAGGGGATCGAGCCCACAACTTGGGCATGGGCCCTGATCGGGAATTGAACTGTGACTTCCTGGCTCATAGGTCAACATTCAACCACTGAGCTATACTGGATGGGCAAGATCCAGGCTTCTTGATCAAGTCCTCTAATTGCCAGAATGGTCTTCCTGCAAACCTCCCATTGCAACTGTAGCTAATAAAAGTAATTGCTTAATTTTGGTTAAATTTTCCAAAGTATAGTCCAGCATGGTTACAGATAGCGGCTAATTACCAACTAGTATTTCAAAAAAGTAGGAGATGATTTGATATCATGATACAACAAAAACAAAAACAAAACAAAACAAAAATACTATTTCAGGTTAATTGTTGATCAAATGCCTAAGCCAGTGTTGATCAAATTACATATTGGAACCATCTGAGGAGCAAAAATGCCTATTTCATTGGTCCCAACCCCAGACTAGTGAAGTCGAGTTTCTGACAGCAGAATCCAGGCAACAGTATTTTCTTAAGCACTTTGGGTGAACCTAAAGTCCAGAGAAGGTTGAGGATCACAGGTTAAAGCAAGGCTGTTTCCTGAGAATGTGGTCCAGCACCACAGGCTCTCTCAGACCCAATAGTAACTTCCCTGCTTGTATTGGTTAGTTTTTTTACAAGGCAACATTAACACTTCCAAACACCTATGGGGCCGATTAGTTATCACTTATTATGCAACTATTCTGAGCCAGACATTATTCTAAGCACCACACATTTATTAACTCATTTAACGTGTATAACAATGCTATTGAGCATGCACTCTAACATCCCCACTTTACAGATGAGGAAACTGAGGAGTAGAGAAGTGGAAAACTTGCCCAAAGTCACATAGCTAGGAATTCTGAGAGTGGGACCTAGAAATCAGATAGTGTGATACCTGACCATAGGCCAGTCATTCTCAAACTTTGAGTTTTAAACCCAAAATTCCTTGGTTTCTTAAACTTTTGGTGTTTTTTTTTTTAATTTCTGAATCACCTGGAGGGTTTAGAAAGAACCCTGAGGCACACGCTCATCAAAGGAAGGCCTTTCAAATGTTTACCATAGTCCCAGGGCTTTTCCACTGAGCAGGGAATCTGCAGGAGAAAAGAATTATTGGGCTGGCTAAAAAAAAAGCCATGAGACCCAAGAGTTTTTGGCACACAGGAAGGAAAGTGTTGCCCACATATCAGAGAAATACCCTGTTTCCCTGAAAATAAGACAGTGTCTTATATTAATTTTTGCTCTCAAAGATGTGCTAGATCTTATTTTCAGGGGATGTCTTATTTTTCCATGCTCTAGGTCTTATTTTCGGAGGATGTCTTATTTTCAGGGAAATGTGGTAGTAGTTGAAGGTGGATGTGGATGGAGGGTATGTTAGTAAGGACTGTGAGAAACAGGAAAATGTGTTTTGACTTTGTTTACAGGGTGCCAAGCAGACATATGGCCTTTTCACCATCAAAGTGACATAGTACTTCTTGTATGACTTGAATATGAAGCACAAGTAATGCTCTGTGAAAATCACAAAACATGGCCCTGGGCAGAAAATTTCACCAGGACATTTTCTATTTAACAAGACCTGGCAAGAATGCACTTCATAAAACGGAGCTACTTGGTCAGAAGTTACACATCATCACTGCCACTGGTCAAAGCTTGCTATACTACCAATATAGAGGCTAGAACATGTCCTTTGAATATCAATAAAGAGGAAGCACCAAAAATAAGTGAGAAAAGATCAGCTTTTAAAATATATGTTTAGTTTAATTTTAGAGAAAGAGGAAGGAAGAGAGAGAGATAGAAACATTAATGAGAGAGGAAATCATCAATGGGCTGCCTCCTTCATGGCCCATACTGGGATCAAGCCTACAACCTGGGCATGTGCCCTGACTGGGAATCAAGCCACAAGGGGGAAGCATGGACTGGAGTCTCTAACTTTTGAGCTTCAGTTTGGTTAGCCAATGCTTTTCAAACTATTTTCATTATCATGCTCTCTGAAGGAACTATTTTAGGCATTATGTCCTAATTCTTTCCACCTATCATGAAATTTTAATACCATAAATATTATATATAGTGCCCTTTTGTAGGGTTTACCTTTTGTTCTGTCCTGCCAAGAATAAATGTTAGCCCCATATTGATGGGCCTGTGCTAGACCAATGAAAAGTGATTGCAGGAGGTTGGAGGGTATGAGGAATATCACTTAGGGCATTTATTTTTGTACCCTTGCTGCCAGGGTACAAGGAATAACTGTGCTCCTCCACCCAAGGCCACAGCACTTACAGGTGGCTCTCCCCATCTTTAGCTATTGCTGGATTCCAGTTAAGCACTTACTTCCTCTCAAGCCCAGGAGTAACAATGACCCCTCCACTGATGGCCCTGGGGAGCTTCACTGTCCTTTATTACATGTCTCAATTCTGCACGAAGCTTTTAAAATATCCCTTTATTAAACTCCTCACACCCTCTGCCTTCTTCTGGGACTGTGGCTGGTCTCTTTCCAGTTGGAATTCCTGTCACCTTCTGAAATCCAGCCTCTAACTCACAGTGTCATTTCAATGACATCCAATCTTTACTCTTTTCTTTTTCCTTTTTGTAATCTTGTTCTTCCTTTATTTCTTTCTTAGCAACAGTGTTTACTCTTTAAAATGCACCTTGGTGGTAGGAGTTGTATTTCATTTATGTCTCTTTTTAAAAAATATTTTATTGAGCTTTTACAGAGAGGAAGGGAGAGGGATAGAGAGCTAGAAACCTCGATGAGAGAGAAACATCGACCTGCTGCCTTCTGCACAATCCCTACCGGGATGTGCCCCCAACCAATGTATGTGCCCCTGAGCGGAATCAAACCTGGGATCATTCAGTCCGCAGACTGATGCTCTCTCGATTGAGACAAACTTGTTTCAGCATCTTCATGTCTCTTATTTCTTCCCTTCCTGTTGCATTTTCATTAGCCTTGCATGGATTTGCATTTGGATATTAAATCATAGGATCTTGGGCCCTGAATACCAAAGTTTTTCTAAGTTTACAAACATCCACTTACCTGACAGACAGGCTCTTGAATACTTTCTCCCCACAAATTAGTGTTTGTTGTTCACTGGCAAGAGGGACTCTTGTCTCTTCCAAGTATTATGATTGCATAGCAAATACTCTAATATGTATTAACTTAAAATAATGACAACTTTTATTTCTGCAAGCTGGGTAGGATCAGGCAGAATAGCTGTTTCTACTCCAATCAGCATTGGCTAGAGTAGCTTAGAAATTGAAAAGTGGAATCATCTAGATGTTTACTCACTTGTCTGAGTCTAGGGCTGAGAATACAATTGAAAACTGGAATAACCAGTACTCCTTATGCATCTCTCTAGCTAGATATGGTTTCTCTATGTGGTCTACCAGCATGAGGGGCTTGGGGAAAGTCTAACTTCTTACAACATTGATGCAGAACTCCCAAGATGCATATCTCAGGAGCAAGAGCAACAGCCAGTTAGAACCCACTTCACTTTCCATGGTCAAGTCATACAATGCTGCTTTGACCATATTCTATCAATCGAAAGACCTCCCAGACTTAAGGGGAGAACATGTAAATTGCATCTCTTGATGTAGAGTGTTAATGTCACATTATTTTTAAAATATGTGAAATGGGATATGTATTGTTGTAGCTGTTTTTTTGAAAACACAGTCTGCTCCAATATCCACTATGTGTGTGTGTGTTGTTAAAGTCTTATGGAATGAGATTCTGAAGAAAATACTGGAGAATGCTAAATTAAAAGCAAATAGAGACAAGAATATGTGAGTATGGAAGTCTGTATATCTATTTTATATAATCATGGGGTTTAGGATTCAGGATTAGGGAGATGAACAGTAGGTATAGTTGGGGGAACAAAACTCTGGATTCCTCTCTATGCTGATGGATAATAACAAGTCTCTGACTCTGTCAAATTAATTATTTAATCTACATGACCATGAGCTCTCTTCCAAAGCTCCTGGCCCTGGGAAAGGCTGAAATACGGTTATATCATCTTATACTTTCTATTTGTTTCCTGTTTAAAATCACTCTCTTTCAAAATTTGCTGACCAAATTTTGTTGTTTTTGCTCAGCAGTCATACTCTGCTGTCTATGCAGCTCCACTAAATCAAGTCCTCGATGGCACCAAGCATTATTTCAAGAGTTATTCTTTTGTGCATGGAAATTTTCATTTTGAATGTGTGCCATCAGAGGCATAATAGGAAATGGGTTTTTTACTGTAGCCAAGTCAAATTGGCACTGTTCTTTTTCTCTAAAAGGCAGTTTTGATGGTATAAAAGGACATAGTGCAACCATGGAAATTACCAGGAGGCCTGTTGCCTGCTGCCATGAAAGTCAGTACTCATGAGACAAATATGATGAGTAAAGAAAGGTTTATTCAGGTGCTAGAAACCTGAGGAGATGGCCGACTCCTGTCCTAAAAATCATCTTACCATCTCAGATACCTCAGTCAGATTATATAAGGGAATCATGGAAACGGGGGAACTATGAATTTCTGGTGATATACAGTTTTTGCCCACGCTCATCATCATCATATTTCTGGAGCATGTTGTTGAACTATAACAAAAATTTGGTCAGACGTGAAAGAACAAGGTTGATCATATACTTTCATTTGTCACAGATTACATAAATTTAATCACTATATTGCTAATATTAAGTCATGGTTATAATATGAACACTAAATTCAAAGAATGAGGGATACAAAAGAAATGAGATATAGACTAAAAGGCAATCCCAGAATTGTCTCCAGAGTTCTCTTTGGAAAGTATTTTTATGTGCAATGATATGCTCAATAAACACAACAGAGCTCAACATGGCTGAGACCCTTCAGTGATGAGCATAATATATGGCATTGCACAGACCAGTATATTGATATTTTTAAGTTAATAATTTTTAAAACTTTCACACAACCAAGTATGGAAACCACAAGCAATCAAAACTCTCAGATTTAAGGACAGAAAGCCAAATCAAACTGATTAATCAAACCAGTATCTAAGTCCAGGTAATGCTGAATCAGAGCAACAAATAATAGCATTAGAACTGGCTATTCCTGCCCATCTCTGGGCTCCCCCTTCCTTTGTGTTTGCTTCAGTTTAGACTCTTCTTTCTGGGTCAAAGTTTGCCACCAACTGTCCTCTCATCAACCCAGTAAAATACTGTGCTTTTTTTCTTTCTTTCTCTTTTTTTTTTCTCTCTCAAAAGTTCTAACAAAAGATCTGGAACTGAGTTTCATTGCCTCTGGTTGGCCAGTCTTGGGTCAAGTGTCTACCTCCTAGCCAACCCCTGCTCCAGGAACGTGCAATGCTCTGACTAGATATAGTCACAAGAAACTCTGGGATTAAAAAGTTTGTGGAGAGAGCTGGTCAACTATGCTTAAAACTCATGGACCAAAAGTTGGGGTGGGATGGCTTACTAGGAAAAAACAGGAGAACTGTCAGAGGGAAGAATGGTTGGTGAACATTTCTACTATAGTCCATTATCAGTAAATACTATTGATTAATGAATTGTGTCTTTGCTTTCTAAATTATAGAGAAAATGATATGGCTAATAATATACATTGTTATTAATTCCCCCCCTTTATATTGTTGCTTCATTATGACAGATCAACATGTATTTTCAAGGAATTGTTGATACTATTCAAAAGTCCCACCTTGAACACTGCAGGTGTGGATAGAAGCTGTAAATAAGGTGTCCTCTACCAGAGATAAATACCAAAGATGGTAAAGAAGCAAGGGCAAGTAAAAGTAAATAAGAAAGGATATAAAATGAAAATTGTTGCAGAACAAAAAGAGTTTGTTGACCTGGCACTAGCAGAACCAAACTTCATCTAGATACCAAGAATTACAGTGGAGAACTATTGGTTATTTCATTATGAATGGTGCCATCCAGTAGAACAGGAAGCTCACAGAGTCCTATCTTATCTAATAAAAAGGGCATATGCAAATTTACCATCATACCATAATGGTCAAGATGGCTGCACCCACAGTGGAGGCAGGGATTCCATAACACAAGATGGCTATGCCCACAGCAGAGGCTGAGTTCCCATAACAAGCCTTAATGAGCAATCAGCAAGGACCTGAGGGTGCACCCCCTGCATAGTGAGGCTTGACAGGGGACCTCAGGCTAAGCTCCTAGCACCAAGCTGAGGGACCTCAGGCCATGCTCCCCAACTGGCAGGGTTTGACAGGGACCTCACAGCATGCCCCCTGCTCTGGCCCAGGCCAGGGGACCTGAGGCTATGCATTTCGCCCTGGTGCCAGGCCAGAGAACCTGAGGCTGCGCTCCCCACTGGGCAGGGTTTGATGGGGGAGCTCAGGCCATGCCCCCTGGCCTCAAGGAACGTCCCCTGCCCCATAGCTGAGTCAGGCAACCTGAGTCTGCTCCCCCCACCTGACAGGGTTTTATGGGTGTGGGGCCAGCCGGGTCTGAATCTAGCCCAATGGGGGTGGGACCAGTCAGGTCTGGCTCTCACATGAGTTCAAGGCGCACCTGGGTGGGCAAGGACTTGACTCTGGTTCCCTTGGTGCATCCCAGACTCTGACAGGAGGAAGATTTTTATATATGTTTTACTAATTTTCTTTCATCTCTGACACTTCTATTATAGAGAAAGGGAAAATGTCAATATTAAAATATTTCTTCTAATTAATTCCCTTTTAATGTGCACCAATTTCATGCACCAGGTCACTAGTATAATTATACAGGGCAAAAATCACAAGACACTATGGATTAGGGTTTCAGGGCAGTGCTGAGAGCTGATTAGTCAAAGGTAAGGTAAGTGTAATGAACAACTTCTTCAGGCCATCAGGGCAGCTCTGAAGTCTTTTCCAGTCCCTCTGTCTGGTTTCATGGGAAAGTAGCAGGGGGTTGTTCCAACTTAGGGCTCAGGAGCTGAAACATAACTTAGGTCAAGATGTTGTCTTTAGCCTACCAGAGGTGAGTCTGTGGTCTTCTACTGCCTCTGGTGTTGTTTATTGTGGAGGGCAAAGAGAAGGCTATGCCTTTGAGAGCATATATATATATATATACAATTTTGGAGATAGATTGAATCAGTCATAAGGACTCTCCATTTTAAAATCAATGTGCAGGGAGAATCAATAAAACATTAGAGGAGGAATTAAAGGCATAAAAAAGAAAGGCATGGTGTGACTGTCAGTGGTGGCTGGAATGTGCCCATAGGAAACAGACTTGTGGAAAGAGATCCTGTAACTTTTAAGAATGAGACTTAGAGAAAGTAAATAGTACTGTTAGTCTAAGAGCGTACATTGGAAGGCAGTCTGGCATTAGACTTAGACTTTTTAAATTTGCTTGTTCACTTTTAAAAATGTCAGTCAACATTTCCAGGTTGTTTGATAGTGGGTCAAAGGATGACAAAAGTTGTGCTTATAGGTGGCTGCCTTTTAAATGGCAGCCCAAGGCAAAGGTGAAATTTGAGCTTCTGTTTACACTGGAAAATCCTTTGGCTTGTGGGTGCTAAGCTTGTCTTTGGAAACCTGGTATGTATGTATTGGCAGCCACAGGAATTGCTTCCCTCTTGGTGTACAACTGCTGCCTATTTCCTTATCTACCACTCTTTACATTAGAGAAAGTTGGACCTCATCATCTGTTTAGCTTTCTAATCTACTTTACCAGCTCCATGTTTTGATAACTAGTGTCCTTCAGTGTTGCTTGTCCAGTATACGGTTTCCTTAGATTGAATTTTATTACATGTTTTATTATAAGTTGTTTATCCTCACCTGAGGACATGATCTTCATTGATTCAAGAGAGACAGGGAGAGGATGAGAAAGAAAAAGAGAAAGAGAGAGAGAAAGAGAGAGAGAGAGAGAGAGAGAGAGAGAGAGAGAGAGAGAGAGAGAGAGAGAGAGATCAATGTGAGAGAGAAACATCTTGGTTGCCTCCTGCACATGCCCCAGTGCATCAATCCCACAACTTAAATACAGTATTTTCCGGCGGATAAGACGACCCCCTAATTTTACAATTAAAACAAAGGTTTAGGCCTATATTCGCTGTATAAGACTACCCCCACTTCAAAGAAAAGACTTACTGTGCCGTCAAGATCTGCAGGTAATTTTTGTGCAATTTTGGTCTTTTGCCCCTGATTTTCGGTTAACTTTTTTCATTTTAAAACTCGTCTTATACGCTGGAAAATACGGGTATGTGCCCCAAATGGGAATCAAACCCACAGCCCTTCAGTGCACAGGATAATGCTCCAACCCACTGAGCCACACTGGCCAGGGCTGGATACATTTTAGAAAAAGCACTGTGAAAGTATTTAGAAACATTGTGAAAAGAAAGTTATGGGTTTAAGATCTGATTTGATCTTAGGAGGCTGAATCCTCAAGTTTTACTTTTCAATTTATTCATTGATACTATATTCAGTGATAGATATCCAAGTACAAAGTTTGATAAGGACAGGTTCAAAGTAGCCTAGCTCTTTGACAACAGAAGTTAGTCATCTTTGAAACATGATTAAAGCATCCATCTCTCAAATACCAAAAGCTGTCTTTCAAGAGGGTTACTGGTATGCAAAGAGGATGCTTATTGGAACAGGGATTGCAAATAAAGTTCTGAAACAAAAGATTGTGATGATGTCACAATAAATGTATGCCTGAAGATTTAACTAGATTCTAATTCAGGCGGAATTCTTCCTAAATTGTGTACAATTTAGGTTTTGAAATCTTTCTTTTCCTGGGCAGAGAATAGCCCCCAGAATGTTAGAGCCGTGGTTATTTGACTAGAATTAAACCTGAGACATCTCGGTCCCCAGGCAGACACTGTATCCACTGAGCCAAACCAGTTAGGGACACAATGCCTTTTTAAATAGCCAGAGTGCAGAATTGAAAAGTGATTCGGTCTACC
Organism: Pipistrellus kuhlii; assembly: GCF_014108245.1. NCBI lineage: Eukaryota > Metazoa > Chordata > Mammalia > Chiroptera > Vespertilionidae > Pipistrellus > Pipistrellus kuhlii. The sequence goes on from NW_023425562.1 coordinate 67,310,255, forward strand.
TAAGTGTCATCCAGGCGAAGGAAGTTTTGCCAGTATAACAGAAAACCATGGATAAATTATGTTTTCCCTGCCATAGGTATTCTTCCCCTAAAGTAGGGGTGTCAAACTCAATCAGAGAAGGGGCCAAAATCTAAAATCCAGCCTAAATCGCGGGCCGAATGGTTTACTGAACAGTCATAAACTGTCATTGTGATGGAAACGCAGCAGAGTGCAGTGATGACAGCGCGGTGCGGGCCACATTGCAAGGCCTGGCAGGACGGATTTGGCCCGCGGGCCTTGTGTTTGACACATGTGCCCTAAAGAGATTTATAATTTTGTTTTTCTCTGAGTAGAAAGACTCCAGGCCATCTATCTGCTGCTATCCCTTCAGTAAGTCTGCCATTATTTCTTCAACAGGTTCCAGCAAAAAGAATCATAAACCCTTATGAGCTAACAGTGAAGTTTCAGCCGAGAAAAAAATAAAAAGCCAGCTTCCTGAAAATTACAACATACATAAGTTTGGAATGCACTTGTCTGTTTGTGTCTTTTCTAGTTTATAGAACACTCTTTGCTCTTGATGTTGAAAACTGTCAATTATTACTGGCAGTTGGCCACTTTTTCATCTCCAAGGTAACAGACTTTTACTATGAAACTTCCATTCTGGTCAAAGCAGACAGTGTGTTGTAAAAAATATACTGAGCACAAATGCAGTCATAAAATTTCACATACACTTACCTCTAAAAGTGTAAGGGCTTATAGTATTTTAGAGAAATGGCATTTTTAATACCCAGCACTCAGTAAATATTTTAGGTGGCCAAATGAATGAACAAATGAGTAAGTGAACAAACAAAGGGAATTTACCAGGACTGCAAATCATTTCTCTTGAATGAAGTATACTGCTTGCTTCCCTGGGGGTGGGGGTGGGATGCTAAATTAAGATAAATCATTGTTGAAAGAGTTCTTTAGGGACTAAGAGAGCAGTGAACATGGTAATAAAGCATTGCTCCTGAAAGCAGAATGTGGTAGTTACAGTTACAGGAAGCCTATTAATCCCTTTCCTTTCCTAGGATTGCCTGCCTTGTGTACAATTTAGGTTTTGAAATCTTTCTTTTCCTGGGCAGAGAATAGCCCCCAGAATGTTAGAGCTGTGGTTATTTGACAACAGCTAAATCTACCCCCAGAGCCAGTTCTGTTTTCCTTATTAACAATGAACTTTAGGAGGTGAAGGTCATTTCTGGCCAAGGCTAACCAGCAATGACTTTGTTAGGGTGCTTTATGAATGCTGCCAAGGAGGAGGATATCATTTTAGGTTAGTCAGACTGCGTCTAAATTCTCACTTGCTCAGTGGGAATTTGGGTACATCACTTACTTGGAAGCCTCAATTGCCTTATCTAAAAAGATAGAGCAAAGATGTTGAGTAAGGATTGCTATAGTGCATATAGAGAAAGCATTTAGCATAGTACCTAGTTACTATTACTAGGACCTCTTACAACTTGTCTGTCACCAAGTGTGTGGGTCTTTTCCTCACATCAGCAATTCTCCAACTCCAACTTCACCAACTGAGTTTTCTATAATTTAGTTCTGACACCAACTACCCAGGGTTGGGTAGAACAAAGGGTCAATTTCCAGCCTCTTTGTTCTACCCAGAGTTAGTATCAAACCCCACATGTTAAGGGCTTGGTCCCATAGGACTACTTCCACTTCAGATGCCAGCTGTAAGTCCAGGCCACCCATACTTTTTCCTGACTGGCTGTAAAGTAAAGGGGTCCTCATACCCACCGCCCCTCCTGGAGTTTTGTAATTTTCTAGAACAGCTCACAGAACTCAGGAAAAACAGTTTACCTACTTTTAACAGTTTATTATAAAGGCTATTATAAAGGAGGCAAATGACCAGCCAATGAAGATGTACATAGGGTCCAGAAGGTCTTAAAAGCAGGAGCTTCTATGGAGTTGGAGTAATACTTGCTAGCACATGGAAGTGTTTACCAACCTACAAGGTCTTCAAACCCTGTTATTTAGGGAATTTATGAGGATTCCCTTAAACAGATGTTGATTATATTATTGGTCATTAGTGATTAAACTCAATCTCTAGCCCCTTTGTTATCCCCAGAGGTCAGGGCTGGGCCTGCAAGTACCAACCCTCTAATAACATGGTTGAGTCCTCTGCATCCATCCTCCATCCTGAAGCTGTCCATCTAAAGTCGCCCATCAGCATAAACTCAATTATGGTTTTAAAATGCTTATTATGTACAACAAAAGATGCTCCTATCCATCCTATGACTCAGAAAATTACAGGGGTTTTAAGAGCTTTATGCCATGAACTGAGGTCAAAGTCTGAATATATAGTCCTCATTGTATCACAATAGTATATGCTCAGTATACAAAAAACCAAAGTGACCAAACCAACCTTTACCATTTTAATGCCAAATGTCAACGGGGATCTTCTTACATCAATATCAGTTTCCCCTTTGTACCCATGAGAGGACTGGTCCAGATGAGGAGGAATAACATTTTACTTCCATGGCTCTTTGAGCTAAAGCGTGGGAGGGAGGCAGCTTGTCTGCTGCCAGTGATATCCTGAGGTGCACAGAGCAGGGAAACATGGGTAGAAGGACTGGTGAAGTTGCAAAAAAAAAAAAAAAAAAAAAAAAAAGGAGGTAAGTGTAGAGGGGAGACACAGTGAAAGAAGAGTGCTGAAGTGAATGCCTTTAATTGCTAGAGAATCACTCTGTGGGCAATATTGGGATTTCTTGAAAAACAAAAATAAAACAACATACTGTTCTGAACTTAGAAACTCAAAAATCAGTTTCTACACAATAGGAAGGATTTGATAGACTGGGCTGGATCGTGAAAAGCTGCAATTTATGCAGATAAAAGCAGACTGAAAAAAAAAAACACACCATAAATACAGGAGAATTGACTCAACCCATGGTGATCCTTCATACCTGCTTGAAGGTGAGGTAAATCTAATATTTGTAGAGTCTACTTAGCTCATTGTTTCCATAAGCATACTCCTCATGCCCTCCCCACACACTGTCTCTTGAGGGAGGCTGGCTCTGGGAACTTTATTGTTGCCTGTTGACCAGAGAACTCAATTGTTTAGCATGGGGCCTCTCTCCATAGGCTGATCTGGGTCTTCCTGACATGGCAGCTGCCTTCCTCCAGAGCAAAGCACAAAGAGAATGAGAGCGCATTCAGGACAGAAGAGGCAGCCTTTGGTAACCTGATCTCAAAGTGACATATCATCACCTCGGCCATGGCATTTCACATACCATCGTCTCTGCCAAATTCTATTAATTAGAAGCAAGTCCCTAAGCCCAGTACCCATGTAGGGAGGCAAATTTAGCCCCACCTCTTAAAGAGAGGAGTACCTAAGATTTTATGGGCATATTTTAAAATCATCCTAATTCCATTTTCTAATTTTCTATTATAAGACTTTCTTCCATTTTGACTGTACCTCTGCCCTTGTATTCTTTGCCCTTCCCCTAAAATATTAAGTCCTTTTTTGACTTAAGCTCATATTTAAGACAAAAATCCTTTTTAATACTATCTGATGTCTTGAAATAAGTGAACACATGGCAGAGTTACAACTTTGCTGCCTTGAAGAAAGGGATGTTGTTGGTGGACAGGAGGTGGTCTAAGGTCATCTTAATAGTGGGTCAAGCTAATCTCTAAGCCACAAGGATAAGTCCCCCTCAACAAGGCGTTCAGATGCATGGTCTTATAGGCTGTCATCTCCCGCTATTTCATCAGGTTGCCCTAAAACAGAAATCAGCACAGGTCTGCAAAGGCACAGAAGGGAATTATTTTTGGCTCCACAGGCCCCATATGGCCTCTGCCGCATATTTTTTCTTTGTTTTTATTACCCTTTAAAAATGTAAAAACTCCACTAACTGGTTTGGCTCAGTGGATAGAGTGTTGGCCTGTGGACTGAAGGGTCCCAGATTCAATTTTAGTCAAGGTTATGTACTTTGGTTGCAGGCACATCCCCAGAAGAGGTGTGTAGGAGGCAACTGATGGATGTTTCTCTCTCATTGATGTTTCTAACTCTGTATCCCACTCCCTTCCTCTCTGTAAAAAATCAATAAAATATATTTTAAAAATGCAAAAACCATTCCTACATGGAGGATGTACAAAAGCAGGGCTGCAGGCTGGAGTTTGCTGACTTCTCTTCTGTAATAATCATAGAAAGAAGTTCATTGTGTAGTTGGGAAATACTTAGAAGTGCTTCTCCATATTGCCCAGGCATGATAAACAGAGTCTCTTTCCCAGGTCTCAAAGTTCTCTCCCTAGAGGTAAAGAGCTGAGAGTCCTTTTTTTTTTCTGGTTGGATGCATTTTGCATAGGATTTTTGTTGTTCCTTTAGGGAGACAGAAACAGGTTCAAAAATTAAGTCACTAAAATGACTAATGTGGTACTGTCAGCAAAGAATTATGGACCTGCAGGGTTATGGTCTCTCAGAGAACTCATTTTGCATTTCTGTCCATCACATGAATAACAATAACCTTCTCCAACAAGCAGAGTGAAGAATGTAAGGACTACCGGTAAGTATTCCTCACTGCTCACTAAATATTGGCACCAGAAAGGCTTTCTAAGACAGTAGTTATGTTTAGGGAATTTCTGTCAGATTTGGCTTTTAATGGGGGAAAAATAATCCCCACTTATACCATGACTTTTTGTGTTTGCACTGCCTTCTCTAATAACAGCATGCTTCACGAACAACAGTGAACACACACACACACACACACACACACACACACACACACAAGCATTCAATGTCTTCATCAGCAACAGGAATCAAAATCCTCAGATGTAATTTTTTTAAAATATCTACATTTTCATTTTACCAGAGCATTAGTACAAATATATTATTTAGCTTACAAGTCAATGAAACATAATATGTTAATATGTACATGATTAATGAATTTATTCAAGACTAGGTGAAATGAAAACTGAAGGGAGGAATTAAAAGCTGTTCATATTTAATGTTTCAGATATCCCAGAAAGTTGTGCTGGTGTCTTATTTTTCTAATATTTCCAAACTACAAAATTGCTGTCTCAAAGTGCTACTTGAAAAAATGACAAGCTCTTGCAATAAGTGGGGAGTTTGGGCTATGGATAAAATAAGTTATTTAAAAAGGGATAATAAATATAGTATATATTTTTGCTTTTTAATCATAATAACTGAAGGTTTAAACCTTTGTTGAACCCTATTAAACTTATTTGTACTAGTAGAACTCGTTATTAGTGTCATTAAAACTGACCAAAATCATATTTTAATTAGGTTTAATATGACAGACTTTGCAGGACCATCTTTCACTTTGAATACATAATGTTTCTTCCTACAATTATTTGTTCTTGTAAATTATTCCATTCATAAATTTAATAGCTGCTTGTTGATGAAATTATTCATTTGCCACTCATTTGAATGGTTCAAGAGGTATGGCACATATTTGATTATTTGTCCAAACATTGTCATGTGATCAAAAACATGTTTTCTCTAAACTGACATGTTTTTTATTGACGTTTGTAGTCACAAGGCAGCATTCATTACAAAGCTGCTATTTTGGGGTTTTCTGAAGAAAATCTTCACAGCATAAATATAAAAAACTCAAGGCCATTTTGACATTCTAGAACTATAGATCTTCTCGAGTGAAACAGAGAAATTGGTCCAACCATGTCTGGGATCATCTGACATTTGTAATGAGAACTTAGGGAGACAGAGTAATTTATTCCCATAAGCAAACTGCCAAGAAGATAGACAGTCCTGAAAAGCTTTCTCACGCTATAGTGGTGCGCATTTTCTCCTGTGGCCTTCCCTATTGCTTGTGCTCCCTCATCCCTCCACCAGTGGGCTGTTTCTGTCTATTGCTCTCTGCTGAATTCACTGCCTCATCATGGGGCTTCACTAGTTTAAGTGGGAAGGACTCTACATATCAAATGACTGTCCCTAAAGCCAGGAGAGGAGATAGGCCAACGTCGTCAATGTCCACTAGGAAGACTGACTTTCATTTCTATTATATGTTTGGTGAAAATAAACAGGTGATGAGGAGACAGCTGGAATTCCTTTAGAGTTTTCTAAAAGAGTACATTAGATAAGGGCTGACTTCTGCAAATTGACCAATTTGGCAGAAAGCACAAAGCACATGCCAAAATACTGTAGAGCTAGGAATTCACATGGTGCTTTTATGTCTATTGTACATACTGGCAATACGTACTTGTCTGTGGCCAACTCTGCCACCAAGAGAGAAGAAACAGATGTTCCTGTTTGTCTTTTGATGTGGCTTCCGATACTTACATTGATTTGTCTAAAATAACATCAGCCACTTTAGGTAATATCTCCCTAGTCCTTTCCTCTGATGACTAATTGTTTCAGGTGGTTATTATGAATATGATTATTATTTAGAAGAGATAATCCATTGCTTGCAGGTATTGCACTGGCATAGAGGAAAAATAAAACAGACACACACACACACACACACACACACACACACACACACAGTAGTGATCAGTCCTGTGAAATCACACAAGACCCGGACCCGCACCCCACATGCCATGGAACCTCACTGGGTCTGGGAATCCTGGAGTGCTGCCCTGATGCCCCACCTCCAGGCTACACTCATTGGCCGCTGGGCCCCTGGGGCTTGCACAGGGCTGCAGAAACCCTCATAGAAGCCACACGGAGTGGCCGCTGGCCCTACCCCCCCGACTCCCCACTCTGTCCCTGCTGTGTGTGCTGCCATCTTGTGATGGTATTATGGTGTGAGGGTCAATTTGCATATCACCTCTTTATTATATAGGATGTATATATAGTTCAAAGGGAAGTATGATCCCAACTTTTTAAAATATACCTTATAGAAATTTGGGAGTATTTAAATGAATACCAGGGGGTCTTGATGCTCAGCATATAATTATAGAACTAGTGTTATAAGTAGGGATACTGGATAGAGTGTTATAGTAGTCTTGGGAGAGGTGATGGGTTAATCATTAAATAAAAGTAATTTACACTAAATTGAAAATGATAGCCAATGTCTTATTAAAGCACAGCTTGATGGGAAAGAAATCTGATGGGAAAGAAATCATGCAGATATTAAACACATGTAGGAGAAGGCAGAAATATGATGCGTCTGGAAATCACAGGATATATGCAGAAATGGGATAAAAGAGGCTAGAGTTCTCCTTTTACTTAGGCTGGCCAAGAAGGCTTACAGTAGGATATTTTCTTATTTGTGACAGAGAACAGATATTGGAAACAACTATTTCAGACCATTAGTTAAAACATATAACCCAGAGAAGGTCACAAAAGTAAAGAAAGCTAAGTTGAAAGTTTAGCAAATAACATAACTATTCATTATATATATATATATATATATATATATAGATAGATAGATAGATAGATAGATATAGATATAGATATAGATATATATAGATATATATATAGATATATATTAATTTCAGAGAGTAGGGGAGAGGGATAGAGATAGAAACATCAATGATGAAAGAGAATCATTGATTGGCTGCCTCCTGCACACTCCCTACTGGGGATCAGACCGAAACCCAGGCATGTGCCCTTGACCAGAATCTAACCTGGGATAATTTAGTCCATAGGCCCAACGCTCTATCCACTGAGCAAAACCCGCTAAGCACATAACTTTTTTTTTTTAAGTATCATTATTAGCACACTTCACATTTTAAAAAAATTCTCATACAAATTTCTAGACTTTTTTTTTCAATTTTGAAAGTGAAATGCATTTTATATATTTATTTTAATTAAATTTTTATTTTTGAAAGTATTACATAATGTTCCATTTTTTCCACATTAACCCCTTCTAGCCCACCCCCATGACCCACCTCAGACCTTCAGCACCTTATTGTGTGTCCATGGGTTATGAATATATGCATACAATTTTTTTGGTCTCTTCCCACATACCCACCCCCCCCATTAAATATTATTTTGAAAGGATCTCTACTGGGCTATTTTTCCTCTCCATCTACTTGCTTCCCTTCCTATACATTGAAATGTATCTACTGTATATCTCTTCTAGGTGCCTTAAACCAACATGTCCCCTATGTTCCCAGGTTTGGGAATCACTCCCCAACTTCCAGTTTTTCTAGGCTGCATATTTCTATAATTCTAGGTAGAATTATTCCATGATGATTAACAAATATTACTTTGGAGGCAGATGACTGAGGCTCAAATTGTTTCTACTCTCTACTAGCTCTGGAACCTTTGGAAGAGTTATTTACACTATCTGGACATCACTTCTTCACCTATAAAGCGGGATAGTTGTCATACTTGCACTATGAAGTTGTGATGGGTGTTAAACGGGAGGATTCAGAGCTTTTGCAATAGAAACTGGCGTCACTCCACATCCTGCACAAGTCCATCCAACCACTCACCAAAGCCAGTTGATTTTACTCCTTGAAGATCACCTCAATCCATACAGTTCTCTCTTTCTTCACTTGCCATCTTTATCTCAGACTTCCCTTCTATCTCTTGCCTGAAGTATTTTAATCACATGGGTCATTTAATTCTGCCCATCCTACCCTTATCCTGCTGAGTTCATACCTCACAAAGCATCTATGTGTGAGAGAACTCTTCCATGGCTCCCCAGTCCCTTCATGGAAGTGTCTCCCTTCTTACCAAAGGCACAAAGCCCTTTGTAATGTCACCTGTTCTTTGTCCGGCTTCTCTCCTAGCTCCACTGCCTTTGCTGTCAGGACTTCAGCAGTGCTTAATCGCCGAGACTCCCCAAACATAATGCTCACTTTCACCTGGGTCTTGTTTCCCAACCTGTGGGATAGACCCTTTTCCCTCAATTCATCCTACTCCCTTTCTCTGGATATTTCTTATTGAGCTCCACCTCGTGGCACTCACCATCTACACTTCAGTCCCATTGGCTACCCCCCTCTCTTCAACAATACTATCATCTTTCTCACATAGGGACCTTTGGACATGCTCTTCACTCTACCAGTAGTACGCATCCATGTCTTTTTTTTACATCATTAATTTGTACGGATAAATTTTGTGTAAGTAAATGCCTTATTTTTCTGTTCAAATGTCCTTTCCATGGGGAAGGCCCCTCTGATGACCTTGGCAACCTGTACTTCTCTCCATTAGTATCAATACGGGGGTTAATATGATTGTGAAATTGTTTGGTTTTAAATGGCTTAGATTGGTCCTGCAGATATATTCCCTAAGTCAAGGGTTCAAGGGCAGCAGCTGATTTAATGATTGATCCCAGGAAGTACCAGGAGGGAGGAAGGGGAGTAAGAACAGAAAGGGAAGGAAACAAATACAGGTACAGATTGTCCTGTGGACAGCTTGGACTGGGTCCTGAAGGAGAACTCTGGGAGATGATGTGGGATATGCCTCAGAGTTGTCCCTCTCAATGGGCACAAAAGCAAGATATTAATGCAGAGAAATCAGAGGTGAGTGCCAAAGGACAATGGTAGGGATTTGTGGCCCCCTGCTACAATATCTATCAGCTCCACTGGGCTGAGCTCCAGAGTCCCTTCCCTCACTAGTAATCTCTAGAGCAGAGCCATTCAATAGAAATAAAATGTAAGTCACAAATGCATTTGTAATTTTTACTGTTTTAAGAACAATATTAAAAATAGTAAGAGAAACAGGTTACATTCATTTTAACTCAATATTTTACTTAACCCAGGATAGCCAGATTACTGTCATTTTGACATAGAATCAATATAAAAATTGTTAATAAGAAACTTTTCACTGTTTTGTGCTGTCTTCACAATCTGACATGTATTTGACATTTACCAGACATCTCAGTTTGGAAGTCCTGAATTACAAGTGCCCAATAGCCACATGGGGCTGGCTGCTATCACACAGTGCAGTGCAGCGCTAAACAACAGAGAGTGATAAACACTGGTTGCTCAGTAAATACCTGATCAATGACAAAGGTCTTAGCTGGGTCAGGAATCTACTGAAAGATTACCGGGAACCCTCTGGACTGAATTTGGTTGCTTCCTCAAAGATCCCCCATAGCCTTCCCTGCCTCTGCCAGCACAGGGTTTGTTGTATTTGACCCAGGTTGTGGGTCACTCACTGTTTCCTCAGAAAGCTCCATGCAGGATAGGCTCCCATCTTTGTTCCTCTCTATGTAGCACCCACACAGCATCTAGAACAGAAGAAACCTTCCCAACATTTTCTTCACCAATGCATTCATTTTAAGATAAGGTGGCTTAATATTTTCAGTGAAATTGAAAAGGTACATTTTATATATTCATTTCATGAAAAGTCTAACATTTATTCTTTCTACTAAGAAATAGTACTGTGATCTTAAGGGAGTACTCACTCAATTAGTGGCTACAGAGAGAGTCAGAAGAAGTTGGAAAATGAACAACAATATTAATGAAGCTAAGAATGAGATATCAGTAGCTATATTTAATGAATGAAAATAAATCATATGATACTTTCTGTTCTTACCACTCAGTACTCCAGAGCCTGGACCAGTGATTCTCAGAGTGTGATGCCCAGACCACAGCAGCAGCATCACCTGGGAATTTGTTAAAGATGCAGATTCTCGGGCCTCTTCCAGCTCTGCTGAATCAGAACCCAGTTCTGTATTTTAACATACCCTTTCCCCAAGGGATGCTGATGCACTGAGCAGTCTGAGAACCACTGCTCCAGGTTCTTCCAGACTGAAAGCACTGGGTCCCAAGGAAGGCAGTTTTCTGGAAATAAATTTTCACATGAATAAAACATGCTCTCTCTGCTCAAAGGTGTGTGGTTTCTGCCCTTGTGAATTATTTTCACGTAAAATAAATGGAATAATATGTTAGAAATTTATTCTGGTACAATGTCAAATAGATATTAAGTAAACATTTGGTTAAACAAAACCATTACTATATTTCTGCATTTTTAAAAGATAGATAAATAAAAGACTAACAGAAAGCACTGCTATTTTTATAGTTTACTAGAGGCCCAGTGCACAAACTTCATGCACAGGGGCTGCGGGGGTGGGGGTGGGGTGGGGAGGCCTGTCTCTCAGCCCAGCCTACACCCTCTCCAATCTGAGACCCCTCAAAGCATGTCTGACTGTCCATTTAGGCCCAATCCCGGTGGGCCTAGCAATCCAGGACTGCTGGCTCCCAATTGCTCGCCTGCCTGCCTTCCCCATTGCCCCTAACTGCTTCTGCCTGCCAGCTTGATCACCCCCTAACCACTCCCATACCAGCCTGACTGATGTATAACTGCTCCCCTGCTAGCCTGTTTTCCCCAAACTTCCCTCCTCTGCCGACCTGTTTACCCCTAACTGCCCTCCCCTGTAGGGTTGATCGCCTTCAACTGCCCTCCCTTGCAGGTCTGATCCCTCTCAACTGCACTGCATTGCAAGCCTGGTCTCTCCCAGCTGCCCTCCCCTGCTGGCCATCTTGTGGTGGCCATCTTGTATCCACATAGGGGAAGGATCTTTGACCATATGGGGGCAGACATATTGTGTAGGATGATGATCAATCTGCATATTACTCTTTTATTAGATAAGATAGAGGCCTGGTGCATGGGAGGGGGCCAGCTGGTTTGCCCTGAAGGGCATCTGAGATCAGGGAAGGGGTTCCTTTAGGACATGGGGCAGCCTGGGCAAGGGGCCTGTGGTGGTTTGCAGGCCAGCCAAGTCCCCCAGCGACCCAAGTGGAGGCCCTGGTATCTGGGATATATTTACTTTCTACAATTGAAACTTTGTAGCCTGGAGCCTCCTGCTTGCTCAGTGGTGGCAGCCATTTCTATTTGGATTTGTTTGCCTTCTATAATTGAAACTTTGTAGCCTTGAGTGGAGGCTTAAGCTGGCTAGGGCAGGCAGAAAGCTTGGCTTCTTCCATTGCCTGAGAAACCCGAGCCTCCCTCCTGCTCTCTGTGGCTGCAGCCATCTTGGTTGAGGTTAATTTGCAAACTTGCTCTGATTGGCTTGTGGGTGTGGTTTGTGGGTATAGCTTGTGGGTATAGCAGAGTGATGGTTAATTTGCATATTACTCTTTTATCTGGTAGGATAGTACACTTAGGAATGCTTGTCAATTTTCATCCTCTATAGGGTGATAATTTGAGTAAGGGAACATTTTTATAAAACATTCATACTGAATTGTGGAAAACCCATAAATTGCTTTCATCCTAAACTTCAAAATTCCAAACCAGAATCTTGAAATTTTTATTTTCACCACTTAAATTAGCATGTCTCCACACTAAAGGAGCAACCATTTCAAAGAAGATACAGGATAGAAACACAAAGATTAAGGTTTTTACTTCCTATGATAATATGGGGCTGCTTGCAACTTAAAATGTTCATGTATTAAATGACCCCCTCCCTCAGGGGACCTGTACTCCCTAGTTGTACATTCTTTTTTTTTTTTTTTTAATATATTTTATTGATTTTTAACAGGGAGAAAGGGAGAGAGAGAGCTAGAAGTGTCGATGAGAGAGAAACATCGACCAGCTGCCTCTTGCACACCCCCTACCGGGGATGTGCCCACAACCAAGGTACATGCCCTTGACCGGAATCGAACCTGGGACCTTTCAGTCCACAGGCCAACGCTCTACCACTGAGCCAAACCAGCTTCGGCTAGTTGTACATTCTTAACCAGTGATTTCCCAAAGAGCATTGTGGATAAAGCGAAGTGGGTAACTGAAGCACTTATTTAGATATTCCTTATTTAATTCAGCTCAAATACCCACCATTTATTCAGATTTACAGAAATGAGATAAATTTTTATATTTTCCTCCGTGTAATTGTCTTTAGCCTCAATTTTACTTCATGCTTCTCATGAAACCACTCCATCCATCTTCGTTTTGTCAACTCCTGAAGGGAAGGCCTTTTGTCTTCTGAACAGGCTAATTTAGTCCCTCTCTACAATATTGAACTTTGTAGGTACTCAGCAAACATCAGTTGATGACAGAGATACCAGAGAGCTTTTGATTTTATTTCTGGAATGATACTTCTATTCAAAGAACTTTTTTAATATAATTTCTGTTCTTCAACAAAAAAGCAAAACAATGTTTCTTCTTGCCAGTTCAGATAACATCTGCATTGAGCACAATGTGTTCCTGTTTTAAACAAATGTGTAGACATACCAGTTATCTCAATTCAGAAACATAAATGACAATACAGAGAAATAGATATTTTAGAGCTTAAAGTTAATGACAAAGCACAGTTGTTGTGCTGAAGAGAGAGAGAGCTCAAAGAAATCCCACTGTAATACTATCATGCTAAATTTATTCTAGTCTATCACACCATAATTTTCCCTTTTATAGCATAGACATGAGGTTATGTACACACCTGAAAACTAGTGTAATCTATGGTCAATTCACCAAAATAGGTCAGCTAGTAGAATAGCCATAAGCATTGGAATAAGTTGATTTCTAGCCCTACTTACACCATGAAGTCATTGAAAGTCTTTGGGAAAGTTGCTTGATTCCCATTTGTTGATTCCTTAACCTAAAAATAAATATCATATTAATATATTTCTTATTATTGTCATTCCTTAATGGTTATTGATTATAAGCAGGATGCTTTTTGTCTCTGTGAGGCTCTGCACCTTCCCCAGGGATGACCGTTCTAATGGACATTGTTTGTAAGTTATTTGAAAATCCTTGGATTAAAACTAACTGTATCAGTGTAAAAGTACTTGTATTAACATGCCATATGGGAGAACCATATGTTACCTATTAAGAGGGTATGTGTGATATTTAAAATAGCTCTTTGGGATATTGCCCTGTGTTATTTTTATACCAAAATATGCCATGGCAAGTTTTAGTATACCAGGATAACACCTTCAGTGTGGAAATCTGCAGAATCCAATCCCTCAGCAGGTATGTGTTGAGTACCTCATTGAACAATTGGCACTCTACCCTATGATCATGCGAAGTATCTGGAACAGATGCATGTTCTTCTCTTATATGTGTTCTTTTCTCAACATGTGCCACACTTAGGTCTCCCCTGACAAACACATATTCTTAAAAACATCAGGTTCAATTATTTCCTCTTCCCTCTATTGGACAACTATGCTGTTTAGGGACATTTCTGGAAAAAGGCAAGACCAAGATGATTGACTTCTCTGCTCGATAATTGAAGATCAACTTGAAGGTTTTATATTCACTCTGTTAATGAGGCATGCTTGTAATACCATCTGAGTTTATTCTGAGTAGAACTGGTTCTCGCAACCAGGACAACACTTCCAACTGACTATCCATGCCCCACCATCTTAAGAGGTTCTCAGTCTCTCTAGTCTGTATAACTATGTCATAACAAGTTCCACAGATAATCTTCACTAGCCTGGGGAAGAGACTCCTTTTTTTTAACTAACTGCTCCAGTATGAATATAAAATGGTGATAGGTATAGCATAACAAGTGCCTGGATTCTGTGTCTGTCCCACATATTGTATGATCTTTATATTTCATAAGTAACCTATATTTCATGAGTATATTTTTAATAGTCTTTACTAGAAGATAATTTTCCCCTTTTTTCCTGGTTAATTTGTGAGGTAGCCATGTAAGGCCAAGTAAGAGAAGAGCTTATTTCATTAATTCACAAACACCTATTGAACACCTACCATATGACTCTTCTAAGTATTTAGGGTACATCAGTCAGGTAATGACACAAACAAAGATGTTTGCCTTAAAGGCATTACAATCAAATGGGAACAGACAGACATAAACAATGATTATAATACCTATCTAAATTCTATAGAAGGTGAAAATAACTGGGGCAGGGGAAAATAAAAATAAAAAGTATATTAGGATAAGGAGAATGGTGTGTGTGTGTGTGTGTGTGTGTGTGTGTGTGTGTGTGTGTGTATGTGTGTGGATGGGGAGAAGAGACCTAATTGGAAAGGGGACAGGTGAGCCGAGACTTGAAGTGCCTGAGGGAAAGCACTCCAGGCAGGGGTATGGGTGGTAGAAAGACCAGGAGAGCAGAGACCTAGTGTGCTGGAGGAATAGTACCAGAGCCCAAAGCAGCTGGAGCAGAGTAAGTGGGAGGAGACTAGAAAGAGGTCAGGGCAGGAAAACAACATATTACATTGCCTCAGCACATGGGGCCTTGATGCCTTTGGGCTTTTCAGAGCATTTGACAGGGAAATGGTCTGATCTAACTAACATTTCAAGACAAACAATGTGGCTTCTCAGTTGAGAATAGACTTTGAAGACAGAGCTGAAGGAGGAAAGCATGATTGGAGTCATTATCACATCCCAGGAGGGAGGGATGGATGCTGGCGCATGGGTGGTGAAAGCAGATGGACTTGAACTCCGTGTGTTCCCTGAACATCACTACATTTGACTTTTAGGAGCCATTATGTGTGATCAAAGAGATGTGACATTTTTAACTTACCATTTAATGAGGTTCATCCAGAGGCTAAATAGACACCAGGTGTTTTTTTCTACATCAAGAGCTACAATATGTTTCAAGCAAAATAATAATAATAATAATAATAATTACCGCTTGGGGAAAATGACATTTCTTTCTCAGTTCCGTGACAAGTGTTTGTGGAGACCCCAAAGATTTTAGGACAGTACTGGGTACTGAGGACAACACAGGAACAGCGAGGCATCTCTCTCAGCCAAGGATTTACAATTTAGCTCTCAAGGGTCAGAAGAGGTCACAGGAATCTTCAAGACAAGAAAGAGATACCTCAAACTTTGGCATATCTGGGCCTAAGTTTAAGTCCCAGCTCTGCCACTAATTGTGGGACTTCAGGGAACTTGACCCTCTGCAACCTTGATTTCTTCATCCTTAAAAATGTAGATAAAAGTCCAACTCAGATAACGGTTACAATGTCATGATAATTGCACTTAAGGAGGTACGTGAGGCATGAATATAATGAGGCAGCCAACTTAGGAACTTACTTTCTGAAGATGAATCTATTAAAATAACTCAATCAGCTAATGAGTTCCAGAACAAAATGTTTCAAACTAACCTTCCCTGGTCCTTCCTTCCTTCCCTTCCATCCCTTCCCTTTTTTTTCTTCCTTCTTTCCTTCATTTCCTCCTTCCCTCCTCCCTCCTTTTTCTTTCTTTCTTTCTTTCTTCTTCTTTCTTTCTTTCTTTCTTTCTTTCTTTCTTTCTTTCTTTCTTTCTTTCTTTCTCTCTCTCTCTCTCTCTCTCTCTTTCTTTCTTTCTTTCTTTCTTTCTTTCTTTCTTTCTTTCTTTCTTTCTCTCTTTCTTTCTTTCTTCTTACCCTCCTTTCTTCCTTCCTTTCCTTTTTCCTAAGCCATTAGGAAGAGCTTAGCAAGGTCAGTGTTCACATTAAAGGGGACAAGGTGCAAGAAATGCAAAATACCCAGTGCAGAAGTTGGCCAGGGATGGGGAGGCTTGCCTGTTTCAGATTAAAGAGGACTAAAGAGGCATGACAGCTAAAGGCAGTGTGTGATCCCCAGTTGCTATAAAAGATATTATTGAAAATTGTTCAAATTTGTTTGCACCATAGTTATGGAAGAGAATGTCCTTATTTGTAAAAAATAAACTAAAAGTATTCAGGGCTAATGGGGGTGATTATGTCCCAAATTTGCTCTCAATGGTTCAGGAAAACAAAGTTTCTTGTAACTTTCTGTTTTTTAAAATTATGCACAAGTAAAAATACCTTTAGCATTAAAGAAATATGTCTGAAATTACAGCATTGCACTGACTTGGTTTAAGTGTCAGAAGAGCTAATTTATCCATGTTTTCAGTGTTCTGTGTTAATCTATATGAGGCTATAGTGTAGTTCTTCTATTTTCATATTAAATACCATTTTCCCACATTTTTGCTGACCAATAATGAAAATATCTTACCCGGACATAAATATTAGTTGCTTTTCCAAGGAATCAATATTGGGTGCTGGCATCAGCTGGTTGGATTGGAATCCAGCTGCCAACACTTGCTAGCTGTGAGCCCTTAGGCACATTACTTAACATTTCTGCACTTCATTTTCCATATTCATGAAATGTGAATAATAATCATGTCAACTTCACTGAGTTGTTCTCAGAATTCAATTTTATAATCTTTTCAAAGTATATAGACATTGAGTAGAACATAACTAATATTCAATAAGTGTTAGCTAGTAGTAACTAGTATCTTGCTGCCTACATGGCTCAATTAAATAAAATATAATTATCATAGTTGACAGTACATCCTCTTTGACAGCGAGCCCCCCTTATATAAGGTTCATTTATTTTTCAAGCATGTATCCTCTAGAGAGTTTTTATAAATATGCCAGACAAAAATGTAGCTGGTTGTCAAAAATACAAAATTAAAGACTAAATTTTTATAAATAAAAAATGCTAATTAAAAAAATCTTTAAGCTCTCCTGAATTGAGAAAAAATAATATTATAGTATTTATATTAATCAGCTATTCTGTAATGATACTGTGTGACAAATCACTCCAAAATGCAGTGCCTTACAACAGAAATATCTTTTTTCATGGTCACAGGTGGTACAGGTTGGCTATGGCTCAGTTGATGTAGGTAGTGCTCTGTTGGGCAGTACATTTTCAAGGTGTGATTTGCCTGGGCTTAACTCCAAACTCTGGCTCCAGTTGAAGTCTGCGCCATAATATCTCTCCTCTTCTTTAAACCATTGCTAACGGGCATTCTTATCACAGCAAGTGTCAGAAGCACTAGCACCAAGTTCAATTAGGCAGCACATTTAAGCCCCCTGCTCACATCGTGCCCACTAATATTTCATTAGTCAAATCAAGTCACTTGGGGTCAAGTCCAACATCAATGGAGTGAGAAGTATTCTCTGCCTACAGAGGGAGGACACTGAGATGCATAAAAAACACATTACTGGAAATGGAAGAATTGGAGTCTATAATCCAATTTGCAATCCACAGTGTTTGAATGGCCTGTGCTCTGTCCATGTCCAGAAATCCAGGGAGCTTTGTAAGAAATGGCAATAGTGCACCAGCAGGCAGCAAGCAGCAGGTTGTTTCCACAGCTGCAAGGATGGATCTGCTCTGATTTACTTTTGATCCCACGCACAGTTCACAAAAGGAACTACAGATATCAGGAAAGTAATTTGTGGCCATGGCATTGAGATTTTGTCCTTATAAAACTTTCTCATATAGAATGACACATGGACTGCATACTTATCATCTTCCAACCAATGGTACCTTCCTTCCACTTACATGAATTCACTTTACAGCAAGAGTCTCTCATTTTTATTTCTATAAAATTTCTGAAATATCTTGCATATGGTTAAAACAGTGAGAATTTTTGCAGGTCACTGTGGTCTTGGGCATAGGAAAATAAAGCATCATATGACACATCAATGCTGTGGAAATGTATCTTCTGAAGTAAATAATCACCTTTTAGTGTATTAACAGAGAATTCAGCTCCTGTAGGACATTTTTTAAGCTAACAAATAGTATGTTATTTTCCTGTATTTCTTCATGTTTATTATATATATATTTTTAATTAATTAATTAATTTATTTATTTTTTAATTTCAGAGAGAAAGGGAGAGAGTGATGAGAGAGAATCATTGAATGGCTGCCTCCTGCACGCCCCCTACTGGGGATCAAGCCCACAACCCAGGCATATGCCCTTGACCAGAATCAAACCCCAGGACCTTTTAGTCCACAGGCTGACATTCTATCCACGGAGCCAAATCAGCCAGGGCTATTATACGCCTTTTACTAGTAAATCCCTTCTAAAAACCACATATTTAGATTCCCCACTCCACTCAACTTTATGTTTATGTGCTTCCTATGAATATAACTAGACAAACAAGGCTGATAAAAAAAAGCTTGTCCTTATAAAATCCTTATTGGTAACTGTGTAATGAGATTTTTTTTTTTCCTACCAGTAGAAGCTCACTGTTTCACAAAGAACTCAATCGTTTGAGGCATATAAAATGGATGGAAAGTTATAAGTCAGCCAAACTGTCCTTTTAAAAGAGTGAAATGAATGCTAATCTAATTGCCCAAGAATGCATCAACTGGGTTTTGAAAGTAAGACTTCTACACTGGGTCCCCCTGCTGGATTTGCAGATGCATGTCTTTGCAAATTGGTGAAAGCAGTATACCTGACCCTTTTCATTTGAGGGCATGTGACTCCAATGACAAATCCAGCATTCTTTTAGAATGCATGTTTCCGTGATAAACATGGGAAGTGTCTCTTGAGTTTTCTGTCCAAAGGCAGAAATGCTATAACCAGAACACTGTTTGGCCAAGACTCAAAGTGGAAAACAAAAGCATGCCACTCAGTGGCTGTATGAGGGAATGGGATGGCAGGTGAGGATAAAGGTACAAACTCAGTAACAGTAGACTAGGAAGACAGCCAAACTGGTTTGTATTGACTCAGGGATCTGCCCATGAATTTAATTTTCATGCATTTAGAACTACTGGAACCAATTTCTCACTTTCCTATGACTTAATTATTCTCTTTTCCTTCCTTTCTTCACAAGAAAGTGTTTTACCCCCACTCCTTAGGAGATGTGGTAACTAGACTAATTTTAAAGGCAACATGTCACTGTAGACTTCAAGCCCATAGCGAAATTTGTGCTAAAATGCCTGTCTTTGGGTGAGACAGATAAGTTGGCAGATTTTTCCTGTTTGACTCTGAGCCTGTTTGATGAGAGGAAGAGGGGAAATACTGACCTATGTTTTTGACACGTGCTCCTGAACTAATTTGCCTCATTAAGGAAGCAAGAGCAGCTGGGATGGCTGTTTCATTCCCAGAGCAAAAGCCAATGCCCTGGCCCACTCAGAGAGCCAGAGAGAAAATGTCAGATCATCATGTGGTCGGTGTAAAAACCCAATGGAGAACATTGGAGTTAGGTAGCTATAGAGCTGCCGCAAGTCCTCATATTAAAAGTTAGACGATATCCCCTAAGTTGTCCCCCAGTGCAAGGCAGACATAATTCTACCCACACTCATGTATTCAATTATAGCATTTCTTCCCTACTGTCACTCTTTTTATTCGTTTACTTTCGTCATTCTATTATAAACTTTTTTTCAGCCAGGTCAACTCTGAATGTTTTCCCATCTGCTACTCTCCTCACTAGGTTATTTTCCAGAGCTGCTTAGGGAAATGTTTCCCATTGTTTCTCTGAGGCACTTGTATTAGCTCTGCTAGTTGAGTTCTCCTCTGGGGAAAATTCATGATCCTCTTGCTTCTGGATGAAGAGTTGGTAGGAATAGCAGATGGTGGGTCAAAGCACTCAAAACAAGGTTAAGTGATATGGGCCTGGTTGTGGGTCAGGAATTTTAAAAGGGCTCAGCTGGGTGAATCTTCTGCTCCTTGTGTCTTTGGCTGAGGCCTCGTTCAGCTGCATTCAGCTGGCAGCTGGGCTGGGTTAAAGGGTATAAAAAAGCTTCACTCACATTTCTAGCTTCTTGGTGCTCTGCCGTGTGGCCCTTCACTCTCTCTAGTTGGTAGACTAGCCCGCGCGTCTTTACAGTATGACAGCCGGCTTCTCAGGGGGAGAAAGTAGATGCTACTCGTTCTCAGTGGCCTTCGCTCAGAGGGCCTACATCACCTCCATGTTTCCATTTGCCTAAGCAAGTCACAGCACCAGTCCGGATTCAAGGAAAGGTGAGAGAGATTTCACTTCCCGATAGACAAAGGACACAGTAAAGTATGCTGATAGTTTCTGCGTCTCTGTTTTCTGTACTTTACTTGTTTTATATTTTGTTTCTGTATCTTTATATAAATTTATCATTGAAAAATTTTTTTCCAAACAAAAAGAGGCTTGGAAAGCCTCCCAGCAATGAGTTATAAAACATTCCTTTATTTGCCTTTGAAACATTTGTTTTTCTATGCATAAATTCACAGAAATATATTTTTTAAGCTTAAAGTAAATGTTAGTTTCTAGCGGATAGTCACCATTGCAGCTGCCCAATTATTTTTCAAGTATTTATGTGTGATAGTGTAAACTTGACCATAATTTGTTCAAAAAAAAATTCATAGCGTAGATATGTTAGGCTTTAATGTATCTGTTAAATAAAAACAGATATTTTTACAATATATTTCAAACAGGAAAATAAAGGACATATAAACTTAACCAAGTTTTCTTACACAGTGTATATTGCTTGAATCAAGGGAGGAAAATTTGGGTTTAAAATCTGTATTGCATTTTGGGAAATGCTGTTCTAGGAGAGAGATGTTACTAGAACTGCTGAGTGAATTTTGTTTACTGCAGTTCAACATTTCATCAAGCAAATCGTGTGGAAGGGAGGAATATGAATGTACCTTTTTATGTAGGTAATTTTTCTGTTTCATACCTCTGATTTATCTCTCTACCTTGCTTTATGGGGAGTCATGCTACATTGGTTACAATTAATTTCAGTGCTGCATATTAGCCATAAAGAGATATTTTATAAATTGACTTGATGTAATGTTTTCCCTCTGTGGTTTTCTTGAAAGATGAGAACGGTCCAGAGGAAAAGCAAAGCGCGGAAGACATGGAGGGGCCGAGCCAAGAAGCAGGTGGGCTCAGATTTCTTTTGAAGAGTCTCCTAGGCCTCATCCACAGAGGTGAACAACGACTTTACTCAGTTCTGTTTTCTGAAAATGCTTCTCCTTTTCACCAGGTTAACTTCACTTCCATTCAGGTCTCCCTCAGGAAGCCACCAACTCTATTAACTCGGAGTCACAGGGCTTCCTCTCAGAAGGGGACATTGTCGTGTCTCATTCACTGATTCCATTTTTCTTCCATGTAATTACAGCTTGCTTAGCAGAGATCTAGGAGGGCTGAGCAGAGGTTGGAGTGCCAAGTCAGAGCGTGGCTGACTTAGGGCAGGTTTGAATGAGCAGATGTGATTTGGGGTGGGGAGAAGAAATAAAAACTGTTTAAAAGAATTAAGTGAGAGGCTTCCCCTCCCAATGAGCGGCGTGTTCCTTACTGTTTGCATTACATTGTGAAGAGCCGCATGTCTGGTTATTTCCCTGTGTGTGGTGGGAGGTGGTGTCGCTGAGCCTGACCACCCCACACACACAGCTGAAGTGAGATCCGAAGGCTTCCTGACATCCCCTCTGTTCACCACAGAACAGATGTAGCAATTGAATGTTTACAGATCTTCGACTGTAGATTACAAACTGAACGTTTAAAAATGTTCAAAAGTCTCCCAAGAGATTATTATCACCTTCAATGTATCATCTCTTTTCTACCCACTTTGTACTCAGGCGTGTTCTCCTTTTAAAAACGGTAGACACGGTTATGCAGCGATCAACATAACCACCCAAACTAAATTACCCTTTTCTTTAGTTGCAAGTCATTCGCCCAGTTCTAATGAGCGCTGGGGTGGCGGGGGGTGCATTTTTGAAATAGTGGCTTTATCTAATGTGTGCCAGGCACGTCCTGGGCTCTTTGCTGAACTCTTGGAAATAAACCAGGTGGTGGGATAAGTTTTGCAATGGAAACTTCTTACATTAACCTTGGAACTTTTGCAAGAGAACTGGAGGCTTTTATTATTGACCTGGAAGATGGAATTGAGGAAGGCCAATCAGAGAAAGCAGTGAAGCAAGGCAGCAGGGACCTTGCGCAGCTGCTCCAGGGTCAGTGGGCTCCCTCTGCTGAGATGCAGTGCTTGCAATGAAATGAATTCTGATACTGCAAACTGTTGTCATTCACGCCCCCACCCGGCTCCCGACCCACACATCATTATGCTCCACGGAAGATGAGTCTTATGTGAAAAGCTGTCACCGTTTTGACTGGTTGGTATGATAAATATTAGTCAGCTAACTGCTGACAGTTTAGGCCATCCACTGAATGCTGAGGATTCACAGGTTTTTTCACTCACTGCTCTGTCTCAAATGGTTTTGATCAACATAGAATTTTCCTGTCCCTGTTTACACATATGTACGCACAGGCACCCGTACATGCAAGCACACACATTTTACCTTTGTTTTACTTATTTCCCTCTTTCTTCTTAATCAGTTGAGTACAGGCAGTTTCTTTTTTTCATTTGAGGTCATCTTGCCTGTTAACAGGCAAATAAAATGTAATCCCTCTTCTCCACCTTTGGATCAATAGTGTCATTACCACACTATGGGAACCTCTCAATGTGAAAAAAAAACAAAAACAAAAACAAAACAAAACAAAAAAACACCTCTTGCTCTTCCAAATGAGTTGGTGGGCTGGCCTGGGGCCCAGGGCAGGGTTTATCGACGACCCTGGCCAGTGCCAACACACACCGCTATGCCCACTCTGCTCATTTCAGTCTCCCAATCCAAGTGCAGAGAAACTGAAGATGTGGTTCTAGTTACTAAAGCCCTTTGACCTATGTACTTTTATTCTTCCAAAATGCAAACACGTGCATTTCATTCAATATAATTTCCAACTTTGATTTTGATTAGACAATTCTGCAGGCCTCTTCCACATCAAAAAAAAAACCCATGTTCTTAAACTAGCATAATCCATCCATTTTTACTATTGTCATAATCAGACCAAATCAAAGTGGTAGATAATATTCCTCAGTCATTTACAGGCACTGTCTGGACACTGGGACACAGCAGTACACTATAAAGACAATATCCCTGAAAGCTTAAAGCTGATATTCTGATGGGGAGGTCCAAAAATAATAACAAAAAGGTGTCAGATAGTGACAGATGCTTTGCAGAGAAATGAGGAAATGTAAAAGGAACACTGTGAAGGCCTGGGGAGAGAGTGGGAGGGGGAAAAGTGGACCAATGGGTGGGAAAGGGGGCATCTGTAATACTTTCAACAATAAAGATACATTTTAAAATTAAATCGAAAAAAATTAGATCTAAGTGATGAGATGATGGAAGTCCTTTAAAATGGGAACAGGTAATGCAAATGCCTCTAGGCCCATTTGAGTTGGCACGTTGCTGAAAGAAGGTGGAATGGCTGGAGCATGGGATGGGAATATGGTGTAAAGCACATGTGTCAAACACAAGGCCCGCGGGCCAAATCCGTCCCGCCAGGCCTTGCAATGTGGCCCGCAAATGCGCTGTCATCACTGCACTCCACTGCGTTTCCATCACAATGACAGTTTATGACTGTTCAGTAAACCATTTGGCCTGCGATTTAGGCTGGATTTTAGATTTTGGCCCCTTCTCTGATTGAGTTCGACACCCCTAGTGTAAAGTCTTGTAAGAGGTTGTAGTTCAGATTACTTCTGACTGAATGAGATGTGATTTTATGAGAACTGCAAAGAGAAGCCAGTGGGTGTTTTTAAGAAGAGGAGAGACATAAGCTATGTTTTATTTTATTTTCATTTGTTTTTTTAAGGTTATCTTTGAAAAGTACTGTATTTTTAAAAGTACTGTTGAAAGTACAACAAATGTTCCTCTTTTTTCCCCCCCACTGACCTCCTCCACCCTGCACACCTACAAGCCTTCACACTATTGTATGTATCCATGGTTATACATATATGTATGTAATCAGCTTGCTTTGGCTATGGGTTAAATGGTCTAAAGAGCAGGACTTTTGAAGAGTGAGAACAGTTAGAATGTACCATAGGAAAGCAATGATGGTGATTTCTACAACTGGAGACAAAAATGGACTGGTTTGTGTTACATTCTAGAGACAAAGGTAACAGGTAATGCTAATGGATTGGAGGTGGGGAGTGAGAAAAGAGGAATAAGTCTTAAGTTTGTTGTTGTTTTTAATGTTTTCATTGATTTCAGAGAGCAAGGGAAAGGGAGAGAGAGTTAGAAACATCCATTATGAGAGAAAATCATTGATCAGCTGCCTCCTGCATTCCCCACAGGGGGATCGAGCCCATAACCCAGGCATGTGCCCTGACAGGGAATGGAACTGTGGCCTCCTGGTTTATAGGTCAATGCTCAACCACTGAGCAAAGCCAGCTGGGATAGTCCTAGGTTTTTAACACTGGTTAATTATGGGATGGTGGTACCACTTACCTATACAATCTGTGGAGGATTGCCATAGGGCTCAGCTTTTGCTAAGAAAGTTAAATTGCTCAGTTTTGGCCATGGTAAAATTGAGAGAACTCTTAGCCCAAAGGAATGTCAAGAACCCAGTCAGATATATAAGTCTGGGTTTCTAGAGAGAGCTCTAGACCAGAAATATGGTTTTGAGAGTCACTGGCATGTAAATTATATTTAACAGCATGAGACTGAATAAAATTCACTAGAAAGAACATGAGTAAAGAAATCAGTGAGCCCTGGGACACTGTTACATCTAGATATGTGGCAACAGGGGAGAAGGAGCAGCCACATGAGAGAGTATTTTAGGAAGAACAGAAAAGAAATGTTACTGAGAAATCAAATTCAAGCAAGATAAGGGGAACAGCCATTGGATTTGGCAAAGGTGGTCATTGCCACCTTTTGTAAGAGAATTCCTGGGGCAGTATGGAAGCCACTTGAAGTGTGTTGTGGAGAGGTTGTGCCCCGAGGAAGTATATTACAGATAGCTCTTTTAGGGAGTTTTGCTGAGAAGAGAAATAAAGAAATGGGAAGATGTGACCTCAAGGTTAATAGTTTATTCTTTCTTTGTTAAATAGGAAATTGTCATTTAACAAAAGAAAATGATTCATTATTTCCAATTATACCCCTACTAAAATTTTTATTATTTGTTCCAATAGAGACAGGACCTAAAAGTAATAATCATAACCATTATGCACAGGACATATGCTAGCAAGTATGGGATTTGTCTTTAAATGTGCGTTAGTTGCCATGTATGTATAATACTTTAGTTTAAGGACCCTGTTATTGCAGGAAAATAATAGGTACTATTCCTTTTCCAGTTGCCAAGCATTAAACATTCCAAATGCTTTTGGTAATCTTTCATGTATTACATTTACCAGTTTCATGTTAGTAAGATAATTATCTATTCCCCTGCAAGCCAAATGTGAGTGGAATCACTGGGGTGCCCGGGTACTGAGAAGACAGACTCTGAGGAGGTTAATTGATGCTCTAAGGGACGCAGGGGCCTCCAAGTCCCTTCTCCCCACTCTGCGCTTGGGTGATGTGAAACCTCCCAGTGGCTCATGGTGCTTTCCTCCCAGGGATCCCCTTCTCCTGGGTCTGTGCTGCCAGCCTTCAAAGAGCTCCCTGCAGGTTCACAGCCTCGCACCACGGCGCAGAGGTGCTGTGCTAAGAAAACCAACTCTGAAACACACACACATGAAAGCACTTTGTGGAAACTCACAAGAGTATCCTTTCCTCCACAATCTGTTTTAAGAAGGTGTGCCATCCTGCTAAAGGTGGGGAAGAAGGAAGTACAATAGTACCAACAAACAGCATTTAAAAAAAAAAAAAAAAGTTCACTGGGCTCTGTCTTAACTGAAGGTTTCTGTTTCATTAATTATAAGAGAATCACAAACCACTAACCCCTTCAAAGACTGTTTGTATATGAGAGCATGAAACAGTTTCATATTCCTGTGGTCTAGTGGGGGCTGGGGGGACATGCTGGCAGGGAGGCTCTGCTTGGCAGCATTAACTCTGAGCCGGTGTTTCTCTTGTCTGCTTTGTAGATGGCATCAGTGCTGCTACTGTGCACAGCCCTGCTGCAGAAGAGGCTGCTGAAGTCTGTAAAGACGAAGGTAAGAGGCTCCTACTACATCTAAAAATCAAAATTGCTTAGGAGGCCATTTGTTTTATATAGAAAAATGATGCAGCTAGCAAAATCTTATCTAATTCTCTCGAAGCATCTCTGTTTCAATAAATTACCTCACCCACTCTGCTTTATTCCAATCAGAATTTACATGTGCATTTACATTTGTTCCTCTGAAAAGTAACTTGGTGAAACAAGAGAATGATTGGAGAAATTATGTTTAAAGATGTTTAAACAGAAATAGGCATTTCTGCTGTTTATGGCTACACTTCGGGAATAAGTGAAAAGAGTGGCTTTTGGGAACCACCTACCAGAGAGCTTCATTATCCAGACATAAGAAGGAAGAAGTTTGAAAAGCATCCTTAGAAATAGATCTTTGGCAAGAGCATCATTCCTCATTCTATGGACAGTGATTATGAGGAAATGTTGCTGACCCAAATATCTCCAAAGGAAGAAAAATCTTGATTTTCATTATAAGAGAAAATTTGAGGGAGAAATAGTGGATAGTGGAGACATTCATGCTTCTTTGTCTTCAGATCTTCATATATATATATATATATATATATATATATATATATATTAGTTATTTTATCTCCCTCCTAATTAATTGTCCCTACACAAAAAGGTAACATTATTTTATTTTATTTTATTTTATTTTATTTATTTTTGGTATCTATTTTTAAAATTTTATTTTTCAATTACAGTTTATATTCAGTATTTTGTGTTAGTTTTAGGTGTAGAGTATAGTGGCTAGACCATCTGTACTCTACAAAGTGCTCCCCTTGATATTTTAAGTACCCACCTGGCACTTACAGTTATTACAATATTACGGACTGTATTCCTTAGGCTGTATTTTATATCCCTGTGACTATTTTGTAACTACCAGTTTGCAGTTCTTAATCCCTTCACCTTAAAAAGGTAGTATTATTTTATATCTGTCACTGGTAACTACTGAAAAAAATCCTCCTGTTGTATTTGTACAAATGGACAGCTGGTGATCTGCTTGAGATTTTTGGATAGATATGCTCAGTGTGTTTCTTTAGTTTGGAGTATTATGAAAATAAACCCATACTTGACAATTGATATTGGCATAGTATCTAAATGCCTTGAACTGGTGTTTAGAAAATTAAAGTTGTCCTGGAAGTCTAATACATGGCTATTGGCATCACTCATTTCATGTTGCCTGGTAAATGAGCTTTTCTCAATGAGGTTTCCTGTGTACTGAGGGGGTTTGGGATGGGTGAGGGCTGCCTGAAGCTGGGAAAATAAGTTCCTCATTCTTGAAGGGAGATCTGGGTGGCCCAACAGCATCCTATACACTATTATTTCACTGGTCCTCATCTTGTTCACTGCCACTTTTTAAATGAATCCCTTAGCAACTCCCTTCACGTACCCAGATATGTGTCCTGACATTCCTGGTTTTATCTGATATATTTATCCCTGATTATTTGCTATATCTAAAAATACAAATAATGTCAGATATTCAGATAGGTTCCGATAAGAAACTCAAGGTCATTTTAGAGAAAGAGATAAACCTGACCAAGTCAGAGTGAAAAGACAGAAAGTGATGTTCCTCCTAAGTAAATGATTTTGGACAGTCCAATCATGTAGCTGTGAAAGAATTCTTTCTGTAAATCTCATGAAGTTGAATGGCAGAGTTTAGGAAACAAGAAAGAGAACCTAATTTAAGTTCTTCAAGCTGAGGTGTTTTCCTGTTGAGTTGTTTGGGTTGGAGATATAACACCTTTATAGAAACACAAGGCTTGTGATGTTTCTTGATGCTTTTAGGATACCACACCATTAATTCCAGGATCAATTTCTCAGAATGCTTTTAGGATTTTTTTTCTACATGAAACCTGTAATGGTGGTAACTTCCAAAGAGTTCTGCCATATATTAAAAATGCAGTTCCCTAATAATGACTAAATGTGACATTTTAAAGATTTTACTAAAATACATTTTTAATATGCATTACCTCTCAATCTAGGGGAAAGTGTTTTAAAATCCCCATTAGCATGTAAACCACTACAAATAGAGCATATAGGATATAATCTTTTTTTTAAATATATTTTATTGCATTTTTACAGAGAGGAAGGGAGATAGAGAGCTAGAAACGTTGATGAGAAACATCAACCAGTTGCCTCTTGCACACCCCCTACCGGGGATGTGCCTGCAACCAAGGTACATGCTCTTGACCGGAATCAAACCCGGGACCCTTCAGTCCGTGACCGATGCTCTACCACTGAGCCAAACCAGCTTCGGCAGGATATAATCTTTGCCTTCTCATTTTTGAAATGGCATGTACCATTGTTTTTGTTTTTAATTTATCTTTATTGTTGAAAGTATTAGAGATGTCCCTAATTTTTTTTCTATTGACCCCCTCCACCTTGCACCCACCCTTCCAAGGTCTTCACCACACTATTGTCTATGTCCATGGGCTATGCATATATGCAAGTAAATTTCCCAGTGAATCTCTCCCAACCCCACCACCCCTGCCTTCCCTCTGAGATTCATGTCTATTCCATGCTTCTATATCTCTGAATCTATTTTGTTCAACAGTTTATTTTGTCCATTAGATTCCATATGTTTACTAGATTCTCATATGAGTGAGATCATATGATACTTATCTTTCGCTGACTGACTTATTTTGCTTAGCATAATACTCTCTAGGTTCCTCCATGATGTCTCAAAGGGTAAGAGATCCTTCTTTTTTACTGCTGCATAGTACCCCATGTTAGAAATGTACCACAATTTTTTCATCCACTTGTCTATTGAAGGGCATTTGGGCTGTTTTCAGATCTTAGCTATTGTAAATTGTGCTGCTATGAACATAAGGGAGCATATATTCTGATGGTGTGTCAAGTTTCTTAGGATATACAGTGGTGCCTCGCATAAAGAACGCCTCGCACAGCGAACGCTGCACACAACGAACTTCATTTCATGATTCATACAACGAACTTCGTTTCACACAACGAAGTCGCACGAACTTCCACGACCGCTTTGCCCGAGCTTCCACGACTGCTTCGTCCGAGCTTCCACGATCGCTGCCGATGTATTGCATCCTTCCGCGCAGGCACTGCAGGCAGTCGTTAGTCACTGTGCTTAACTTAAGCACGTATCGCGGCAATCGTTCTTCATTACGAATTAAATCACGCACGTATCACGGCAGTCGTCCTTTTAAGTTAAACTCAATATTTTTTTTATATCGTGGCTTCTAAAAAAAGCAGGAAGGTGATTTCTGTTGAAATGAAACAGGACAATGCTCAAAGAGAAGCATCATCTGATAACGAGGAGCAACAATCAAACAATCAACCAATCCCAACTGCTGACATCAAGAACATCCTGGTCAAATGGAAAGCAGTTCAGTTTACCAATGCCCACTATCCGGATTCAGCTGAAGCAAACAGGATCAACGATCTTTACTCCGATACTCTTGTCCGTTATTTCCGGCAGATGTTGGAGAAAAGAGAAAAACAAACGACTTTGGACAGGTTTTTCATGAAACCATCGGCCAAAAAGCAGAAAATGGATGAAGATGTGCAAGATTCGGTAGACTCTACTTAGTCTGTCTTAAAATTAAAAAAATGTGTTTTTTTAAAAAAAATTATGTTTTTAGATGTATCTAAATAAAAATAATAACAAAAAATTTATCTTTTTTTATGTCATCTTAGCATATTTTATGCTACAGAACGAATTATTTTTTTAAACATGTATTGTTATGGGAAAATGCGTTTCACATAACGAACTTTTCGCATAACAAACTTGCTCCTGGAACGAATTAAGTTCGTTGTGTGAGGCACCACTGTATTCCTAGAAGTAGGATCACTGGACCAAATGGTAGTTCCTTTTTTATTTTTATTTTATTTTATTTTTTTAAGGAAACTTCATACTGTTTTCTATAGTGGCTGCACCATTCCCAGCAGTAGTGTACTAGGGTTCTCTTTTCTCCACATCCTCACCAGCATTTGTCATTTGTTGGTTTCTTGATGATAGCCCTTCTGACAGTAGTGAAGAACTATGTCATTGTTGTTTTAATTTGCATATCTTTGATGATCAGTGACTTTGAGCTTTTTTTATGTGTCTCTTAGCCTTCTATATGGACATTATACCACTATTTTTAATTGATTATTAGTTTAAAGCTTAGGACTGCTATCTTGACTGGTAGTTATATAGCTTAGAATGAAAAAAAGAAATGAATTTGCCATTGAAATCTCCCAAGATTGAGGTCAAATTGAAGTTAATAGGGTTGGGGATTCATTTCAAATATTCAACATTATTAGTTTCATGCAGAAGTATATCTCCTTGGTGCCAATTGGGCTATTTATGAGCTCTGCAGTTATTAGATTGCTTATAAAATGCATATTAAACTCTCCCATTTAAAAGGCAGAACATGTTTGCTGACCAAGCAGCCTGAAGGAGGGTTTGCTCTCTTGCCTTTGCTTCCAGACTCAGATCCTGACCCAGCATCTTCTTCCTGGTTTGGGAACAAACAATCTAATGAACTGCCCGTGTGTCTGTCTCTCTCTCTCTCTCTCTCTCTCTCTCTCTCTCTCTCTCTTCTTCTTCAAGACTCATCAGTAATTTCCAGCTTTGCTTGATGGTTTATCTGGCTTTGCATTTTTCATAACTTTGGATTCTGCAGGTTACTAGCGTCTTCAAAAGAGAATGGAGTGCAAGGCTTAAAACAAGCAAACAAAACATGGGCTGGCTCATGTGCCTTGGTTTGGGAGCTAAGATTTTTTTTTTAATTAAAATTGGTATGTGAAAGTTGAATAATTTCAAGAGGAAGTGTCTTTGGAGGTATCTATTATCATAGTGAGTTTGTTTAAATGTTTTGGACATATTTCCCATTAGGTACTTAGAATGGATGCATATCATCCATGTACCCCACATAATTGCTAACAGTGCAAGCTGCTGACAGAAGCAGGTACCAATGATTGACTTATGCCTCAATAGCTAGATAGTGACCTGCAGACTGAAGACACCTGTTTCCAATGATCATTACAGCCCTCATATGGGCAGGAGTTGAATTGAGAGGATGAGATGTGAGGAGGAGGAATACTGATGAGTAAGCTAATCACACAGGGGTGCCTGTCCAGGATGTGGCAGTCAGGACTTAATTGAAATGAATTCCAAGGTAAAGCTGGCTTAAGAAATTATCTGTAGGTTAATAAAAATTCTAAGGTTATTTGTAAAATACTGCTTTCACTTATTTATTGAGAGATTTCGTCCTCTACTGGTGAAAACATACTCTAATTTTTTATTTAATGGCTGTTTGCACTTTAAATCTTTTTTAAAAAAAGGAGAGAGATCCAAGAGTATAAATGTTAAGGCTATTTAAGTTATCAAATATAGATGTAATCACAAAAAGAGGAGTATATATATAGGAATAAAATTAATATTAGGAAGATCAATACTCTGGTTGAAACTACTATTTAGTTATTATTATTTAAAATATAGTCAATCTTTTTAATTCAAGGAAAACTCTTCATTATACTTGTCTCAACATTCATAATAATAGTTCATACTCACTCTCAGCCAAGGCCCAGGCACCTTGGGTGGGGAGGACAGCTATTTAAACACATTTTGATTCTCTTGTCTTAGTATTTTACTACCCAATTTGAATTTGAAGCTCAACCAGACCAAATCATATGCTCATTCCATATAATAAAAGGCTAATTAATATGCAAATAGACTGAATGGCGGAATGACTGGTTGCCCTGATGCACACTGACTACCAGGGAGCAGATGCTCAATGCAGGAGCTGCCCCCTGGTAGTCAGTGAGCTCCCACAGGGTGAGTGCTGCTCAGCCAGAAGCCAGGCTCATGGCTGGCAAGCACAGCTGCAGTGGTGGAAGCCTCTCCTGCCTCCAAGGCAGCACTAGGGACCCCTCAAGGGATGTCTGCCTGCAGGCTGAGGCCCGCTCCCTGAGAGCTCCCTTAGGCACCCCTTCTCCCCCCCCCCCCCACCACTGCCAATAAACGAATGTCATGCACCAGGCCTCTAGTTAATAATTAATATTCAGGTGCATGCACAGCTGAGATTCGAGCTTTGTGTAAGCCATGCCAATGATTTTTGGTATTTATAAAGTCATATGTCACCCGGCAAAGGATTTCTTAACCCTTAATCTAAGTTTAAGACCTGCTAGTGGTCAAATTTTCTGTAGAACAGGGAGAAAGAGAGCAAAGTCAGCCTTGCCAAAGACAACAAAAGAGAAAGGCTGAGGCTATGTCTGAGGAAGTAGATTGGAGAGTGTGTGAGAGATGAGCATAAATATTCCCAACCATATATCGCTGTAAGCCTTGGCCAGTGTGGTGGGCTCCAGATGGCTGTGAATGCTATCTCTATCCCTTGATTAATCTTGGAAGAGAAACAAAGCATTGGCCCACCCACAAAATTTCCCTCAGGCTGCTTTGGGCTGATTTTTCTTCCTGTTGTTAGTGTCCCCTCTATTAAGCATCCTCCCCTCTACCCATAAAAGTGAGACAAAGCTGTCTCTGTCCTCCAGCTGCACTGATGGAGTGGCTGGGTGTCCTGTAACCCCTGAGACTTTGAGATTTTAAAGAGTCTGAAATGTGGCCTAACTGTAGTGGCTCAGTGGCTGAGCATTGACCTATGAACCAGGAGGTCACATTCAATTCCTGGTCAGGACACATGCCAGCATTGTGGGCTTGATCCCTAGTATGGGGTGTGCAGGAGGCAGCTGATCAATGAGTCAGAAGTATGGAGTGGAAGCTGCTGCCCCCTGGCAGTTCAGTGAAGGGAAAAGAACCAAGATATATAGAGTGTCTCCTACACTCAATGCTTTACATTTAGCTACAATGTATTTTTCATTTCATAAAGGGTAACCGGAGACTCAGGAGGGAGAGAGAGACAGTGTGCGGGTGGGACACAAGAACCACTTCATAAGGGTGACTCCACAGCTGTTACTTACAAGCTTACATAATCTTCATTAACGATTGTATTTTATTCCGTTTTAATATAATATTTTTTTTGTTTATAATACATATTTATTGTAAAATAATTATAAATTTAGAAAAGAGTAACAGGTAAAAGCCTATAATCATTTTCTCTTTAAGGATTAAATTGTTAAAAACAAATCATTCTGTTTTACTAGTTAACAATATACCAGGAACATTTTCCCATATCTTGAAATATTCCTCAAAGGCATGATTTTTTATTGGAGGCATAGTATTTCATCATATGGTTGTTCCACTGTTTTCATAGCCAGTGTCCTAATGTTAAAGTATTTAGTTATTTACAATTTTCTCTCTATTCTAAATAACAGGGACATGTAGTGCAAGGATTTTACATAAATCTTCGTGTATAACTATATTCAAGTACCTCAGGATGAATTCTTAATTTTTTGTTGATTTATGCTAGTATATAAACTTCCTGTCTTTTTCTGGGTTACCACATACATATATGGATTTTTAAGGGTACTCTGCAATGCAAACCATTTGAAACTGTCTTATAAATATAACAATATATTATGAATTTTTTCATATATTTTCAGTCTAACATTACTTTATTGTGAGCGACCCTCATGACCCTTCATAATTTACTTACCCTTATTGAGTCCTTTCTTTAGTTTTAGTTTTAAATTTTATACTGGTCAGGAATATCTTTTTAATTTTGTAAATGTTCATGATCATTTCTGTAAGAAAATTCTAATAAACAGAAATGCATACAATTTTTTGTTTTTCTACAATGAATAGAGTTCATTCCTTTTTGATTCCTTACATAATATATGTTAATTGTAGAAAACTCATAATGGAAGAGAATATAAGGAATAGCAATCACAGCACCCCAAGATAACTACCATTTACATTTTAGGACCATCCCTTCATGCATCACTTTGTGAGTATATGGACACAAACAAAATTTTGTATAAATTGATCATATACTCTGTGACCAAGAGTCTAATCTTTGATTTCAACTTCCGGAGTCCAGATTCCAGCCCTACCCTGACCTCTGTGACATTGAAAAAATTGCTTAGTCTCTGTGCACCTCAGCTTCCTCATCCATAAAATAGGAAGGATAATAGCAACTCCATCACAAGATAACAAATCAATTCATTTAAACATTTTAAGACAATAGGAGGCTCAAAATTTTCAGCCATTATTAAATATATGTTTATTTTTTAGATATTATATCATATTATACACACTTTTCTGTATCTTTTGTTACAGACCACAAAACTTTATGGATATCTCTCTGAGTCATTTTGTGTAGATCCAATTCATCCATTTTAAAGTTCTCATAATATTCCATAGTGTGATACACTGCAGTTAATTCAACCATTCTCCTATGATGAGCAAGAACTTTCTCCACTTTATTGTCACACAAATAAGGCTGCAACAGCTGTTTCTTACCCATATATCCTTATAAGCAGCGCTCTTATATGCATGGGAAAGATTCCAGGAGTGGAAAGGCTTTGAGGGGTATGTGTTTTTAATAGATATTGCCAAATTGCTTTCTTAAAAGGCCATAATAATTTGTATTTCCATCAGCAAACATTATTTTTGTTCTTTCTAAATTTTGACAGTTCGATGGATGTAAAGTATCATCTCAATGTTTGTAAAAGGTCAGGATCATTATCCAAATTTTGCAGGTAACTGAAGCTGAGTAACTGGTAAGATAAAACCAGAATTTGGAAAGCATGCCTGCCTGTGCTTTTTCCACCCCAACCCCCTTGCTGCTTCCCACATCATTCTTTCAGAGTAGGGGACATTTCTTGCCTGAGAGGGTAGGATGCAGGAGGTATAGAGTAGATAAAAGGCAGCATGGGGAAGCTAGGTGAGTAGGTTGAGACTGAGACAACAGACAGGGGAACCACTTTGTCCACATCATAATCTGGACCCTAACTACTGGATCCTACAATGAAATGGATGTACAGAAACCCTCAACCATACACACCACTAGAAAAATAAAATAAAATAAAACCTTTGCACATGCAAATAGACTATTTAAGTTACTATAGTCTGGTTCCATGCCTCCTTAAAGCCCAGCACATATCTGGCTCAGTAGCCCAACTTGTCATTTCCTAAAGACCTACAACAATTGGCCTACAACATCCTGCCATCCCTCTGTCACATCAATTTTCTCTGGGATCCAAAGATTCATTTCTAGTATTCTACCCTCACAATGACCCTTCTCCATCATGCCCTTTTTCCCTCTCTTCATCACAAATTATCTCAGCAAACATTTTAATGACAGGAATTATGTGAGAAATGTTGGGAGGAGGGAAATGTGCATACTTTCAAGTCTCTTGAATTTCCCGCTTTCATCATATTTTATCCCATACAATAATGAACTATCTGATCTGCTTTTTAAAAATATTTTGGTAAAACTTCAAAAATTATCTTGTGCATTGTATAAATAGTAGTTATATACATGTCATATTTACCTCATTAGAATGTACATATCTTAAGATTACGTATAAGTATCACTCATTTTCATGTTCTACATAAAGCCCTACCCAGTTACTTGTACATAGTAGGTCCTCAGTATTGGATATAGAAGCTATTGTAGGAAATGGACCACTATTTTGTTTTCTCTGCCCATTTCAGCTTCAAATGGGCTGAGAAAACAAAATTTGCTCAAAAAAATGGCAGGAAGGCAGGAAGGCAGGAAGGCAGGAAGGCAGGAAGGCAGGAAGGCAGGAAGGCAGGAAGGCAGGCAGGCAGGAAGGAAGGAAGGAAGGAAGGAAGGAAGGAAGGAAGGAAGGAAGGAAGAAAAATATTCAAATGAAACAAAACTACTTTTTAGGCTACTTATAATTTTAATATCATGGACACTTTTCCAA
This sequence comes from Pipistrellus kuhlii, assembly GCF_014108245.1. Classification (NCBI taxonomy): domain Eukaryota; kingdom Metazoa; phylum Chordata; class Mammalia; order Chiroptera; family Vespertilionidae; genus Pipistrellus; species Pipistrellus kuhlii. The sequence continues at coordinate 67,346,509 of NW_023425562.1, forward strand.
TATATTTATTACTATCTTTAAGGCTTCCAATGAAGGAAATTCCTTTATAGAATTTGCCTGTTTCAGGAGTGAATTTTTTTCCAAATATCATGTAGCAATATCTGCCAGCAGCCTCGCTTCCACTGCCACTGCTCCCAAGCACTGATGGCGCCTGCCCCACTAGCACCTACTGCTAGCGCTGGCCCTGCTTGCACCCACAGCCAGTGATGGAGCTACCTCTCACACCCGTTGCTGGCATCTGGCACTGGTCCTGATTGCTCAGTGCTATCAGCAGGTGCAAGCAGGTGCTGCTGGCACCGATCAACCCTGAGGGCTTCTCCACCTCTCCCTGCTCCTGAGAGGCAAGCAGGGCAGCAGCCCCCACTTGCCCCTGCTGACAGTACTGAGTGATCAGGACTGGTGCCAGGTGCTGGCAGCAGGTGCAAGTCGTGGCTCTAGAACCAACTGCAGGTGCGAATGAGGCCAGCACTGGCTGTGGGTTCGAGTGCTGGGTGGGACAGTGGTGTGCAGGAGCAAATAATTTTCAGTAACCACTAGAGGCTTGCCCCAATAACATGGAACAGCAGCCCACCTTGATCTGGCGGCACCCCTTACCTGCTCCACCATCCTGCTACCACCGATGCCTGCCATGTTTGTGCATGCCCCCTGGTGGTCAGCGTACTTCATGGCAGCTGGTTGTTTGGTTGTTGGGTTGTTCCACTGTTTGGTCTATTGCATATTAGCCTTTTATTTATATAAGATAGTTTTTCCGTGCCATTTAAGTGTGTCTATAGTAAAATATTGGTAACAATCATTTCATATATTATATATGATCTGTTGGGACTATTTCTAAAGATCAGGTGGGTGATGCTTAGGAACAAAGTTAACCCAACTAGGATATAAAAATTACTTGGAAGGTTTGCAGCTACTTTGCCTAACACACAACTTTGGAAATGGATTTAGATCCAGATGGGTATAAATGTGAACATCTCTGTGATCTATTTTCAGATTCACTGGCAATACTTTTTTAGTTCTTTGGGACAAGTCTTGCAGCTTATAAGAGCCTCAATTTATTTTGGATTTACATCACCACTGCTATGAATCTTTGGTAACTTTCTTAGTTTGTGCCTTACCTTACTCCGGTAAAATGGGGAAAATAGTATTTATATAATGGAGTTGTGAAAATTAAAAGAATAAACATATTTAAAGTGTTTAGAATAGCTTCTCAAGCATAGTAATCTTTCAAGCATAGTAATCTTTCAAGAAAGGCAATGTAAAAGAATTAACTTCCCAAAATAACCATTTTTCTTTTACATTACTGTTATTATAAAATTTATGTGCTGGTTTTACAATCCTAACTACTCCAGATAGGACTCCCATATCTCATCGAATCATCACCAAATCACTGAATTTGTTGACATGCATTAAAGTTGGAGAGGGTCAATCATAAGTGATGTTCAAATATTTAGCAACAGATGGCACCCAGTACCTGCCCATTAAAGGGAACTTCAACTTGTATACCATTGTGGCATATACAGTTGAATATTTAGAAATAAGCAAATAGAAACACTTCAATCAACAATGACAGATTGAAACACATGCATGTGATTGGCACCAGTGAGAGCTTTATATGTATCACTTATGCACAAGTCAACTTAGCCTTTTATAGATATACAATAAACTTGCTTAACTAGACCTGCTTTCTGATTTAGCTAAACTTTCTCCAGTCCAGTGAAGTATCCTATCTTCTCTTTTGGGTAATTGTCAGCAACACAGCAGTAAATATCAACATGAAGCAGATTATTATTATAGATCATGCAGGGAGAACAAAGGATAAAATATTTAACTGCAGCAGTGTTTGACTATATTCTTCGTAGTGAGAAAACCTGAAGTCATTTTCAAGGCCCACCATTTCTTCTGTTTAGTCTGATGAAGTTTCTAAGCTTTCTAAATCTCCATTTACTGGCTAATGAAAAGTCTCCTATCTACCTATTCCAGGGTTTCTGTGAGGATCAAGTATGACGAGGCACATGAAAATGATTCACAGACATTTGGTTAAAGTGTGAAATGTTTGCACCTTGCTATAAAGCAAGTCGTGTTCCTGGGCTGAAGAAACTTCAAGGAGGTAGTCATTGTTAGGGAGAGGATGCTGGGCTTTGCTACATGATGTCTTTACCTGGCACCCAAAGCCACTGTTTTAGGGCTGGGCTATGGGCCACATTTTGTGCCGTGGGGTTTCTGCAGTGTTGGCTGCAATTTGGTGGGTAGTGGTAGGACCTGTGTCCAACTTGGGGGGACTGAGTTTTGCTTTGTGGGTGCCAGGTCCCCAGTGCCATTTTTCTGTGCACATCACAATAGCTCTTGTGTTGATCATCTAGCTGCTGGTAGTCAATGTGCATCATAGTGACCTGTCAGATGGTTAGACACTTAGCATGTTAGCCTTTAGATAGATAGATAGATAGATAGATAGATAGATAGATAGATAGATAGAAAATACCTTAAATGGAAGGCTTCTATATCCATACTTTAAGATGCTTTTGTCAGCATGGCCTAATAAGAATAACCACATACTCAAAATGACTAAACTTTTTGAGAATGATGAGGGAATAATTTATAATTAATCTGCAACAGTAGACCAAATGGAGACTAGGGAAACCAAGATGTGTACTGACTTTACTGAAAATGGATGAAGTCCTTTCTGTCTATAAATCAAAATTATATCTCACTCATATTTGAAAATCTCTGTTGAACTTTCACCCTTAAGGTATTTTTTCTGGCATTTTCTAATTTTATTATTTATTAGCATAAAATAATTTTTGGAATTACTCTTTAGAATATTCCCACACATGGTGTTTCCTAGTCAATATGGACAGGCCCCAGAATGTTTGTTAACATAGTGCTGCATATTTTTCTGTGAAATATCTTTTAGATTAAACCAGTGATTCTCAAACTTTAATAATTTATTGGAGTCAAATATACATTAATATTTGAATTAAAAACAGAATAATGTATTTTAAAGGTGTTTTAAAAGATTCTCAGAGTTCATTTTGAAGATATGTATCTTTGCTTTTATATAAGATATGACTTCACTAAAAAACAGAGATGGTGACAGCAGTTCATGTGGAATAGCACATGATCATATTTGGAGAAGGCAATGACACTCAAGAAAGGCAGTGTAAAAGAATTAACTTCCAATTCATAAGCAACATAGTGAGGTTCTTTTTCAGATATTAGCAGGTTTAAATTCTATAGAACCCCTCAGGGTGTTAATAAATGCTCCTTATAAAAAGAGCTCAGGAGTAAAAAAAAAAAAAAATTAGAAACCACAATGTTTGACAAAGTTAAGCAGTTTCTACAGTACAGGACTTCTCAGAGCCTTTAACATGCTAACTTGTATTGAGAAGCTCAGAGGAGATAGAAGCATAAGACATTTCTAAAATAAATTGACTAAATAGAATTTTTAATTTTTTGTTACATTTCCTTTTATCTAACAAAATATAGCTTAGGGGAAAAAATTCCACATCCTATCCAAAAGAATAAAAGAACAGTATAAAGCTTTGATGTCCATAAATCACACTATTTATTACAAAATAAGAAATGGTAAAATTACTTTTAAAAGCAAGGCCTTGGTTTCTTAAATTTATGATGGTACAATGTTATTGAGGAAACATTCCCTTAAATTTCAGAAAAGGATGTAGTCTATCATAGTTTTTGACAATAGATTTTCGTGAGTTGAAATGTGTTGTCCTTCCTCATGCTTAATGATGTTTGCTATTATCTATTGCTCCCATCACTAGTCCCAGAGAGTTATATTTTTTGAGACAAAGAGACAGAGAATGTCTCGCGGCTGCTGCATTCCTTAACAAAAAGAAAGGAATAATTTGCTAGCTTGGGGTAAAAACTGGAACACTTTTAAATCAAGTACAAAGACAAGGTTTCCTAGTAAGCATAGATGACATTTAATGGAAATATGTCTTCCCATTTCATTTAGCAATTGGCCCTGATAGTTTGCAGCAGATGTGTCAAATTGAAGTGGAAAGGCAAACATGTTATTTTCCTCAGGAAGAGGGAGAGTAACAGTCACATATATTTGTATGCATACACAAAAACACACATGCATGTGCACACACACATAGACACACACACAGTTCTGAGATCACACACAAATCTGTACAAATCTGTACAAAACAACATTTATCTCCGTTTGAGCTATAATTTATGATGTTTCTCTGATACATCATAAAGATTTAGGACTTTCAAAAAACATATTTCAAATGATATTAAACTGCTTCAGTTTACCTAAACTATCCATCAATGTTATCTAAGCCAACCACATTTGGAAGCAGAATGTTCACTCAATCTCGATCCTAACCATTTACTGAGACAAACATTGCTGTCAACTACTCCTTCAGAGAATGATAGACTACATCCTTTCCTGAAACTTAGAATGTTTTCTCAATAACATTGTACCATCATAAATTTAAGAAACCCAGACCCTGTTTTTAAAAGTAATTTTACCATTGCTTATTTTGTATTATAATAGTGTGATTTATTGACATCAAAGCTTTATACTATGTTCTTTTATTCTTTTGGATAGGATATGGAATGAAGGCCTTTTAACAACTACAAGCACCAGGCACTGGGTTGTTCTGAGTCTGCCTTTTCAGGTTCAGGAAAATAAAACAACTATCTTTTTCCATCCTGCAAATAGAAGCTTTCTGCATTATGGAGTTCCTTCTAACCAGAAGTGCTATTGTAGATCAGTCTATACTAGAGAACTTGGATCTTCATCTAATTAATTATTACCTAAGGCTGATGTTTACCACAATAACCAGGTGTACCTCAAATGAACCCTTCTTAATGATCATATTCTACATCTTGACAACACTCTATATCGATGGTCAAAGCCTTAACAATGCCTGCCCAGTGCTTCCTCCAAGGTTAAGCTAAGAGAACTCATCAGACTGTTTCTATTTTATTCGTTTTTTAATTTTTAATTATTTATTGTTTAAACTATTACATATGTCTTCTTGTTCTCCCATTGACCTCTCTCAGGCTACCCCCAGTCCCTAGCACATGCCCTCAGCCCCCTAGTGTCTGTGTCCATTGGTTACGTTTATATGCATGCATACAAGTTCTTTGGTTGATCTCTTACACCCCCACCCCCACACTTTCCCTTGCCTTCCCTCTAAGGTTTGATGGTCTATTCAATGTTTTCTGTCTCTGGATCTGTTTTTGTTCATCAGTTTATGTTGTTCATTATATTCCAATGAGTAAGATCATGTGTGTTATCTTTCTCCAATTAGCCTATTTTGCATAAGCATAATGCTCTACATGTCCATCCATGCTATTGTGAATGATAAGAGTTCATTCTTTTTTACAGCGGCATACTATTTTTTTGTGCAGATGTACTACAGTTTTCTAATCCACTCATCTTTTGATGAGCACTTAGGCTGTTTCCAAATCTTAGCTATTGTAAATGGTGCTGATATGAACATAGGAATGCATATATCCTTTCTGATTGGTGTTTGTAAATAGGATTACTGGGTCAAATGGGAGTTCCATTTTTAATTTTTTGAGGAAATTCTGTACTGTTTTCCACAGTGGCTGTACCAGTCTGCAATCCCACCAGCAGTGCATGAGGGTTCCTTTTTCTCCACATCCTCACCACACTTGTCATTTCTTGATTTATGATAGCCATTCTGAAGGGTATGAGATGGTACTTCATTGTCATTTTGATTTCCATCTCTCAGGTGATTAGTGACTTTGAGCATCCTAATATATAAAAACCCTAGGTCGCAATGTCTGCTAACAACCAAGGTTTCATAAACGAGAAGTCAGTCCTGCAGTCAATGCTGTGTTGCAGTAGCCACCCAGTGCTGACTGCTTCCACTGCAGGCATGGTGCCCCATAATTGACTGCTGGGGGGGGCTGCAAATCAGGGGCAGAGATAGTCCTGAAGAGAGAAGCAGGGACTGATCCATTGCCTTTGTGGCAGCTTTGGATCAGGACTTGCCTCTCTCTTTCTCTCCCAGCAGCCTCATCTCCATTTCTCTCTAAGCCTTCACTGGGGCTGCTGATTAGCCCTGCCTTTCTGATCAGGCCCCGTTTATAGGCCCAGAGACACTGGCTGGCATAGAAACTGACCAATCAGAACCGAATGTGTGTCAACTGTCAGGAGCCAATGGCTGTCTGGAGGTAGAGCTTTTGACACTAACTGGCATAGAAACTAATCAGAACCAAATTGACTTGCAGAGGAAGACAGTTGGGGGCAAGACCAGGCCTGCAAGGGAGGGCAGTTGAGGGAAACCAGAATGGCAGGGGAGGGCATTTAGGGGTGAGATCAGGAAGACAGAGGCAGTTTGGGGCGAAAACAGGTCAGCAGAGGAGAGCAATTGGGGGCAAGATCAGGCCTGCAGGGGAGGGCAGTTAGGGGCGATCAGGCAGGCAAGCAGAGGCAGTTAGGAGTGATTAGGCAGACAGGTAAACAGGTGAGCAGTTAGGAGCCACAGGGATCAGGACTAAACTAGCAGTCGGACATTCCTCAAGGGGTTCCTGATTGGAGAGGGTGCAGGCTGGGCTGAGGCAACCCTGCCCCAAGTGCATAAATTCCATGCACTGGGTCATTAGTGTTTTCATGTCTCTTGGCCCTCTGTATGCCCTCTTTCAAAAAGTGTTTATTTAGGTTCTTTGCCCATTTTTTTATTGGATTGTTTATCTTCCTTTTGTTAAGATGTATTAGCTCCCTATAAATTTTGGATATTAGACCCTTATCAGATATAACATTGGCAAATATATTCATCCATGCAGTGGGCTTTCTTGTTATTTTGTCGATGATTTATTTGTCTCTGCAGAAGCTTTTTATTTTGATGTAGTCCCATTTGTTTATTTTCTCAGTTTCATAGAAGCTGTATCAGTAAAGATATTGCTACTACATATGTCTTATATTATGCTACCTATGGATTCTTCTAAGATTTTTATAATTTTTGATCCTATGTTTAAGTCCTTTATCCATTTTGAGTCTATTTTCATATATGGTATAAGTTGTTGGTTTAGTTTCATTCTTTTGCAGGTATCTGTCCAATTTTCCCAACACCATTTATTGAAGAGACTGTCTCTTTTTTTTAAAATATATTTTATTGATTTTTTTTACAGAGAGGAAGGGAGAGAGATAGAGAGCTAGAAACGTCAATGAGAGAGAGTCATCAACCAGCTGCCTCTTGCACACCCCCGACCAGGGATGTGCCCGCAACCAATGTACATGCCCTTGACCGGAATCGAACCTGGGATCTTTCAGTCCGCAGACCAACGCTCTACCACTGAGCCAAACCGGTTTCGGCGAAGAAACTGTCTTGACTCCATTGTATGCTCTTGCCTCCTTTGTCAAATATTAATTAAGCATAATGTGTTGAATTGATTTCTGGGTTCTCTGTTTAGTCTTGTTAGTCTATATGTCCATTCTTGTGCCAGTATCTGGCAGTTTTGAGAAAGGTGGCTTTGTAATATAGCTTGATATCTGGTATTGTGATCCCTCCAACTTTGTTCTTTTTTTCTCAGGATTGCTATGGCTATTAAGGGTGTATTTTTTATCCCATATGAATTTTTGGAGAGTTTGTTCTAGATCTGTAATATCAATATTGAATGTATATTTTAATGGGGATTGCTTTGAATCTATATATTACTTTGGGAAGTATGGACATTTGAATGATGTTGATTCTAGCAATCCATGAACATGGTATATTCGCCCATTTGTTTATGTCTTCCTCTATTTGTTTGTTCAGTGTCCTTTAGTTTTCTAAGTACAGGTTTTCTTTTATCACCTTAGTTAAGTTTATTTGTTAAAATGGTAAATGGTATTATTTTTTTGTTTATTAGTTTCTCTTTCTGTGAGTTCATTATTGGTGTATTAAAAAAGTTATGGATTTCTGGGTGTTAATTTTGTATCCAGCCACATTGACAAATTCATTTATTAAATCTAATAGTTTTTAAAGGAGGCTTTTGGGTTTTCTATGTACAGTATCATGTCATCTGAGAATGACAGTTTTACTTCTTTACAATTTGAATGTCCTTTCTTTTTTCTTGTCTGATCTCTATGGCTAGCACTTCCAGCACTATGTAGAATAGGAATGGTGAAAGTGGTCATTCTTGTCTTATTCCTGTTCTTAGGGGAAATGGTTTTAGTATTTGCCCATTGAGTAGGATGTTGGCTGTAGGTTTGTCATATAAGGCTTTTGTTATATTGAAGTATGATCCCTCTATTCTCACTTTTCTAAGAGTTTTTATCAAGAAAGGATGTTAGATTTTGCTAAATGCTTTTTCTGCATCAATTGATATGAGTATGTCTCTCAATTTGTTTATGTGATGTATCACATTTATTGATTTGCAGATATTGTAACAGCCTTGCACCCCTGGAATAAATTTCTCTTGGTCATGGTGTATGATCTTCCTAATCTAATACTGGATCTGATTTGTTAGAATTTTGTTGAGGATTTTAGCATATATTTTCATCAGAGATATTGGCCTGTAATTCTCTTTCTTTGTTGTGTCTTATGTGGTTTTGGTATTAGGGTGATGCTGGCTGTATAGAAAGAGCTTGGAAGTGTATCTTCCTCTTGAATTTTTTGAAATAGTCTGATGACAGTAGGTTTTAGTTCTTTAAATGTTTGGTCAAACTCCCCTGTGAAGCCATCTGGCCTAAGGCCTTTGTTTGCTGGAAATTTTTTTTTATTACTTCTTCAATTTCTTCCATAGTTATCAGCTTATTCAAATTTTTTTATTTTTCCTAATTGAGTTTTGGAAGGTCATATTTTTCTAAGGATATGCCATTTCTTCTAGATTGACCAGTTTGTTGAAATATAGGTGTTCATAGCAGTTATTTTTATTTTTTTATAATCCTTCTAATGTCTGTGGGGTCTATTGTTAGTTCATCTGTTTCATTTCTGATTTTATTTATCTAGGTCCTTGCTCTTTGCTTCTTGGTGAGCCTGGCTAGAGGTTCATCAATCTTATTTATCCTTCCAGAAAACCAGCTCTTGAATTTATTGAACTTTTGTATTTTTTTATTTGTCTCTATGTCATTTATTTCCACTCTGATCTTTATTAGTTCCTTCCTTCTGCTCACTCCAGATTTTTCTTGTTGCTCTCTTTCTACTTCTTTAAGTTGTAGTGTTAGATAATATATTACCAATTTTACTTATTTTTTTTGAAGCAGGCCTGTAATGCTAAGAACTTCCCTCCCAGGACTGCTTTCACTGTGTCCCATAAATTTTTTATTGTTGTTATTTCATTGCCATTTGTTTCTAGGGTATTTTTTATTTCTACTTTGATCTCTTTGGTAACCCAATCATTTAATAACATGCTACTTAGCCTCCAAGTGTTTGATTCTTTTTATTGTAGTTGATTTCTAATATTATGCTATTGTGATCTGAGAAGATGCTTGATATGATTTCAATATTCTTGAATCTAAGAGACTTTTCCTTGAGAACCAATATGTGCTCTATCTTTGAAAATGTCCCATGTGCACTTGAGAATAATATATATTCTGTAGCTTTGAAATAAAATGTCCTGAAGATGTCAATTAAGTCCATCTGATCTAGTGAGTCATATAAGATTGCTGTTTCTTTGTTGATTTTTTGTCTAGAGGATTTATCCAATGATGTCAATGGGGTATTAAATTTCCCAATTATGATTGTGTTGCTTTTGATCTCTCCCTTGATATCTTCCAGAATTTTTATTTATTTATTTGAGTCCACCTGCATTGGGTGCAGATATGCTTACCAGAGTTATATCCTCTTGTTGCATTGATGCCCTTAGTATTATGAAATGGCCTTTCTTATCTTTTGTTTTGGCCTTCACTTTGAGGTCTATTTTGTCAGATATAAGTATTGCTACTAATCTTTTTCTTTTTTTTTTAAATTTCCATTTGCCTGAAAATATTTTTCCATCCCTCACTTTTAGTCTCTGTGAGTCCCTTATTCAGAGGTGGATCTTTTGTAGAGAGCATATACATGGGTTATGTTTTCTTATTCAGCCACTCCATGTCTTTTGATTGGAGCATTTAGTTCATTTAGACTTAAGGTTATTATTGATAGGTACTTGTTTGTCACCATTTTTGTTCTTTATGCCTGTGTTCCTTCTTCCCTTTCTATTTCTTCTTTTTTACAACAGTCCCTTTAGCATTTCTCGCATTGCTGACTTGGTAGTGATAAACTCTCTTAGCCTTATTTTTATTTTTATCTTTGTCTGCAAAGCTCCTGATTTCCCCTTCAATTTTGAATGATAGCCTTGCTGGATAGAGGATTTTTGGATTCAGTCCCTAGCTTTGCATCATTTTGTATACTTCATTCTATTCCTTTCTGGCCTGGTGTTTTTCTGTTGAGAATTCATTTAATAATATAATGTGAGGTCCCTTGAGGGTAACTCTCTGTCTCTCTCTTGTATCCTTTAAGATTCTCTCTTTGTTGTTAACACTTGCCATTGTAATTACAGTGTGTTTTCGTGTGGGTCTTTTTGGGTTCATCTTCTTTGGCATTCTCTCTGCTTGTGTATCATTTTTCTTTCCCAAATTAGGGAAGTTTTCTATCATTATTTCATCAAATAGGTTTACTAATCCTTTCTCTTTTTTTTCCCCTTCTTGCACCCCTATTATATGGATGTGTCTTCATTTCATATTGGCCCAAAGCTCTGTTAGGCTATCCTCCTACCTTCTAATTGTTTTCTCCAATTGCTGTTCAGATTGGGTGTGTTTTTTCCTATCCTGTCTTCTAACTCACTAACTCTGTCCTCTACTTCTAGTCTACTGTTGACTTCTGTTTTTTGTTGTAGCTATAATATTATTGATTTCCTCTTGATTCTGATATAAATTGTTGATTTTCTCATCCAGCCAGTTTAGGAACTATATGACCCTTACTCTGAATTCTTTTTCTGATACATTTCATGCCTCTGTTTTTATTTAATTCCTTTTCTGGTGATTCCTCCTTTTCTTTCTTTTGAGGGTTGTTTCTTTGTCTCCCCATTTTTTTTAAATCTCTCTGAAGGTTATAGGATCCAGGTGTTGTGGGGCCTGTGGCTGAAGCCACAAGCTTGATGGAAAGGTCATGCACTCACTCCAAGAGTCACTATCACCAAAGGGTACAGGTGCCAGGTCATGCAGTACCTATGGCTGAAGCTGTGGGCTTGGTGGGTGGGTTGTACTCTCTGAAACTCACCAGTGGGCCCAGGTGTGGGACATGTGGGGCATGTGGCTGAAGTGGTGGGTTGATGGGAGGAGTGCACATTCAGTGGCTCTCAAGAGGCTTCAGTCCTAGATAAGGTAGTAGATCTTTTGCTGGAGTGGCTGTAGGGTCCAGGATGGTGTCTGAGGCCAGTCTGCTCTGTTTCTATTTTATAACCTGAGTCAGTGTCTCCTAAATTTGCAAGCATCAATTCTTCTATCTCCACCAACGCCTTTCCCTTCCTTCTACTAAGTGGGTCTCCTCACTAAACCACAATTCCCACTCAACAAACTCCCTTTTTTATCAAGTATAAAAAGCCTGGAATTCACTTTTGGTCCACATGATGACCATATGCCCTGGGTTTTTATGTAAAATTCTTATTCCAAAAATGCCATCTTCTTATCAAACTATAAAATAGAATTTATGGGAGGAAAGTAATAAAAAATAATGTTTCCCTGAGCAAAGACTATCAACCCATAGGAAACTAGGTTTGACTATTGTCCCCACAAGTACTTTGCTAGGGTTTCAGGAGACAAAAAAAAAGGGTGAAATTTTTAATATAATTATTATATTCTTCTCCCTCAGTATCTTTTCCCTCATGTTGTCTTTGCTAATTTCTTCTTTATTTTGAAAATCCTTTCAGGAGTAATAACATATGTGTACTGAGAGCTTTGTACATAGATTCTATAGTTCTATTGAATAATAATGACCCTTTAACAATAATTAATAGTCTCCAGAAATCATCTCATTTCATTTTTTCAATGACTTCTTTGAGATGCAGTATACATTAGGTACTGCTAGCTGCTATAACACAAACATCAAACTTACACAAATTATTTTCTTACACAATATAATTCACAGTGAGAGATCATATTCCTTGTCATCATTTGGGGACTCAAGATAATAGATGCTTGTGAGTTTCAAACTATGGTCTCCAAAATTGTCCTGAGTCTTGACATCCAGTGGGCAAATAGGAGAAAGGGTTGCAGAGGAGGTTTTTATGGCCAAACCCCAAATTGGCACACATCACTACTTCTCACTTTCCATGGGCCAGAACCCAGTCATATGGCCCTATCTAACTGCAAGCATGATCTTCCTTCATCCTGCAAGTTTCTACTTCCTGTGAGATTACACAAAGGAAATGTAAAGCTACTCATTTTTTCCCAGAGACCGGAGGTAGGATCCTCTCCCCGCAAAAATTGTACAAATAAGACAACCAAGATTCAACCTGGGTAGCTTGCCCAGGGGTACTATACGAGTAGTGAGGGCTAAAGAATAGATTTCAGATTGTAAAATTAAAAAAAAAATACCCATTTCTCAGTTTTGTTTTATTTGTTCCCTTATGCCATAAGTCTGCTCTGAATACACACACACACATACACACAGACATGAACACATTATTAAGTCTTTATGGGATGTCAGTTAATCTTGCAGGGAAAATATAGGTTGTTGTTTTTTGTGGGGTTTTTTTCTACATTTTTTTTATTAAGGACAATTGTATGTACTAAGTTGCCTACTGTTTTTTAAAATAACTAATGCCTAGAACCAAATGATAATATGTTCAGATTTTTGCATGCTGTTTTTATACCGAACTCACTCTTATCATTTGTATAATGCTTTTATTTTTTCTTACTATTTGAAGTGGTTAATGGTTCCCTCAAATATGACACCTATCATGACCAGCAGGGTCTTTACATAAGCTAATAAATATGAAGGTGTCACAATGAAGGCTCAAACAGAACTGTAATTCATGGATTTGCTTATTGGTTTTTCTAGTGGCAGATATCTTATTATATGTGGTCTAGGATATCACACAGCTGGTTTTCATGAATCCAAGGTCAAGTGTATATATTTTAAACCTATATGAATTAGCTAACCTTATATGGTCAAAGTTCATGATCATATTAATTCTTGAATATGATCTCATTTCAAAAGTCGAGTAAAAAGTGACAGCTCCTAAGGTCTACTGACATTACCAGGCAAAGTAAAATAAACATATCATAGTTCACTCCTTCTGGAATTTCTATAATACCTTTATATTTCCTCAAAATAAAATGAAAAGGCCTAACTATGAGTTGTAAGATGCACTATTATGGACTCTCTCACCTTTCCATTTTTATCTCACAGGATCCCCTTCTCTTCACTTTGCTGCACTCTTGCCCCAGCCTTCTCTGCTCATGTTTTTAGGTAGAACCTTGACTCACTACACCTCTACCCCAGCCTCCTCATCATTACTTTATAACTCTTCCTACTATTTGTAACTAGGCAAAACTCTTTTTTTTTCCTTTTATGTACTTACCTTTTGTCCATCTCTCTTCATCGTAACTTAAGTTTCATGGTGGGATTGGGGAGGCAGTATCTGTGTTGTCCATCATTTTATTCCTAGTGATTAGTACACAGTATGGCATATAGAAAATTGTATTTGAAATGTATAAATATTTGATTATCAACATATTTATTAGGTTTTAACTTTTCATTAAGACCTTATTTGATATGAAGAAAAAATATATCCTTGCCCTTTGAGGGATTTACAATCTAGATTAAAAAAAATATGCAGGTGTGTGTTACATAGCTGATATAAGCAACATCAATAATAATGGCAGCTGATATTTATCTAACTCTTATTATATAGCAGATTCTAGTCTAAGAATTTTACATGGTTTCACTCATTCTACCCTCACCTATGATATTAATGTAATATTCCACTCTACAGACAGAGCAATAGGTAAGTAAGTGTTCTGAAGCCACAAATCTGGATTGCAAGACAGTTAAAGGGAGACAGAGAATGACAATACTAAGGAAGGATTGCATTAAACATATTAAAGGAGCTTGGAATTAAGGAGCATCACAGGCCTGAAATTATCTGTGAAATGTAGGAAGAGAATATGATATTTGAGCCAGGATCTGAAAGATGCACAAATGTAATGAAGTAGAAATAAGCTCTTTTTGTGGGAATAAAAGCATTCATGAAACATTAGAAATAACACACACCACACACACACACACACACACACACACACACACACACAATCTATGTAGATACAATGAATAGTTCCATGAGGCTTAAATAGTTCCATCCATCCACTCATTAATTAGAGCCCTGATTATAGAGAACTCTGAATGCCAGGTTAAGAAATTTGGGTCAAATCAACGTAAAGCAAAATTTTTCAACCATTGGATATTGTTTGGGTTTAAGTAGGTTTTTTTTAGTGTGGTAGTTTTTGATGAATTTATCATTCTCTTTTCTCTTTTAATTCCTTCTCAGAACATCTTCTCTCATTATACCTAATTAGATTCTTTTTTTCTTTCCAGCCATTGCTATTAGCATGTGTAGATGCTTTCTGAAAGTCCAGTATGATTTCTGGTTTCTAATGAACCATCCTTTGGCAAGTAGCCATTTCCATCCTCATAACTTTGGCCTTCAAACATGTCTTCAATTATTTGTAGAGCCCAGCCGGCATGGCTCAGTGGTTGAGCATCAACCTATGAACCAGAAGGTCATGGTTTGATTCCCTGTCAGGGCACATGTCCGGGTTGCAGCAATCTCCATTGTGGGGCATGCAGGATGCAACCTATCAATGATTCTCTCTCATCATTAATGTTTTTTCTCTCTCTTCCTCTCCCTATCTGAAATCAAGAAAAAATAATTTTAAAAAATATTTGTATCAGTCAAGCTAATACTAAATCATCTAGAATAGCACTGTCCAACAGAAATGAAGATGAGCCACAAATGAGAGTCACATGTGTAATAAAATTTTCTATTAGCCACATTAAGAAATAACAAAAAAATTATTTTAACATAGGTTATCGATCCAATATGTTTAAAATATAATTTAACATTTACAGTAGTCAATATAAAAATTATTGGTGAGATATTTTACAATTTTTGTACTAAATCTGTAAACCCCAGCACATATTTTACAATTGCAAAACTTACCATTCAGACTTACAACATTACAAGGATTCACTGGCCACGTGTCTGGGGACTAATATATGGAGCATTATCTAGAACTAGCTTGAGAGGAATATGTTGTAGCAAGGATTAATTACTTTTAGTAGTAAAGCTTTATTCTTTAGGAGCTTTTGCTTGCAGTATTTGATGGAAGCACTATATGTATGTCTGGGGCCTTTCTTGATACTTTTGCTCAGGCTTTTTTTCTAGATACATGTGAAGCTGCAAGGTCTTTCAGGTTTTTAAACAGTACGATCCAGCTTATCTAATCTTAAGGTGGGGATGCTCTGAAAATGCCTCTCACGTCTTCACATATTGATGTGGACTCACTGATTCAGCTGCATGTGATGCTGTACGTCCTTCATCACCACACACAAGATGCTGCCTCCCCCTTTCCACCCCCCAATAGAAAATACATGAGCAATTCATATGAGGATACTTACTTCGAAAACCCTACTTTAAATGAAAGTTAACTTAGGTCGAGAAAAATAATGCACACAGATGGGCTTTGTTTTACAAATTCAACATATTTTAGCATACTTCTTACAGTAGTCCCTGGAGCAGCAAAATCAGCAACCCCTGGAGCCTGTTAAAATGCAAATTCTTAGGCCTGACTCTGACCTATGCCCTCAGAAACTCTGGGGGAAGGGGCTAGGAGTCTGAGTGCTAAAAAGGCCTCCTGGGTACTCTAATATTTAAGAACTACTGTAGTAAAATAATAAGTTGAGGGCAACGTATGGGGAGGCAGCAAATGTCGGATACTTGGTAAGAGAAAAAAATTTTCACTCTTCACGTAAGGTTTGCCTTAGGATCTGTTGACATTATCAGCATTCTTAATGCAATTAAAATCCACTTTCACAAGCAACAATATGAATTAATTTCACCAATGTTATGTTGAGCAAAAGAAACTAGAGTAAAAGACAATATATTGTGCATAATTCAGTTTGTAGACATATTGGCTTTGGTTAACAAATTCAATATATTTTAGCTTTACTTTTCTTTATGAAAAGCTATGAATTCTAATTTTTTACAAAACATGAATGCAACTCTTTAGGAAAGTTTTTAGTATGTAAATAACATGCCTTATAACAACATTCTCCCCTTCCATTGCCCCACTTAAACAACAAATAGAGATTTCCCCTTTTTTTTTTTTGAAACTTATTGATATAGTTCTCTACCATAAACAAGGGTGACCCAGTTAGTAGTACTTCTAGGGGTTAGAGGATAAAGGTAAGCTGTTCTCTTGTGTCTTCTTTAAGGTCCTTATCTCCCTCTTGGTCTCTGCTCAGTGTCATCCTTTTCTTTTACTCAGCAGCCTTCAGACGTATTTCTAGCAATTGATTATTAACTCATTACAATAAAGTGGCCTCAAACAGGATCCTTCCAAGGCAATCTAAATTTCTTCAAAAGAGTCCAGCCAGTGTTTCTCAGTGGTTGAGCATCGACCTATGAACCAAGAGGTCAAGGTTTGATCCCCTGTTGGGGCATATGCCTGGTTTACAAGCTTGACCCCCAGTAGGGGCCATGCAGGGGGCAGCTGATCAATGACTCTCTCATCATTGATGTTTCTATCTCTCCCTCTCCCTTCTCTCTGAAATCAATAAAAACATATTTAATAATAATAAAATAAAGAGCCCTAACCAGTTTGGCTCAGTGGATAGAGCATAGGCTTGCAGACTCAAGGGTCCCAGGTTTGATTCCAATCAAGGACATATACCTTGATTGTGGGCACATACTCAGTAGAGGGTGTGCAGGAGGCAGCTGATCAATGTTTCTAACTAACTGTCCTTCTCCCTTCCTCTCTAAAAAATCGATAAAATATATTTAAATAAATAAATAATCCAAAAGAGAGGCTTCAAGTCAGAAAAGAATGAAATGCTCCCCTGGGAATGATGAAAGGACAGAGTGGAAATGTTGGAATTGATGGTTTTATCTGGTGTCCCCTTACATCTTACAGTAGATGACCACCAGGCCAATTGCTTCATCTGTTAATACACTGACCCTGATCAGATGTGTTACCTCAGAAGTGATGCAGGGAGCAGTAGAATAGCCTGTAGGCAGCAAAGGGGTGGGGAGTGTGAGGATGGCCTAAATTGGATGTGTGTTCCAGAGAGAAGTACTTACTAACCTGAAGTTTTTACTGATTTTGTTTTCAATGGCTCTTTATCAGGAAGGTCACAAAATAAGAGGAGAGCACAAATATGTTTTTAAAAATTATTCTATTGCCAAAACCAGTTTGGCTCAGTGGATAGAGCATCAGCCTGTGGACTGAAAGATCCCAGGTTCGATTCTGGTCAAGGGCATGTACATTGGTTGCGGCACATCCCTGGTAGGGGGTGTGCAAGAGGCAGCTGATCAGTGTTTCTCATCAATGTTTCTAGCTCTCTGTCCCTCTCCCTTTCTCTCAGTAAAAAATCAATAAAATATATATTTTTTAAAATCATTCTATCCCTGCACAGTAGACTTTTTGGTCTGTAAAAACAAAGTTACTTCTTATTCTCTTCAATATTAGCACAGCAAAGATTGTTGATTATTAAACTACTTAGATTATTTTTTGAAACTTATTGACATAGTTCTCTACCAGACACAGACCTGATATTCTGCCACTATACCAAGTGATTTTGAAAGACTGAAATAGTTACATGATTTTAGGCAAGCAGTGACTTGATTCCCCACTTTGCAAGTAATTTCCCTCACCATGACCCACCATCCCAGGCACATCAGCAGGCTCCTTGACCTTGTCACAGTGCTGTAAATATCCCATTTTGATTGGTCAACTCTAATGCCAGTTATAAAGTGCTCAGTCTGTTACCCAAATTCCCTTATCACTTTTTTATCCATCCAAACACTGACTACTTGATGCAGTTTAAGGGTTGATTAAAACTGACTCAAGGGAATTGGAATGGGAAAAGGGAACCTTGCATTTAGGGAAGATCCAATTTCCAACTCTGTTTTGAGACTTTGTTCTGATGTACACCAGGAATACCAGCTTGAAAGTTAATGTTCAAAAGTTATGTAAGTTATCCAAATGGCCATGTGCACAAGTGCTCACATCAGTGTTATGGATAGAATGTTTGTTTTCCTCAAACACAAATGTCATAAGTTGAACCCTAGTCAGTGTGATTCTATTTGGAGATGGGGTCTCTGGGCGATAGTTAGGGTTTTATAATGTCCCAAAGGTGGAGCTCTCATGATGAAATTAATAGCCTTATTAAGAAGAGGACCAGAGAGAGAGAGAGAGAGAGAGAGAGAGAGAGAGAGAGAGAGAGAGATCTCAATTTTGTCTCCCACACATACACACTGAGGAAAGGCGTGTGAGGACATAAAAAAGCCTTCTGAAAGCCAAAACAAGACCCTCATTGGAAATAGAGTCAGCCAGTACCTTGATCTTAAATTTATTACCTCTGGAAATATGAGAAAATAAATTTCTGTTGGTTAAGCCACCTCATCTGTGCTATTTGTTATGGCAGCCTGAGCAGACTAATATAGTCAATCATTACATTAGGGAAATCTATAATAATGATTTCTGGACCTTATAGTTAAACCTAGTCTAAATTAGTAATAGATTAAAATAAAACTTCTAGAAATAGAAAATAGCACTTTTAAGTTAATCTTAGTATACTTCCCAAGGTCCCCATAAACTAGCATTGTACAGTATTTTGTGTGGGTTTTTTTTTCAGTTTATGAAGCAAAACATTGCCCTCATCATACAAATGCCTCTCTACACCCCATTTCCTGTAATGCCAGATACCACCTGATTTTTTCCCCACCAGGGTCATTCTTGAAAATGAAATTTACTGAACTTGTTTTATTGTGCATGACAAGGCTATTCCCCTCTTTAACTTTCTCTAAGTTTCTGCATCCAGTATCTTTCAATCCGTGTAAAGGTGCATGAGGGTGTTGTATAACTGAAATGCCCAAAGAGATGAGTGTTTAAAAAATGAATCTATAAGAATGTCAAACTTCTTAAAATAATATTTGTGGGAAAAAGAAAAATATTTTAGAAATGTTTAAAGTATACTATATATATATATATATATATATATATATATATATATATATATATATAATAGGTAGGAGATGGTAGATAATAGATAATATATGTTGTATGTTATATATGTGTGTATGTATATATATATGTATGTGTGTGTATATATATATATCTTGATTAAATAATGACTTTTAACAACCATAAAGTAAGTGAGCCAAACTCTTTTGAATTATGCAAAAGTGACACATGTTGAGGTGATCTCAGTTAGTAGAAAAATATGAGAGTGGAGAAATCATTTTAACAGCCTCAGCCTCATTGCTGGAAGCCAATTCCAGCATGTCATTATTGCAAGAGTTTTATAGAAAGGTTGATGGAACATGGGGACTCAATAAGGGCTGAGTCACATATGTTATTGCCTATTGGGAATGGCTAAAGGCATTTCCTCAAACATGGAAAGGATGATTGCTTGTTGCCAGACAGCTCAGGGCATCTTAATCTACATGTTATTGCCTCCTGTTGGCCAAACACTTGAAGGCAATTCCCCAATCTGACAATGGATTCTGTACCAAACCCTGCCCTTTGATGTGTATATCTCAATCCTTGCCTTCTGACAAGTTGTGTTAATAAAAAGCAAGGGGTCCTGAGACAAGGAGAACTTTGTTCTTTTTGCTAAGTCTTCTCTGATTCCCTATAATGGCCTTTCAAAATTATGTTTCATCTCTGGACTCTTTATTAATTTATGCAAGCCCCTTCTCCAGATTTCCTGAACACTTCTAGATGCCAGATCAAGACCCCCGGTATTACCTTATGAATTGGATCATTTATTTGAGAGGCAGAAAAGCTCAAGCAGTACTTCTAGACACTCAAAAATTTTCCAACAGTCATCCACTGAAAAAGTTTCCTAGATTTTTAATACCTTTTTACTCTTATAATGCTACCAAGTAAATCTTTATGCTTCTTTGTTCTATCTCATTCATGATTTTACTTTTCCCTCTTCACTTTCAGTGAATCTTTGCCTTTACATCACGCTATACTTTAAAATTTTCTTTGTAAGTGTTACTATGAAACACTCCAGGACAAAGGAGCTGATGAATTCCTTTTATCATCATAAGATATTAATCATCTGCTATAAGCAGAACTCTCATGAATATCTGTTGGCCAACTTGTAGACAACTGCCCAGGGCTCATCTCTCACCAATCATCTCAGGATTATGTGGTGCCAAATATGGTCCAATTCTCAGGATTATGTGGTGCCAAATATGGCAGCTTCTTCTCCTTAAGTTGCAGACACTTTTCCCAATATTTCCTAATGAAAGGCAGCATGGTATAAGAGTCAGGAGTATAGAGTGAACATTTATAGTTTTGCTATTAAGTAGCAGGAGACAGGTCAGTGACTATCTTGGTTGTCTTAGTTTGGGTTCTCCAAAAATAAGGCCTGAGACAAAAATGTTGGTGCAATTGGTTTATTTGGGAAGTGACCCCTAGAGGCACAAGTGAGGGATAGGAAAATGGGGCAGGAAAGGGATAATAGCCATTAGATAGCACATTAATGAGCAGGTTACTGCTGAGGGGAATTGGGTTACCATTCCTCTAAGGGATGTTTAGAATGCATTTCGCATTGTCTCCTTGAGGGGTGAGTGAGGAAACTGGAGTTTTTATCTTCTGGGTCTTTTGGGAAGGTTTAGCTGATATTATTTCTATTCTAGCTACTCTAGCTCTAGAGCTCAGAGATATGAGCAAGCTGAGAAAAAGCAACAGAAATGAGAGTGGAGTGAATCCAGTCTTGGGATACCCAGCTCAACAGCAACATGAGATTATTTAGAATGTCCAGAAATTGGATTCCATTGGTATGTCTGATGAAAGAGGCAATAGTAAAATACCTTGTGATCCATACAGTGAACCACTTATCATTTAACAGCCATCCATATTATACCATGTGGGCAAGGTGTAGAAAAACAGACAGAAAAAAAGTGAACATAACCACTTTCATTTGGATGGGTTTGTGGATCCTTCCAGGAGGAACAAATAGGTGCTAATGAGCAGTTATCCAGGTCTTTGAAGCTCACTTAAAATGAGTAACTCCCATAAAGATCCCAAATGCATATCTTAGTGTCCACACATGGCTCATCACTTGGGGGAAAAAAGACATTTCCTCCAAGAGGGTGAGTTATGTCTCATATCTTGAGGACTGTAGGAAACGACTGGCTCTCAGCAGCAAGAGGTCCTGGTATCTCAGCCACGCTCTCCAAGTATCTGGCTGTAAACAACCTAAGACCAGGAGTTGAGGCATTTATAACTCTGGAAACAGACTCTGTCCTCTTCCTCAACTTGTCCATGAAATAAAATAACTGAGAAGTAGTTGCCAGGAGCGAGGTTGTCACCAGGCTCAGAGTTAGGAGCGAAAAAGCCCCCATCATTTCTCCTTTGAAGAACATCTCCTTAGTAGTACAGTCACAAAAATTTGTCAGTAGCAGATATAATGAAACCAAAGTTAAAAAAAAAAAGCACTTGTATTCCTCCACTTGATTTATAGATGAACATTTAATAAATTCTAAGTCAGTTTATATTTAAAACCATAGCTACTTGAAATCTATGTGGCCTGCTCAGATTTTTTTCTTAATGATGTCTAAAGAGCCTGCAGTGGGAGGCTTAGCAAGGCAGAGGGATGCAAGAAGAGAAAGGAAGCAGAAGGATGGAGGTCAAGGAGAGCAGGTCACAGACAACCAAAACAAGAGCAGATTTGCCTTTGTTTACTTTGCCAAAGGGGAAAAATTAACTTGATGGAAAGGGTAATTAGGCATTTCTTTTTCCATCATGTTCCAGCCCAGCTTCATATCCAGCTGTTTGTTTCACATGGTGATGATTCTTCATCAAATTACGAAGTTAGTGATGGCCAGTGTGGCACTGACGTCACATGGCACTACTTCTCCCACTGTTGACCTTTATTTTATAAATAGGTAGTAAAAGTCTCAGAGTGAGAACTGTCCAGTTGAGGTAGCTGGATAATGAGGAAAGCCTGAGAATGTTTACAGAGAAGTGTTGTTCTGAACAAAGATAATTTGAGCAGATTAGCATTGTACGGTATTTGAGATTATCTGCCTCACCACCCTCAGTTCCTAGGTGCAGAAACTGAGATTGTGTAAGGGGCATGGGTTGTCCTAGAGTTATACCAAGCTTGTAGTTATCAATCTAGAATCCTAACACCAAGCCAATGTCCATCCCAGCATGACTGATTTTCCTATTTTTCATATTTCCAACAACAACATACAGATGAATATCACTTCCAATGTAAGCATGCGCTGGTTTGCACAAATGTATCATTTGGAATTAAAAAATATGTTTTGTTTTGTTTTAGCAGAAACAAAGTTAGTAGTGCATGATGGTAGTTTTTGCAGCATCTTCTCAAAACTGTTAGTGCCTGGATTCAATAACTCTGGGAGTGACTGGTCGCCTTTTAATGGGGGTTAATGAGAGCATAATGAAGATAAATGACTAACCATAGTTCATCAGGCCTCTCGATGCTCAAGGCAATGTCCTATCTTGTGGACCCAGTTACTTTTGAGTTAAATATCATTTAGCCTTGTATATCCACCTTCTGGGGACCAAGCACAGTTCAGATCATGGCCATCTGAATACCCTGGGAACGCATTACATACAATACATATGTTTCCTATATAGAGGAATAGCCAACTGAAGAGGTTCAATGAAGTGGAGACTCTAGTTTGTTGTAGATAAGCACACTCTTCAATGAAGAAAAAGCTATTTTATCCTAATTGCTTCCATAATAAGCCAGTGATTCAATGTGTAGGCCACAATAAATTGCTTAGTATAATCGCATCAGTTTATAAGAGTCAAAGGAAATCCAGGTTTCTATGCAACTTTTACGTCAAGCTAAGGTACACGTGGGTGGATGTTTACATGTTACAGCATGAGAATGTTTTACATGTAGGCGTTTTATATAGGGTTTACTATTTTGTTCAGACCCATTAGAACTGTTTCACCAAAATGACTTCCTGCCACTCTAAATAGTCATCAGGAGCAAAGTCCCTTATAGGTGGTTTTTATACACATCCTGGCTTGAAAATGTCTTCAAAGACAGTTAATCATCCATTCAGATTTTCACACTCTATTTACTTCTTAATTTGATGCAAAGTCTTTCTTGTGAGTTGGCTTGTCTTCCTCATTTATTAAGCACATCTCTTTATTTTTTGGCTATTTCTTCAAGCCAAATCTTCCTTAAAAATTCAAGAATTGCCATTGCTGGTGAATTAATACAGTGGACAACAAGTTCTATAGCTAGTTTCTTAATAATAGTCCTAAAACTCTTTTGTAAGATTGCAGTGTCATGGGCATTAGGGTGTGATTATCTGTAGTAATTTTAAAGCTTGTTGAGGTCATATGGGAATATTATGGAAGGTACCGTATTTTTCCGACCATAAGATGCACTTTCCCCCCCCCCCAGAAGTGGGGGGGAAAAGTCCCTGTGTCTTATGGTCCAAATATAGCCTACACATATACTTTAAAAAAAAAGTTTTTTTACTTGCCCGGCTCTGTGTGGTCTCTGTGTGCTTGCCCGGCTCTAAAATGGTTCTAAATGCTGCTGTTTACTTTACAGGGTTGATTACATGTGTTTATGACTGTGATGTTGGGTTTTAATGCACATAAAATATTTTAGGACACTATTTGTTTCAGAATCTTTTTTTCTACATTTCCCTTCTCTAAAAACTGGTGCGTCTTATGGTCCAGAGCGTCTTATGGTCCGAAAAATACGGTATTTCCTCCCAGAAAAATGAACATATGAATGAATATATGCACACATTTTTTCATATAATTTCTAAATGGCTTGTGGACCTCCTAGAATCTATTCAGAGGTCCCCTCACATTAAGAAGTTTTGTGCTAAGGGAATGGAATTTTTTTAATGAAATAGCATTTATTTTTATTTATAGTTTAGATGTGTTTATTAAAAATGCAATAGTTTCATCATTCATCATCATAGCTTAAATCTATACATGTACTATTCTGTATAGATGTGTAACTAACTGCATTAAAAATAACCTACATTTTAGCCCTAGATGGTTTAGCTCAGTGGATAGCTTATTGGCCTGAGGATTGAAAGGTCCCAGGTTCGATTCCAGTCAAGTGCACATGCTCAGGTTGTGGTCAATCCTTAGTAGGGGGCATGTGGGAGACAATCAAATCAATGATTTTATCATTATTGATGTTTCTTTCTCTCCCTATCACTCTCTGAAATCAATAAAAATTAAAAAAGAAATTAAAACCTACATTTTGGAATTTATGTGTGTGTGTTTTTAAGTTTTAATCTAGTTTAAATTTTCTTTTAAACTTTTTCAACTTTGTAACTGAGGATATTTTTTAAATTTATGAAAGTTTTTTTTTTCATCTTAAAAGATAAACTAGCTTAAGAACTTTGGCTTGACTATTCAATTTGATAATGCAGTTGAAAAAAATAATCTAATAGGATATTGGCCTTAAAGACTTTCAAAGTCAGAATCTAAATATAAATTTATTTTCAGTTCTCTGCTATTAAAATAACATAGACTGAGTCTCAAAATTAGGTAATAACTCTTACTTTTTTAAAACATTGTGACATGGCAATTTCTGGAATCAAGTAAAATATGAAAGGAAATAATTAAAAATTAAAAAACCTCATAGACACAGACAACAGCATGGTGATTGCCAGAGGGAAAGAGGATGGGGGAAAGTAGAAGAGGGTAAGGAGGCGATAGAAGATGATAAAAGGAGACTTAACTTGAGGTGGTGAACACACAATATTAATATACAGATGATGTATTATAGAATTGTACTCCTAAAACCTATATAATTTCATTAACCAATGTCATCCCAATAAATTCAATACAAATAAATAAAAATTAAAAAATTGAACCCAATGTGATGCAAGAATTTAGTATTATATATTCAAATACATTTTCCATGGTCATTAATAGAACTTACATAGAAATCATAAGCCCTTTTAGTGACCATGGATACTGCACATATGTTTATTCTTTGTCATCATGAATACTAATTATGTATACATGTACAGTGCAGCTTTAATCACCTCCTATGTAAAAAAGAAAAGTCCCTCTGTCATCTCAAACCTGCAAGCAAGTGTAATGTAATGGGTCACCTGATTTAAAACATTTAGTATTTAAATTTAGCTGAGGTTTATGAGACTAGAAATTAATTTAAATAGCCTTTTTACTAAGGAACCATAGTGGCAACAATCTTCCATAGCCACCACCTGGTTAGCAGTGGATTCTGTCACAAGCTTATACTTGCTACCCTGCTTTGTTGCTGTACATACAGCATGTGTGTGTCTGTGGAAACATTTTTGGAGAATAGGCTCACAAGACAAAATGAATGTGGAGTCATGTTGATATGAATGAAATCCTTGGCATTACTTAAAGGTGTATATCTCTATATGCCTAGAATATACTCCAATGTCATATTTCTATGATGCATAGTCTTTCATATAATTTATTTCTAAAATTATAATAGCTTCTTAGAATTGATAGTGTATTATAGTTCATTTAGTTGTATTTTTTTTCTAATGCTACACACAAAAAATATTGCAAATAACAATAGATCGAGTCTTGGACTCAATAAATTACAATGTATAGATTAGAGCACATAAGCTCAGAAGGTGCCTTAGTAATGTTACACCAATTCCTTAAGGGAATTGAAATTTAAGGGTCAATTCATGTGCTAAAGACTCAGATTTTGGTGACAAAACAAGTACAGTCTATTGATTAGCTTTTCAAATACTTTGACCTATCATATGTGAATCATCAGATCATAAATTTGTAAAATCAATGTAAATCACTTTTAAGACATTTCTTTTGTAACATTTGAGTAAATATTCATGTAAATTAAAAAGCATAATGAAGTATTGAGAGTAAATTGTAACTATGAGCAAAATGTACACAAGACCATATGTTGAATGATATTAGGTCTAGTAATAATTAATGTTGTTTTCTAATACTTTTTAAAATCGAATTTATTTAAACAATACAACAAAATTTAATCAACAATATAGTTGTCGTTTTCTACTACTTGTGCCCAATGCTCAGGAAGCATTTTAATCCCTCTGTTGTAAAATTCTTGTGATTTTGATGCAAAAAATTCGGTCAATGCATTTTTGAGGCATTCTTCATTATTAAATTTTTTTCCAAGAAGAAAGTTTTGCAAAGAACAAAACAAATGGTAATCGGAAGGGGCAATATCAGGAGAATATGCAGGTTGAGGGAAAACTTCCCATTCCAACTGGCGCAGTTTTTCAGCAGTGATTCTTGGAGTATGCGGTCCTGCGTTATCATGGTGAAGAATTACGCCCTTCCGATTAATCAGCGTGGGTTCTTTTTCTCTTAAAGCTTGGGCTAACCTTTCCAATTGGGCACTATACACTGCACTTGTAATGGTTTGGTTAGATGGTAAAAGTTCATAATGAAGAATTCCTTTAAAATTCCACCAAACACACAACATCACTTTTTTCGCATGCAAGTCAGGTTTTGGCGTGGGCTGCGGAGCCTCATTTTTGTCCAACCATTGAGGCCGCCTTTTCAAATTAACATACAGCACCCATTTTTCATCTCCGGTAACAATTTGCTCTAAAAACGGCAAACGGTTTTGACGAGAGAGGAGCGAACTGCAAATTGTGACTCTTTGATTATGGTTGTTGTCGGTCAACTCATGAGGAACCCATTTTCCAAACTTTTGGACTTTGCCAAGTGCACGCAATTGATTGGAAATTGTTTTTTTGTGAACAATTTAAAGTTGTCGCAAGCTCTTGTTGGGTAATTTGAGGATTTTGCACCAAAAGAGCTTGAAGAGCTTCTTGATCAAAATTGGACACACGGCCTCGACCACTCTTGTCATCTAACGAAAAATTTCCCTCGCGAAATTTCTCAAACCAATGCTGGCATTTTCTGGCGCTAACTGCATCTTGACCAAGAGCACTACAGATGTTTTTGCAGCCTCACTTGCTTTTCTTCCTAATTGGAACTCGTAAAGCATGCAGTGCCGAATATGCTCTTCATCCGACATCTTCTTAGCCCTAGTTTTGCAACAAAAACCAATCCAAACACAAACTTTTTCAAGCAAAACTTGTTAATTGCACTTCACACGTTCTGTAGATACCACGTGTTTGAAGGTTATGTCAACACAAGTCAACGCTAAGCAAGATTTTAAATGAATGTTTAAAAACGACATTAATTATTACTAGACCTG
Organism: Pipistrellus kuhlii; assembly: GCF_014108245.1. NCBI lineage: Eukaryota > Metazoa > Chordata > Mammalia > Chiroptera > Vespertilionidae > Pipistrellus > Pipistrellus kuhlii. Next base: position 67,373,892 of record NW_023425562.1, read on the forward strand.
ATATATATCATTTTTATAAACAAATAAATCTAAAATACTTTCAAAACTAAAATTTAGCCTAATCCATATAGTACCTTTTTCAATTGTTCATTTTCAGTGTTAATGTGGGGGGGGGGGGGGAAGTAGTCAAACGCTATTTTTTTAACCACATGTTAGATTCAAAATTAAGAAGGCATATTTTAATGGCAGCTGGTTTAAAAGAACTTGACATGAGTGCAGTAACAGTTTGGAAAATGTGTCTATGCTTAGTTTTGCTTCCAAATTTGGACTTTGAAACTTTTTGTCAGTCTCAGAAATAAATAAGAAGCTGTGCAGATAATTAAACATTTGCCTTGGGGGATTTATCTGCAGTTAATTAAAACCATACACTTTGTGTGGATACTTGCTTCACTGGTTATTAAATTTGAATCATATGTTAACTACCCAGTTTTGTCACTTGTCCATCAAATGTTTCTTGTGGAAGGTTCAAGAAACAAAATTTCTCATAATATTCCAAGCTACATTGTTTAAAGCTATCTCCTAGTATGGAGAGGGATAGAGAAAAAAGAGAAAAGAGAAAAAAAAGATGATTTATTTTAGATTCCACCTAAATCAGCTCTATTAGGGCTGAGCAATATGAGCTCAGGAGAGATCCCATTTGTAAGTTTTAGAGGTGCCATTCTACCATCTCAGATTTCTTCATGACCCTGTGCATACAAAACGAACCCATGATTTTCTATCTATATTTTTGTATTACTACCCTTTTGGCTGCATGGAGATTAGACTGTACCCTCTACGAGGGCAGAAATTTGGTATTTTGTTTACTGTAGACTCCCTGGAATCAAGAACAGTGTCTGGCATAGAACTGACCCTTAAAGATTTGTAGAATAAATGAAAGATCTATTTTCTATTTCCCTGCTGAACTATTCACATGACTATTCACATGTTCTTTATGGTAGTTTTTTTTTTTGTTTGTTTGTTTTTTGTTTTGGTTTTTTTTTTAAGGAGCCTCAGAGTTCTCAAATATCTAACAAGGAACACTTTCTAGCTTTGCAAGAGTCCACAGTCATTGGAAACCTTTTAGTCATTGTCAAGTCTATCATATGACCAAAAAAGAACTTATGCTGATTGCAGGTTTAAATGTGCAATGAAGGATGAGAATAAAATCTCCCAGAACAGGAGGATTATATCCCCCTTTGCCATTGTTCTACTGTTTGTTTTTTTCTCAGTTCCTGAGAAAGATGAATTAAATTACCACTGGTTTTCAAATGTCCACGTTTGGCTTACTAACTTAAGACCCCCAAATATGAACAGCTACAGTAATGGAAGCATTAAAATTATATATTTTAAAAATTTCTCTATTTTGTTGTCTTTTTGTATTCTTTTGCACAATTCTGAAACTTTCACTGATGTATAATGCCTGCTTATATTTTAATCCTGAAAATATAATAGCAGAATATAGATAGATATAGATATAGATATAGATATAGATATAGATATAGATATAGATATAGATATAGACAGACATAGACATAGACATAGATATAGACATAGACATAGACATAGACATAGATCATATAGATATAGATATAGATATAGATATAGATATAGATATAGATATAGATATTTACTTTGCAAACTTTGTAGAATAAATGAAAAACCTATTTTCATTTATTCAGATATATCATGTGGAATTTTCAGGAAATTGTATTTATTGGTAAAAATATGTATTTTAGTGGTATTTAAAAAATAAGTTCTATCTCCCAAATATAAATCTATCATAATAGTGCTGGAAGTTGCTCTTCTCTTTAATTTCATTAAAAATGCTGACTAGAGGTTTTATTTGTTTATTGTGTCAGATTCTGCAAAAGATAACAATATTGCAAAAGGCAGTGAAGTAACAGACCATTCAGTGTGTGACCAAGATCACCCCAATGGTAAGTAATGAGGTCCTTTTTCAAGTTGTTGTTGTTTCTGCTATAGAATATTACATTTTAGAAACTCAGATTTTAGTTTTCTGGGAAAAAATGGAATCTGATAGTATTTTAATAGAGCTGAATATCATATGATTAGTAGTGACCACATTTAGAAGAAGCATTTGCTCTCCGTAATCCTCACCACTCATTACATTTGTGCAAGTCTGCCTTTATTTATTTCTTTTTACTGCCTGAACTCTACTTTCATTGTGTTTACAACTACTGATATTAGGATATAATATCAATTAGAATAAATGTGAGACACATAGAAAATAGATCCAGGATATTAGAGCTACACATCCTTGGAATACCAGGAAGAGAGACAGAACAAACAGAAATGAAAAAATAACAAAACAAAAAAAAAGTTTTCTTAAACCAGTTCCTCTATCCAAAACACAAAAGTACTATATTATATTTATGGGGAAAGATAATGAAAACAGAAAGGAGAACAGAAACCTACAAGGGATTATGGAATTTATGGAGATCAATGATAAAGAAAAGCTTTTAAAGCAAATGGGAAAGTCAAAATCAGATTAAAAACTAATCATCAAAATCAGATTACCCTTAGCTTTCTTCTTCCACAACTCTAAACAGGAGAAGAAAATGGAGTAACATTTTCAGAGCTCTAAATAACACAGTTTCTATATTTAGTGAAATTATTATTCATGCATGTAGTCAAGAGTAATATTTTCTCAGTAATATAAAGATTAAGAAAACATACCACCCAAGTATTCCTTCTGAATAAACTAACAGGGGACTGTGCAAAACAATAAATATAGAAAGAAAAGAAAACTTCAAGCTTGAGAAAGGTACAGTTAAGAATGGCTGAATGATAAGAGACTCGTTATATGTATGAAAATGTTGCAGTAATTATTTCAAATTAGTATCAAATATCTTATTCAAAAGTTTGCTTTTACCTTTGAAAATTATAGTATAGGGTGTTTTGTTTTTTATAATGGCAAACTTGGAGACACTGCTCTTAGTAATAAAACTTTAAATAAATTAGACCATTACTCCATTATTAAGATGACTAGACATCCCGCTTTTGGCGGGACAGTCTCGATTTTTAACAACTTGTCCAGCGGCGTTTTAAAAAAGTCCCGATTCTTTCCAAAAATCGGGACTTTTTTTAAAACGCCATAGGACGTGGGACAAATTTTAAAAATTGGGACATCTGGCCGCCTTACCATTTTTCTCACTGATGACAACAAGACAACCTAAAAAAAAACAAAAAACCATATATGTGTATATGTCTCAAGAGAGACAGAGACAGAAAGCAAGCGTCAAAGGCATCAGAGAACTTAAGAGATAGAGCATTGTCTGGCTGGCTTATAGGAGAAAATGCATATCCATTGATGTAAGTTCAGAATTTGAAACTGTTTTTACCTTAAGGTATTTGCTAATTCTTCAAAAGCTATCGTGAGCCACATTGCTTAGAAGTATAAGGGGCTCAGGTAAACCCCCTGTTTCTTGGGTTGAAACCCCAAAGCTATCTACCCTATTAGGAAGAATGAACTAGCAGTAGGTCAGCCTTTTGAAAGACTGCTAATCAGCTTTAAATCATCTCAATACCTCAATTAAATTAAAAACAACCCAGATTGCTAGTTCCTCTGGGCACCTAAGAAAAGCAAATGTAAAACATTTACTAGATGAAAATTGGAGTGCTATAAGGTTTAAATAAGTATCATAAGCAATTTGCTAAATATAATGGTCTGCACACATAAGAAATAGCTAGAATAAATGAGAAAACAAGGTAATATGAAAATCAAACAAATATTTAACAGTGGAATGGCAAGCCAATAGGGCTGAAAATATTAGAATTATAAACAAAAATTATAAAACACAAAAGCTATGTATAAAGAAATAAAGATAAGATTGAAAAATTTATCTGAGAACTGAAAATTCAAAACAGAAAAAAGAGGAAAAGAAATCTAAAAGTAGAAGATGCCACAACTGAAATGAAGAATTCAATGAATGGATTTGTGGTTCAGTAGCATATTAGATACAGATGAATAAAAAATTGTGAACTTGAAGTTATGTCATATACAGTATATCCAAAAATATATATCCAAAAGAGAAATACAGAATGGCAAACACTACAGAAAAGGAAAAGACATGAAGGATAAAATGACAGTCTGTCGCAGAAAATTTGGCAGAAGCAATATTTAAAGAAATTCTGATGAGATTTTTTTAACATACTATTGTATTAAAGAATATCAAGCCATGTGTTTCAAAAGTCCTTTGAACTCAAAGCAAAATAAATTCACAACTAGGCCCATCATAGCATAACTATTAAAAACCAAAGATAAACAGAACATCCAAAAAAGCAATCTTAAACAATTAAACAGATAAGTTTTCAATAGATATGATGAAAATAAAAAGATAATGCAAAAGAAAATTGCTAACCAAAAATTCTAAACCCAGACAAACTATATGTTTCAAGAATAAAAGGTTAAACATGTTTCAGACCAATAAAAGTTCATCACTGGAGAAATTCTGATGTTCTTAAGGTAGGATGATACCAATTCCAGTTAGAAGGTCAAAGATGAAGGAAGGAGTTTCCTTAATCAATAAAGAAATTCCAATAAATAAATAAATAAATAAATAAATAAATTTTAAAAAGCAAGGTCAATGGTAATCCTACCTAATAAAAGAGTAATACCGTATTTTCTGGAGTATAAGATGACCCCCTAATTTTACAGTTAAAACGTAGGTTTAGGCCTATATTCGCTATATAAGACTACCCCCCACTTCAAAGAAAAGGCTTACTTTGCCGTCAAGATCTGCAGGTAATTTTTATGCAATTTTGGTCTTTTGCCCCCAATTTTTGGTTGACTTTTTTCGTTTCAAAAGTCGTCTTATAAGCTGGAAAATACGGTATGCAAATTGACTGTACCTTCACTATGTCCAAGCCACACCCACCAGCCAATCAGGGTGAATATGCAAATTAACCCAACCAATATGGAGGTTAATTTGCATAACAAGACAGCATAGAAAGAATCCAAGTGCTGCAGAAGGGAGCTAAGCTGCCGGAAAAGCAAGCAAGTGGGACAAGGGAGAAAGAAGGGAAGTAGGTGAGGTGGGGAGAGCTCAGCAGGAAGCCCTATTGCAGGAATCTTCCTGTAATGGACTACAAGTTATTAAATAAGTCTAAAAGTCTAAATGAATATTGATATCACAAATCAATGATAATTATAATAATAGCAATGTATTGTGGGAATTATGATATACTTAAAGTATAATTGAAAGATGAAAATTTAAAAAGATATATCACAAATTAAAATACACTACAATAATAGCATGTATAATTAATTCTGCACATGGTGTTCTAGAGAATGAAAACACTAACATTAAAACATAAAATCTATATTATAACATAAATTAGGAAATGAGGTGAGTCCTGTGATGTCCCAGATCAATGCTGGAAGAGACTTTCCAAACCAAAATGCAGACAGGAGGAACTCAGGCAGAGCCCAACAGCCTTTTGAGTTCAGAAGATAGAGCAAAAATTCCTAGGAGGCCAAAGTATCTAGTATAATATTTTCAGGGCTGAGACTGGAGAAAGAGTTCCACAGAGGGAACTTTTTAGAGATCTACAAAGGGAATTCCTCAAGTCTTTGGCTGAGTACTGATCAGTGCATTCATGATTGTAAATTACTAGTGCATGCATGAGAGGCTGGATAAAGAACACTAAAGGATTTTAGAGCATGATATCTGAAGTTTCCAGAGGGCTGGGAGAAATTTCTGCTCCAGCCATATTGGAAAACATAAAAATTCATGGAAAGCTTAGAAGGACTTTGCCTCAGCAGTGGACCAAAACCAGCAATATATTAAGTGCTACTCTTGTCCTTCCCTGATTTAGCTTAAAAGCAATATTTTGAAAAGTTTCTGAATAACTTAACTGATCCCAGAATGAAATTTAAAAATATTTATAGAAATCTAAATATATCTCATACCCATCAGAGTGATAGACAAAATTACTGGGCATAAAAAAAAGTATTGCAAGACAAATCTCCATGCATCTCTTCCATTTTTTACATTTTACAGAAAGTGGTTGCCTTTGTTTGGCCAACCTTTTTCAGGATGGGTGAATAGTGAACAGTCTTGGAAGACAGAAAACTGTCTCCCTCTGGAACAAACAACAGGCTCGCTTACAGCCTTTGAAGATAAGAATAGTGTAACACCCCCAAGGGACAGACATGCTCACTGTCCATTCCAAAATAGTCAGATTATCTAAGGTCAAGTGTATTCTCCATAATACAACCCACAGAGTGTGCAATATCACTTGGTCACCCAATGGGCACTGAGGCTCAGAAAACAAGTGCAGGTAGAATAATAAGTCATTCTTCATCTCTGGCCTGGGAGTCTGTCTTCTGGCAGCAGCCATGGAATTGTGACTAACTAACTTATTAAGTGCAAGTGAGGTAAAATTTCAGACCCTTCCCAGTTCTTGAAAAGAAGCAGAAAATTATGACCAATAGAAGAAATCAATTGATAGAAACCAATCCAAATGGCACACATTGAGTAATAATATGAATGGTCATGCTGCAAAAATATTATTGTACAGGTATTTAACAATTTCCAAAAGATAAAATAAGGATTTTCCATGTTAACTAGAGACATGGCAGATATAAAAATATCTAAATGTAATTTCTAGAGATTAAAAATAGTGGCTGAGATAAAAATCTACTTAATAGGAATCATGGCAGATTAGATACTGCAAAAGAAAAGATTAGTGAATTTGAAACTATAGCAATAGAAACTATTCAAATTAAAATAGAGAATAGTCCAGCCAGTGTGGCTCCTTGGTTGAGAATTGACCTATGAACTAGGAGGTTACAGTTTGATTCCAATCAGGGCACAATGCCTGGATTGTGGGCTCAATCCCCAAGTGGGGGGCATGCAGGAGGCATACGTTTAAGAATAATTTGAAAGTTTTTATGATACTCACAAATAGAATTAAATAACAATAGAAATAAAGGAAGATATCTTACTCTCTTAATTTCCCAGAAAAGATTGTATCAAACATGAGAGTATAGTCAGTAATGCAAACAATAATTTTAAAAAGTAGTCTAACACAGGACAATATATCAAGAAAGATGGCAGGAATACATGCAAATAGTTATGATAGTAATTGTAATTAAGTTACTTTATTAAGTGTTAAAAAAAAAGTCAGATTGAATTAATTTCAGTAAAATATTAAGCGATTGTTAAACAATAATTTTAAAAAGTAGTCTAACACAGGACAATATATCAAGAAAGATGGCAGGAATACATGCAAATAGTTATGATAGTAATTGTAATTAAGTTACTTTATTAAGTGTTAAAAAAAAAAGTCAGATTGAATTAATTTCAGTAAAATATTAAGCGATTAAAAATACAAAGTTAGAAAAAGTTGTAGCTGGGAAAGGAACATCAAAAGAAAACACAAAAAATTGCTTTAGATTATATCCAGTTAGGTTTCTAGCAGAATGTCTCAAAGGAGAAAGTTTTTCATTTTATATCAATAACTAGAGACCCAGTACACAAAATTCGAGCATGAGTACTGTCCCTAGGCCAGGCCAGTGATTGAAGTGCAAGCATCTGGTGTGGAAGGGCAAGTCCTAGTTGACCTCTGGGCCTTGGGCAGCACCTGGGCCCTCACATGCCCCCCTCCGCCTGAGTCATGGTGCCCAAGTCCCCACACAAAGATTCAGTGTTTGAAGCCGGACACCATGGGCCAGGGTGCATTGTGGACCTCTGGGCTGCCCAGCAGTGCTGCACAGAAGCCAGGTGGGCAGCATGCTCTCTCCTGGCCAGCCTTGCAGATCAGCTCCTGGGCTAACCGACAGGGGACTCAACCGACTCCTGTGGTCCTGGTGGCTGCAGCTCAGCTCACCCAGAAGAGGCCACGTGGGCGGATAGCAGGGGGAGTGAGAGCAAGCTTGGCGAACTCCCCAGATTCTCAGGGCATCTCTGTCCCAGTCATCCCCACCCCCAGGTAATCAGGGAGAGGTCTCTGTGAGTCACCTACATCCAACATGTTCCACGCTGCCCCCTGGTGATCAGTGCACATTATAGCAAGCAGTTGAACTGGTGGAATGACTGCCCGAGGGGACAATTTGCACATTAGGCTTTTATTATATGGGATATTTAAACCCCTGATTAAATATAACAATAATGGCTTTTTATGTGTCAGATAATATGAAAAGATACAATATGAATAAAATCCCCTTGGAAATGCCAATAGGGCATTCCCATATATATTTTCAGTCAATGACAGAAAAAATAGACTAAATAATGACATGGAATCTTTGAAAAATGTGATTAATAGTGCAGTACTACTGTTGGAATGGACAGGCTGATCAATGAAACAGGATAAAGAGTTTAGAAATAGACTCAAGGAGATATGGGATTTCAGTACATATTAAGGCTGACAGTTCAAAGACAGATGACTCACTGAATGGTATTAAGACAACTATTTGACCATTTAGAAAAATAAGCTGAATACCAATCTCATTCCTTACACCAGCTTAAATTCTAGAAGGATCAAGGATGAAATATAAAAATGAAACTATAAAAATACTGGACTAAAAGTACTAAATGGTATCTTTTAATATTTTGAAACAAAGACTACTTTTGTTTAGTAGTATATTTTTCATTGATTTTTAGAGAGAGTTGTTGGGAGAGGGAGAGGCAGAAACATTAATCTGAGAGAGATACATAGATTGGTTGCCTCCTGCAAGCAGCCCTGCTGCAGGTGCCCCAACCAGGGCTGGGGATCAAGCCTAAAACCCAGGTACATGCTCTTACCTGGGACCCTTAGGTCTGCAGGCCAATATTCTATCCACTGAGCAAAACCAGCTAGGGCTAAATACTACTTTTGAACTTTGAATATATACACATAGACAGTAAAATACACACATGTTTGTAAAATGTGTGCACATGTCAGTATATTTCATAAAATAGAGAAATGTCTAATTCTAAATATATAAATTTTGACATACAAGTAAAGGTTATAAACACATTCTAAAAAACTACTGGGAAAATATTCTCAGCTTAAATGACAATTTTTTTAATATAAAAATAAAGACTTCATAAATCCATAAGAAAAAAAAAATAACCCAAGAGGAAAATGGGCAAATAACTCAATTATAATTTATGAAGAAAAATGTAGTTATCCTAATATATAAAAACCTAGAGTCTATAACATTCACAATGACTGAAGGCTCGACAAACTGGAAGTCAGTGCTGGGTTGCCGTGGTGACCCAGCACTGCAATCAGTGCTGTGGTAGCCAGAATCCAGCACTGACTGGAAGGGGGCTGTGGATCAGGCCCAGAGAGAAGCCTGGGGAGAGAGAAGCAGGATCTGATCCATGGCCTCCATAGCAGTTTCTCTCAGGGCCTGGCCAGCAGCCACACCTCTCTTTCTCTCTTGCCTCTGCTGGGGCTGCTGATCAGCCCTGCCTCTCTGATCAGGTCCATTGATAGGCCCTGAAACTCTGCCTGGCATAGAAACCTACCAATCAGAACCAAATCTGGGTAAAATGTGAGGAGCCAGTGGCTGTTTAGGAGGCAGAGCTTTTGATGCTGACTGGCATAAAACTGACCAATCAGAATCTAATCTGGGCGAACTGTGAAGGCAGACCCTAAGGTGGGGGCTGAGGAGGGGATTTAAGGGAAATAGCTGTTTAGTATAAGGTGTAAGAAAGCGATTCAGTTTTTTAATGACCAGTTTTGGCAGTATAGTGCTTATGGCTGGCTATCAGTTCAGTATAGGGATTATATGTTTTTGTCTGCCAAGAGCAGCTCCTCCTGATGAAAAAGGCTTTTTATCTCCCCCACACACACACACACACCCCATTTAAGCAATTTTATACTATTTAATCTATACTACTAAAAGAGCAATATGCTAATTAGACTGGGTCAACCAGCCATCTTCCGGATGTCTGACTTACTTCTGGACAAAGCCATGGTGGTGGGGGCTGAAGCAGATCAGGCTGACAAGGGAGGGCAATTAGGGGTGAGATCAGGCCGGCAGGGGAGGGTAGTTGGGGGTGAGATCAGGCCAGCAGAGGAGCAGTTAAGGAGTGATCAGGCAGGCAGAAGTGGTTAGGGGCTATTAGGCAGGAAGGTGAACGATTAGGAGATTGTGAGAGGGATGTCTGATAGCTGGTTTAGGCCCAATCCCACAGGACATCCAGCGGTTGGACATCCTTAAGAGGTCCCAGATTGGAGAGAGTGCAGGTTGGTTGGAAGGATCCTGCCCCATGCATGAATTTTGTGCACTAGGCCACTAGTCTATAATAATAAAAGTATAATACACAAATCTACTGAATGACCGAGCAGCAGAATGACCATCCGGATGACCTTCCCCACAACCATGCTATGATACCCAGTGACACTAAGCCAGCCAAGGCAGGTGTGATGGGAATGGCTAGTGGCCTGGCCATCACCCCATGATCACCCCAAAGAGGGAGGCCCAGGCCACCAACCAGCAGGCTGCAGCAAGTGGGCTGAGCCTCCTTCTGTGGGGATGCAATTAATTGCATGATCACCCTGCAGAGGGAGGTCCAGGCCTCCATATAATCAGGGGGCTCTATGACTGTCCCAAAGAGGGAGGCACAGGCTACCCAGTGGTACTGCTACAGCATGTGGGTAGAGCCTCCCTCTGTGGGGCAATCCATCATGAAGATCTGGCTGGGTGGGCAAGGCCTACCTCTTTGGGACAATCTATCACAGGGCTACCAGACTGAACCCCTCCCCACCACTAGAGCAAGAATTTTATGCACTGGGCTTCTAGTTATAAATATGAAGACATGACCTACCTCTTCACTACTTAAAGAAATGCAGATAAAACATGATTTTATCTTTTTGAATATAGTGTATTCAAAAAGATAAAATAGGATTTCAGTAGGATTGAAAATGCATAGCATTAGTCTGAATAGGGTTTTCAACCACACACACCATTAGTGGGAGACTGATGGGTATAATCTCCTCATCAGTAATTTTGACAAAACCTAATAAATGGTGAAATGTTCATATTTTGATCCAAAAATTAGGCTTTGGGAATTTATTTTAAATTAACACCCACCAAAAGTATAAAGATATTTATTCACAAAAATGTTCATTGCAATAATTTAATGACACAAAGGAAACATCCAAATGTCCATAAAATGAAATAAAGTTCATCTTTTAAAAACAATATTTTTGAAGAATTTCTCATGACAGTGTAAAAATAGCAAAAATCAAAGCATTTCTATATTTCTGTATATGCGTGTATGCACACATAACAGGTACATATTTATATAAATAGTTATGTACATACCTGTGTGCATACACGAGAGTGACAGCAGTTTACAATATTAACAGTGGCAACCGCTTAGTTGTAAATATCTGTACTATCAATACATGCATGCATTTTTGGTGTTTCTATGAGGAAATTGCCTTTCTTTTGTAACTACAAAAAAAAAAGAAACAATTTTAGAAATAATCTTGGAAAATATTTGTCTAGGAAAAAACTAAGGATGACTAAAAGATAATCAAATTCACTCTCATCAAAATTTTGCTCTTATCTTGGGGAACTTTAGACATGGAAAGGTACAATTGTTTTTATCCTCACCCAAGGATATGATTATTGATTTTGCAAGAGAGAGAGAAACAATTATGTGATTAAAAAGTTGATTGGTTGCATCCCACAAATCAAACCCTCAACCTAGGTATGTGCCCTGACCAGGAATGAAAACCACAGTTTTGGGTAATGAAAGATGCTCTAACCAACTAAGCCACCCTGCCAGGGCAAGAAAAATACAATTTTGAAGAACAGCAGCAATCACATTTTAAGTTTAACAAAAGAACACAATTTCTATTATTCTTAAGACAAACATCAAAGAAACAAAGTCTTTGTTTTTAGGAAGACATAAACATCTAACAATCAACAAACAATAAGACCACATTGTTGTTGCTATTGTTTAAAAATAGTCCATTTGCAAAGTGAGTTTAGGTTTATCCTCTAGAAATGTTTAATTCCAGATTGATGTTCCCAGACAAATTTTTATGCAAATTAATTAAAACATTAGTTTGAGCCAAACTTAATTACCAGGGCTCTAGGAAGCAAACTTGTGATCCATTTCTAAAGAAAATGAATGAATTTTTGGACTATCTTTTCTAACAGTCCCTCCCATTAGTATGGATGACTGAGATCACTGTTTAAAAAAATATGAATATAAACCGCAAGATCCTTTAAGTTTTTTTTTTTTGTTTCTCAGCCAGGATGGATTAGGTCAAAAGACAAGGTGAGTAGATAGAATTCAACTAGACTGAATGTGAAGAGGTAAACATAAAGCTTGGCCCATGGGGTCAAGAAAGCAAAATGGAATGTGGAAGGTCTGGGTGCACTAGAGAGAAAGGCAGATGGGCTGGAGTCATCATTAATAGGCAGCAGGCCTGGGTTCGGGTCAAGGAACCACACTTACCTCTGTGTGATATGCCAAACTCTGACTTGGTTCAGAAATAAGCAGATAATGATTATTCTTAGATTTCAAATCTATACACTTCATTTTTTCTATTTTTTTTTTAACTAACTTTTTGAAAAATTAGAAAGGAGAAAATATTTCCATTTCAAGCAAAGATTGCTAAAATTGGTAAACACAATAGTGGAACAAGAGAAAAAGGCAGAGGATAGAAATACTACACAAGTCTTGCAATGGCCTCTCATCCACAAAGTGGAGTGACAGATCTTGCTAGTCACAGAGAAAAGCCCTAGTTAGTATTCATCAACAGCCATAGGCTGCCTCCTGGGGCAGCCCCACCAAATCAGCAGTGTCCCTGGCCCTGATCTTCCTATTCCTGATAGCATTCCTCTAAAAATACCCAAGTGGAACAATGGGACTGGCTATGCATAAGAATACAGAGTGGCCTGTTTCTCCTCTCTCTCTTTATTGTACAGATCACAAATAATGAGTTCAGGTCACAGCAATGACTTTGAGGGTTCCCAATATTCTCAGTGAGAGAGAAGGAGGCTCACTCAGTAAACAGGAAGATTCCCTCTCAATATCATCTTCCCGATAAATAAATGTCAATGTGACTAGAAACTTTAGTAGGAGACATATCGTCATATAAAGCCAAATAGGGAATATAAGATATTATCTAGTTTATTTGGCCTTAAAAGTAATAATGAAAGTAAAGCCCAAAGAACATCCAGTTCTCCTTCCATGATTCTTTGCCATCAATATAGTATATTGAGTATGAAGAGCTTAGTAGCCTAAGGCACTTATTGCTAAAGGTTGTGATGGGAAGTAAGTTACAGTCCCTGATTACTATTTACAGATATTGATGGGTACGATAATAAAGGGAAAATTAAATAGTTATTTATTGATCACTCCTTATCAGTAGGTGTTGGGAAGGAAAATATGAATAAAACACAATCTCTGTCTTCACAATGCATATAACCTGGTAAAAGAGACTAAAGCAGACAAAGCTATTATTACAGTGCTCTAAGGAGAATAATAAATAGATTGATGAACAAAGGAACTCAATAACCAAATATGTGATCACTTTCTATGGTCCCTAAAGGTGGAAATGGGTCTGGGGCAGTGGTCTGCAAACTGTGGCTCGTGAGCCACATGGGGCTCTTTGGCCCATTGAATGTGGCTCTTCCACAAAATATCACAGCCTGGGCAAGTCTATTTTGAAAAAGTGGTGTTAAAAGAAGTTTAAGTTTAAAAAATTTGGCTCTCAAAAGAAATTTCAATCGTTGTACTGTTGAAATTTGGCTCTGTTGACTAATGAGTTTGCCAACCACTGGTCTGGGGGAAAGATGTTTGCTGGTTCCTCTAAATTAAAGAATTTTGTGACTAGTATCATGACAGTAAAAAATAAAAAGCACAAGTGGAATTCTCATACATTTCAGGAGGAAGTGCAAATGTAGAAAAGTCTTTGGAACATTGATTTTTTAGAACCTAGTAAAGCTAAACATGTATGTTGCCTATTCCTTAGTAGTTTCGCAGGTGAATTCATACTTACGACAGATGAGTACATATGAGCACTATGTCCACCAAAATACATGTAAAAGAATTTTTAGAAGTATTATAATAGTCCCATCTTGAAAATAATTTGACATTTTAACATCTATATAATGTTGAATAATCAGACAATGGAATAATCTACTTTAATGAAAAATGGTGAATTTATGAGTGCATGAAGCAACTCAGATTAACCTCAGAGAAAACGTGTAAAAAAGTAAGATCCAATACAGCACATATGTTATGTTCTGTTTATATTAAATTCAAAAACAGAAAAATTACCTATGGGGGCAGGGAGGGTATCTGTAGGCACCAATCAAGGGAGAAGAGCTATTGGTGCTAGAAATGGTCTTGGTCTGGTGGTGATTGACAGGGAGATACATGGTTGTATATTTAAAAACCTGTCCTCTTAAGGCTTGAGTGTTTTACTGTATGCAAGCTATACTTTAATTTTAAAAATTAAAAGGCAAAATAAAAGCACAGAAAAAAAAGGATTAATAGTCAGACAAACCTAGTTAAGAATTTTGAAAGCAGAATAGGGTTCATAATACTTACTTTGCAGGCCTGATATGATTAGAGAAAATGTGTATATAATGGGTAGACAATGTATAGCATTTATGGAATCAATAATTTGCAAATATATTTTCTAGGCTAGTGCTTCTCAAGATTTAATGTGCAAATGGAACACCTAGAAATGTTAAAATGCACATTCTGATTCTGCAGGTCTGACATGAGGCCTGAAATCCTGTCGTTTTGAAAAGCTCTCAGGAAATTCTAATGTTTCTTGCTCATGCACCACATTTTGAGTAGCGATAGGGAAAAAGGGGGATGAATAGGGTTTATCAGCAGTGGACAGATCTTGATCAAATATATATTTAAATAATATTACTGTTAGCAATTCAACACACACACACACACACACACACACACACACAAAGAACCAAGAGAGACATAATATATATCTGAATGAAGAAAGGCAATGGGGACTGTATAGGAGGTGAAAAAGAAGCTTTTTTCAGAATTGTCAAATCTTGGCATTCATTGAATTTTAGGAGTGATGACAGAAAGACATCAAAGGCAGCTTGAGGTTTTTAGCTTCAAAGTTCAAATATACTATAGTTATAAAATTTTATCAGATCCTTTTGAATAAAATTGAGCTCAAGAGCAATGGATGTCAAAAAAGTACTTTTTTTTTTTTCAGAGTTGGTCAATCTGTCAGAGAATAAACCAAGGGGAAGTACTGTAGCAGGCAGATTAAGCATAGTTGTTTAAAGAGGAAGCTGTAACGATGAGAGGTTGTTTAAGTCATCTGTGCTGCAGTAACAACCTCAAAAGTCCCAAAAGCTTACAACAACAAAAGTTTGCCATGTCGCTGCTTGATCCTGCTCCACAAGTTTTAAGATGAAGGAGCATAGGCTTTCAGGAGAAAGAGAGATGCAGGAAACACAAAATGGATTTTGAAGCTTCTGCTTGAATGTAGTACCCAGCATACTTGTTGCTGGGCCGTTTTCTTAAACCAAGTCACATGAACAGGCCTGGCACCAATGAGGTGGGGACATAACACTTGTCACACAGGGGCCATGACAGGTCACGTGGTCACAGGCAGGGAAGTAATGCCCTCTAATAGGAAGCAGTAGGGTCAGGTTGGAACAGTAATGCAATCTACTACAGGACTGTAAGCAGGCAAAGAGCCCAAGCTCCTCTGCATCCCCTTCACTCCTCTATCCACCCCTAGCTCTGGATTTTTTTTTTTAATTCAGTGAAACAGCCTTAGTATAAAATATGTTATTAATGGGCAAAATGGAAAGATTTTCATTTTCTCTCTTAATGAGCACTTAACTGTTTTAATCTCTATCGGGAAGGGGAGCGGGAGAAGCCAGGGTGTGTAGAAGAAAACCATTGCCACTTAGTAGGTAATCAGCCTCAGAGTAACTAAGAGTTGGCCGAATTCCCTCCTGATCTTGACTATTGTTAGTAGGTGCCTTTAGAGAATAGTGGAGCTGTTAGGTGACCCAATCTGTGTGTAATCATGTTACTCAAGTTTCTCATGCTCTGTTGATGGAAGAATGAACTCACAAGTAGTGTTTTAATTTTCTAGGAATTCTCAATCTATATCTTAAAGGAAACTTAAATCTAATTAACTTGTGCAGCCCAGGAATCATTTAAAATTTCAAAACTTCCAGGTTGTGTCCATTGCTGTTAATACACTCATAAGCCAAATACTAATTATACCAGTCAGCCCAAAGAAGAGTTTTGGTCTAAATTATCTGGATATTTTTTATAAAGTAATTGCAATAAGTTTGATTTGCAAAATGATATATTTACCCTCCACTTTCTTCAAAACTGTCTTCTACCTATATATGTACTAGTATGATCAAAACATGGTTTCTGAAGTTGCGTTTTCAAACCAGGGATAAAGCTTTGGTCATGCATATCACATTTGTTTTCTAATCACTCTTTTTAACAGGACAAGAGAATGATTCAGTGAAGAATGAGATAAAAATTGAGGAAGAGTCACAGAGCTCATACATGGAAACAGAAGGTACTGAAACCAGGACATATTGTTACCTGAGAATGAGATGAAACTGTGAACCATGACCCTTATACAGACTTGTCTGCGAGTGGTGTGCATGCGTGTTTTTAGGCAGTGATTTACAGAAAATGACAAGAGTGTTCTGTTTTGTATGCCTATTAAAAATTGGAGGGCTCAGGGAGAATTGAATTAAACTTTATATGTTTTAGTAACTGTGCTTTGCCAATGATTTTAGCTAAAACATCCTTGAGTAGCCTTCCTTCTCATTCTATTTAGAGCTTTCATCAAACCAAGAAGATACCACGATTGTGGACCAACCAGAAGTGGTCCCACTAACAGATGCCCAAGAAGAAAAAGAAGGTGAAAAAGGTAGGACTGTTCTTACATTAAACCATCAAATTAAAGAGTTACTTTGGATTCCTGCCCAGAATTCACCATCAGAGTTATCCTTATGCAATTCCAGTCTGTTAATGATTGGGGCAGGAGTTAATATTGCTTTAATCCTAAACCTACTTTTGTGACTAGACTATTATCAATTAGCAAGAGAAGATACTATAACAGTTTTTTGTCCTTTTAAATAGTAAAAAAATAATAATTTGAATTCCACTTAATTTAAAGACTTTGTTATTGAGAAAGCCTATAAGATATCAAGATTATGAACTAGATAGATGAGTCCTAGAAAAATTTAAATGGCTATAAAAACAAGTTACCTTTAGTATTGACTTTATTCTGTCATCCTTTATATCACATGTGTCAAACACAAGGCCCGCGGGCCAAATCCATCCCGCCAGGCCTTGCAATGTGGGCCGCACCGCGCTGTCATCACTGCACTCAGCTGCGTTTCCATCACAATGACAGTTTATGACTGTTCAGTAAACCATTCGGCCCGCGATTTAGGCTGGATTTTAGATTTTGGCCCCTTCTCTGATTGAGTTCGACACCCCTACTTTATATGGTAGTGATTAAAGAAACAATTTATGTAAAATATGTGTGTTACATGAACCTTCTAAATTGCAAGCTTTGGTAATGTTAGGATGCCATATATAGAATACTGTTAAAAATAACAGCATTATTATAACTTTTGAAGACATAAGAGGAATGAACACTATAAATTTTAAAACAGTATTTGGGGCAAGAATTCAATATATTGGAGTAAAGATAGAAATCTTTTTTAAGAATCTATTTTAAAAAACCATTATCAAAGAAATTCAATATTTACTGAAGAACTTGAAGAATTCCATTTTCATATATAAAGCAATCTCTTAAAAGAAACTAAAATATGAAATATGAAGTGAAATGATGTATCTGGAACACTATATCATAAATCATGCTGCTCTTAAATATGTGTTTGCAAAGCAGTTGCAAAGTAATAATTTAATAGGCCTTGTTTATAGAACACAGTGATCAATTTTGTTTCTAAATTAAAATGCAGACATGATCTCAATTGTAAAATCAGATCAATAGTAGCTACAGCTTCCAAATTATGAACTCTTCTTGACAGGAGTATTGATACAGCTTAATTAGTAAGCCATGTTAGTGATTATGATACCTCATTTTTTTTAAATTTTCAATATAGAGCCCTATATTTTTCCATGTCTCTGCATCTAATACCCTTTCTCTATTGCAAATTCTAGTTCAAGCTCATGACACCATATTACTGGCAAGTCAAGTAAATGAGATATTTGGAGTATTCTATGTATGACAATGATAGCAGAAATTTGATACAACCCTTACTTTAGCCCCAGTTACCTGGTATTGATCTCTTCAATTGTATTTTAAAATATAAAATGCCCAGTGGTGCTATAGATAGTTTCACTATAGCAGAAATCATTTATTCTGTACTGTGTGTCAAGACATGCCAATGAGAAAGATTAAATGGGTATACATATTCTTTTTATTAGCTTGTCCTACAGGAAAAAAAAAACCTCATGTTCCTCACACATGGACATGTCACCCTCCTCACAGACACTTCTCTAGCATTGAGTACTCCTGTAATTACTGAGGAGTCAGTTAACTACCCACTGTTTACCCCTCCCTTGTGAGACTACCAATCTCTTCTGCAAACAGAGCAATGACATGTGAGAAAGAAATGAGGTCAGCTTCTGCTACTTGACTGTCAAAACACTGAAGTTTAATGTGTTTTGTTAAGATCTGACTTTTATCTGTAGGAGAGTAATAATGCCTGTGGTCATGAATGAACTACATTTTCCATTTTCCCTTCCGTTCTTTACCACAGATACTTAGATTCACCTTGCCTTGAATATTTCTGTTTAAGTTTGAAATAACTTAACATGCATTACCTTTATTGTTTTATTAGAGGCCCAGTGTACAAAATTTGTGGATGGGGGTGGGAGGGTCCCTTTCAGCCCAGCCTACACTATCTTCAATATGGGAACCCCCACAGGGATTGGGCCTAAACTGGCAGTTGGACATCCCTCTCACAATCCGGGACTGCTGGCTCATGACCAGTCACCTGCCTGGCCTGCCTAATTGCCCCTAACCACTCTGCCTGCCAGTCTGATAGCCCCCTAACCACTCCTCTGTCAGCCTGATTGATACCTAACTGCTCCCCTGCCAGCATGATTGTCCCCAAATGTCTTCCCCTGTGGGATGAGGGGACTTGGGGACTGAGGCCAGATGCGGCTGGATGCTGCAAGGACTGGATGTGTTGGGGCTGAGGGGACTGGGGAACTCTGGATGGATGAGGTGGAGCTGAGGGAACTGAGGAACTTTGGCTGGATGAAGTGGGGCTGAGGGAACTGGGTGCTGCCATCTTGTGGCTATGGGTACCACCATCTTGTGAGGGTGTGTCAGTCAATTAGCACATTCCCTCTTTATTGGCTGTGGGTGCTGCCATCTTGAGAAGGCATGATGGCCATTTAGCATATTCCCTCTTCATTAGATAGGATTATTTGCTTTAAAGCAAAGCTAAAAGCTATTCTGTTAGATGTAAGAAAAGTGACCAAAGGAAAATGGAGCAATGTAGATTCAAGGTACTCTGCCCCTAATTAGCAAGCTGGGTGAACCTGGACAAGTTATTTAATTTTCCAATGCCTTAGTTTTCTTATCTGTAAGATGGTGATGACAAAGTCACGTCAGTTGTGGTGAAAATCTTCCAGTACCTGGGGCATAGAAGGCATGATGTAAGTGCTTAGTATTTATCATAATTTGATAAATTGGTGAGAAAGTCAAGAGAATCCACATATGGAGTTCCTCGAATACATTCATTATCCTTCCTAACAATTTGTATCTATATAAACTTTATGTATGCTACATTTTCCTTCAACAAAAATTGTTCTGCACATTCCATTTTTAGCACCATCAACTGCAGAGAGTTTCAATAGGCATTTTTTTTTCCTATAAAGGTAAAGTAATTAATAAAAGGTGAGATGAAAGGCATATCTCTTATTCATAAAGTCCTTTATCTTTGTCATGATCTCAATCTTCTGTTTGAGAAGTGCTGAACCATAATTTTATTTTATTTTTAATTATTATTGAGAATTGACAGACAACATTATAATAGTTTTGTTACCAGTGGGGAAAAGTCCTTGTCTCACCTTTGTTCATGGGAGTGGAATTCTTGCAATATCCCAAGAAAAATAATTTTCTGAGACACAGGAGAATCAGTAATGTTTGTTTGCATTGAACTAAAACCCTGAGTTTCCAAGGTCCTCTCTCCCTCAGTCCACCATCGAAGGTATGTAACTGTTGCTTTGATAGTGCTAGAATTAGAGCCAGTATCCAGAGTTTCTGTTCCATGCTGGAGCACTCCAGTGTACCAATAGGCTAGCTTAGTTGTGTGTCCCATTGCAGTCCATAAGTTCATTTCATGTGGGGTCTGCATGACCATGAATAAAAGAATGAATACAAGGAAGGAGGAATGAATGTCCAGAGCCAGGAGAGCAACAAGAAAGTATAAACTGCTTTGTTTAAGGGATTATGTATTCCCAAATTTTCATGGGCTTGCAGTGGCCACAGCCATTCTGGCCAATCCGTGGTTCCCTAGTCCAGATTGACAAGCAAATGCCTTCCCTATGTCACCCCAGCTTTACTGAGCGTGTGTCTATCTCCCCTTTGTTGGATCCCTTCCCTCAACAGTCTGCACAGAATGGGTTAGTGGTTCCTTGGGGAGTGCAAAGTTGCAGATTTCTGCCCAAATGACATGACTATAATATCTGATCTTTTATTGGTTCCTTTTCTATTAATAACAAAATTCATGCACGGGTGTGGAAGGTGTTCCTCAGCCCAGCCTGCATGCTCTCTAATCTGGGACCCCTCAAGGGATGTCCAAATGCCCGTTTAGGCCCCATTGGAATGGGGCCTAAACGGGCATTTGGACATCCCTCTCACTCACAAGACTGCTGGCTCCTAACTGCTTGCCTGCCTTCCTAATTGCCCCTAACACTCTGCCAGCCAGCCTGATCACCCCCTAACCACTCCCCTGCCAGCTGATTGATGCCTAACTGCTCCCCTTCCAGCCTGTTTGCTCCTAACTCCCCTCCCCTGCAAGCCTGGTCACCCCTATCTGCCCTCCCCTGCAGGCTTGATCACCCACAACTGCCCTCCTTTGCTGACCATCTTGTGGTAGCCATATTGTGTCCACATGGGGACATGATCTTTGACCACATGGGGGCAGCCATCTTGTGTGTTGGAGTGATGGTCAATTTGCATATTCCTCTTTTATTAGGATAGAGGTCTGGTGCACGGGTGGGGGCCAGCTGGTTTTCCCTGAAGGATGTCCCAGATCAGGGTGGGGGTTTCCTTGGGGCAAAGCTCAGCCTGGGTGAGGGTCCTGCGATGGTTTGCAGGCCAGCTACATCCCTAGTGACCCAAGTGGAGGCTCTGGTATCTGTGATTTATTTATCTCCTATAATTGAAACTTTGTAGCCTTGAATGGAGCCAAGACTCCTGCTTGCTCTGTGGTAGCAGACATTTATGTTGGGATTTATTTATTTTTTATATTTGAAATTTTGTAGCCTTGAGTGGAGTTCAGGGTGTTCGGAAAGCTTGGCTTCCTCCATCACCAAAAATCCCAAGCCTCCTGCTCTCTCTGTGGCCACAACCATCTTGGATGGGTTAATTTGCATAATTGCTCCTGATTCGCTGGTGGGTGTGGATTGTGGGTGTAGCAGAAGTATGGTCAATTTGCATATCACTATTTTATTAGATAAGACTAGCTAATTACAAAGGAATCAATCCCCTTTAGAGGAAACTACTCTTTTTGTAATCCTACAAAGGAAAAATGGACAAAGGTCTCAATATCTTCTTTTAAATGCTTCTTGCATCAAGGGGCATAGAACTGCCTATTTTAAGTCTTAGTGTTGCCCCCTATCTGACAGAGGAAGAGGAAGCAAAAAGGAATGAGTTTTCATGCTAGGAAGAGGGATTTTTCACAGTTTAGGTCAATGTAGGGTCCCTGGGAGGTGGCAAGGTGATGTTCAGAGTCTAGCTTGTTGGAAAAACTGGCATCCTTGTTTTATTCTAGAAGTGAAAAACTTGACAATAAAGTTAAAAGGCATAATTCAAATGTAAGGGGACTTATAGTAACTAAAGGCCTGGTGAAAGGTATAAACCCATGTAATAAAGGAAAATATGAGTAATTTTACAATATTCTAGTTTAGGCTGGAGGAGTAGCTTCCCTGGAGGCAGGTGGGTCGAAACTTTCTGAAGCTCTTCTGCCCATTATACTTAAATAAGCTAAAGGAAATATTATAAGATTTCCCCCATGAGAAACTCTAGGTCTCTTCTGTCTGAATCATTTGGGCATAAAAGAAAAAGCAATTTCAAGCAATGCCAATAGACTGTCCATACTTCATTGACTCAACCATAAGTCCAAACTGTTGAGTCTAATTTCAGGAGACAGTGATGCAGATGGCTTCTAAAGTCAGATTTATATTGTGTGAACAAGCAATCAGGCAAATAAGGACATACATTCTATGAAAATAGAAGACTACCAAACACAAAGGTTAATGAAAACAGCAAATCATAAACCAGTTGAGAAGACTTCCAGATGCAAGGCTTTTGCTGGAATGAAATCAAGCAGTGTCAACCTGATAGATTTTCTGCAGTTATAACATCTCTGGTGATGTCATCAGTATGATGAGGTCTGTATGGCATACATAAACAAAACCTTGAAAACAGTTAACTGCCCCTGAGTCCAATGTTCTCAATTGGGTATTCTGATTTCCCTTTGAAATACTCACGATTTTACTCAAGATTACCCTCATTTCCATGAAAGAAACTGCATTAAGTCCAGTTTTAATTTGGCCTGATTATTTGCCTAAACACAACAGGAATAGTAACTAATCAAATAGATCACAGAGGCTTTTTCAAATTTGCTTTGCGGGGATTTTCACAAGGAATCTTTAGATTGAGTTATAGCAGACCCTAAGGGTGAAGAAGTTCAGCCACAGTTGCCATCAGGCTTTGCCTGTAATAACTATAGGTTTGCATCAATATCTCTAGTCCTTGGGGTCCTCAAAGATTTCTTGATGTTCCTTCCTTGCCATCTTTCAGGAAAGCAACTTTTATTCATTACCTGGAAAGCCTGCATGAACCACATGACCAAGCAAAGTATCAGGCCATTTCTCCAGTGGGCTTTGAAAGTCAATATTAGTTCCATAAGGCTTTCTGGTGACATCCAGAGTCTAGGCATGAATCTCTTAGATGTGGCATTCAGATCAAAGTCTTGGTTAGTAAGAACACAGGTGAAAATAGGTCTTGTTGGATTTATACAAAGAAACATATTGCCATGATACACTTATTAAGAATTGTCAAATTCTGGAGGGATAAGTAGAGAGTAAAAGCAAAAATTAAGCAATTTATCATGTCCAAGATTGGCAAATGCATTCTATAAATTTTAGAAACATAGGTTGATTTACTGTCAAACACACTAATATTTTAAAAGACCTCCATGGATAAAAGTACCATTTAGAAAAATTTACTGATTTAACAAATCAATGAGTTAAATTGATTGGCTTAGATAGCTTTGGTTCACATAAGATCTGTTTCTCAGATTCTGCATTCCCATATATGGCTCATATAAGAATCCTTTTGGAGACCATATATTAGCACTTTAGAGGCAGACCGTTTTTTTCTTGAGAAACCCAGAATAAAATTTCTTTCCAGAGTAGGCAATTTCAAAGCACTGTAAATGGAGATTCTACAACTATTGTCTTTTTTGGGGGGGAAAAAACCAAAATATTTTGTCCTGTTGATAGCTATGGGAAAATATGAGTATCCCAAATTTTTCCTAGTTTTGATGTCATATTTCCAGAGCCTAGGATTGGCTACACAACACCCCACTACCAGTTTTGGTGACATGAGACTACACCAGGGGTTGAGCCCTTCTTGAAATAGTAATACAATTCTGCTCAGATATGGAGTTTTGCCAACAGCCAGTGTTTATCAGGTACTGATTAGTTGGGTTTATTGAACTCCACAGGGGGGATTCTGATGGTCTCTGATGCTATTGGAAGTTTTCACCCTTTACTGTCTTGGGCAGAAAAAAAATATATTCTTTCACTAAGCTAGAGGAGGGGAGAAAGAGCATTTTTTGTTAACTTGGCAAGACAGAGATTTAACACCAATGCCCTGGGATTAAATTCTGTTTGCAGTCAGTCTCCAAGGTTAGTTCATAAAAAAAATTTCATTTCTCTGAGCACCTGTATATTTGAGGCTTTTCTGTATTAGTTATACCTAGAAGAAGCATTAATGGCAAGCAGCAATGTTGACAGAAGTCATAAATACAGCAGTTGCATTTGTAACATAAATTAAAATTTATTTCTGCCCTTAAGCATCCTGTCAGGATGGTGCTTTCTGGCATAGCCAGGAGTGATCCCCCCATAGCAAGGAGCAGGGGAGAGGTCTGGGCCAGGCAGGGAGCAGTCCTAGCTTGCCAAGGGTAGGACCCTGACAGCACCTTTATTTTGGTGGATTTCTATCCAGGCTTCCTCTACCACCACTGGGTCAAAGACATTAACCAGAGCCAAAGGCCCAAGGTTTGAGGGGCACTTCGGCTGAGGAGCTCATAGGGATAGACAGAAGGGAGAACCATGGGTCCCCCTCACCAGCAGCTTCAGTTGGAGGCTTTCTCTGCAAACTCTCCCTGTCAGCACCTTCGTACCAGGAAATTAAAACTGTGCCCTGCCTAGGCAGGCACACTCTAAGGGCAGAAGCAGAGAGGAGAAGGAAGGCAGAGGGAAGCAAGGGTCTGGGGGTCAAGCCATGCTGTACTGGGAGCCCTGTCCTAGGCACAGTGATGCCAGGACCTCCCAGGGCTTAAGAAAGTTGGGGGTATTTGGGCTTTCATGCACCAGGAGTAAATCCTAAGGCAGTAGCAAGTGCATGCCAGCTCCATGAATTCTGCATTCTTCTGGCACCCATCTGCCCATTGCCCTGCAGAGGCCCACAGTGCTGGATCCAAAACAGCATGACAGCAGATCCAAAGCTGTAGTCTGAGTCACGTTGGGGTGGAAACATAGAGAAACCATAGAAACACAGGCAAATGCAGAGAGGTGTAGAGAGATGAGTTTTGCAAGTGGGGAAGAGAGTTTGGGCATGAGGCATAAGTTTGTGGCAACATCGAGGTCTTGTAGTTGCCCAGCATTTTCTGGAGCTTGCTGTGGTTTCGATGCTGGGAGTAGGGTGCTGCTTTCTCCTGGGTCTGCATCCAAAGAGGCAGAAGTGGTATAGGGCAGAGAAAAATGACTGAAAATCCAGCCAAGCACCTATCAGTAGATAGGGTGAGAAATGAATTCTACAATAAAACTCCCAGGCTAGGGAGACAGGTTTCTTCCAACAATCCAGGCCAGGTTCTTCTCCTGCTGTTTCACCCTCCAAGGGCTGGTTTGCAGGCTGCCAGTGTGCTTTTGCAGGGGAAGAGCAGAGAAGAGAGGCTTTCCACACTTTCCATTAGTCAATTCTCCTGGTAGATCCCATCTGTGTTGCCATCTGTTACCAGTAGGGAGGGGTCCTTGTTTCCAACTGTTGTTTGTGGGAGTAGAATTCTTGCGATATCCCCCGAAAAAGAGATTTTTGAGATCACACAGGGGAATGAGAATGTTTTATTTGCATGGAATTAAATCCCTAAATTTCCAAGGTCATATTCTTCAATATGAATATATTGGACTTTTTCTAAGTCTCCCTCAGCCCCACAATAAAAGTAGTGTAGCTAAGGCTTTAACAGGGCTAGAATCAGAGCTAGTGTCCAGAGTTCCTCTTCCATGTTAGAGCAGTCAGGCTCGCTTAGTCCGTGTTTCCTGTTGCAGTCCATCAGTCCATTGAATGTGAGGTCCTCATGGCTCTGGGCCATACAAATGGCACAAGGAAGCAGAGCACCCATGAGTCAAGAGCCAAGAGAGCAACAAGAGAGAGGGAACTCCACTCTTTAGGGGATTTTGTATTCCCAGATTTTCATGGGCTTTCAGTGGCCATGCCCATTTCTAGCCAATCCATGGTTCCCCAGGCTAGACTGACAAGCAAGTACCTTCCCTATGTCACCCCAATTTTACTGGGCATATGTTTATTTCCCCTTTGTTGGACCCCTTCCCTCAGTAATTTGCAGGGAATGGGCCAGTGTTTCCCTGGGGAGTGCAAAGTTTCAACTTCCTTCCTGGTGAAGCTGCCCACATTCCATGCCTATGATGTCTGGCCTTGCCATTGCTCTTTTCCTATTATGAATCACTAGATCATTACCATGGTATCAGCTTCAGGTTTGTAACATAAAGATTCATAAAGAAGCAGCCATGATTTCTAGGTAGATCCACAGAATCAAAATAGTAAATAAATCCAAAGTAGTAGAATTTTCTTTTGTTTCCTTGTAGGCATTAAAGAATCTTATTTGAAAACATCTTTGAGAAAATAGCTCCAGGGTTTGTGTGTATTCACAGTCTCTCTTAATGGAAAGTTTCACATATGTATTAAGACACTCTTATCTGCAAACAAAAAACAAATGTGTATTCTATTACATTTTTAGGGATGTTCTTTATAGTTCTATAAAGATCGGTTCTCTTTTATTTTGAGAAACTTCCTAAGGAGATATAAAGGGGTTTCTTTAGGGAAAAAAAAAATCCAGACCAGGATAAATGTATAACCTTTTCCTCTCATTTTGTAACATTCTGTAAGATTAGAAAATGTAGATAATCTTCAGGATACATCTTCTAAGGCTCCCAGGTGTATGGGCACAGATGTTGCAACATTAAGTTTTGAAGTTAGCCCCACCAAAATATGGCTTTTGAAAAGAAGAGAAAATATTCAGCAGAAGCTCATGCTGATAAAATTATACAATAGCACAATGGACATGTCCCTAGGAGACCTGAAATACAGAAATTTCAACAGGCATAAAGTGAGATTCCACATATGGCATTTTTTTTCCCGTATGGTCATATTGCCTCTTCTGAAATGAGTCCAGTTTTATGCTTTCACAGCAGGATCTACAGCACAGATGAAACCAAGTAAAATAGCCTCACTCAGGTTAATAACCAAATAGGAAAGTAATATTATAGGAGGTCTCCTCTAAAATGGATCTTATGTGTTGGCATAAAATATTTAAATTTTTTCCTAAAGATTTTTATTTCTACCTAAATTTAGAAATATTTGACAAAGTTTTAACTATATTAACATTGTGTCATTATTATATGACATTATTTGAACTTATTTTTTCATTATGAACATATTGGACTTTTTCTAAGTGTCACATAGAACACACATATCCCAATTATTTTTTCTTGTATCAGATAATAAATCCATATCTATAAAAGCCTAAGCAACTGGCCAAGTGGCCAGTAGCTATGCCATGCACTGAGCACCAGGAGGCAGACGCTCAATGCAGGAGCTGCCAGGCTGCGGTCCCTTGGCAGCAGACACACCTGGAACCAGAAAGGAGGGAGCCCAATACCTGGGTGTATCAACTGAGAACTTACCCTCTAGCAATCCCTAGGACCCCTTGGGGGACGTTGAAGAGCCAGTTTTGGCCTGATCCCCACAGGCCAGGCTGAGGAACCCACCAGTGCACAAATCCATGCACCAGGCCTCTAGTATAATATGAAATAGTAATTCTGTAACCAAAATTGATGGAGATTAGAGGTATAGTAAAGTCAGAGATCTTCTTGAGGTTGGGGAGGGGATGGATATAGACAAGTAGAAAGTGAAGTGCAAACTAACAAGTATAAATTATAATGTCTTTAGGCTTAGGATACAGAACAGTGGATACTAAGGGCTAAGGTACTTAAGAATCTGCAGATTTTGTTATCCTGGGGGTAGAGTGGGAAAGTGATTCTGGAACCAATCCCCAGCAGATACTAAGGAACACTGTGTATATACAATTCATTTTTTTCTTTTTCTTTTTTTTCTATTCCCTATGAACCCTATAAAGTGTGTGTGTGTGTGTGTGTGTGTGTGTGAGAGAGAGAAAGAGAGAGAGAGAGAGAGAGAGAGAGAGATAGGATGAAGATTCAGAATATCTTTTTTTTAAATTCTGGTTTTGACACTGACTAGCTATAACCAAGAGTTAGCTTCTTAAGATCCTGGGAGCCTCGGTTTCCTCTTCAGTGAGAGATGTACTTATCCTCATGCTTCTTGGAGTTGCAGAAAAGATTAAATGAAACCATTTTTGAAGAATGATCAGAGTGAGCAAGAATAGCAAGGGTGAGCAGACTATTTCCCATAAGCCAAAAGTGACCCACTGCCCCTTTTCATATGGCATGTGAGCTAAGAATGGTTTTCACATTTTTAAGTGGTTGGGGAGGGGGCCATAATAATTTATAAGAAATTGAAATTACATTAAGTTCAAAATTTAGTGTCCATAAAATTTTATTAGAGCACACAAAGTCTAAAATGTTTACTATCTGGCCCTTACTAGGAAAAAAAGATTGCTGGACTGCCCCTCCTCCCAGTGCATAGCGTCTATGTGAATGTAGCCCAAATTACCCTGAATGTGAAACCTCTCATGTTATGTGGAACTCCTCAATAATGCAGTCTTTATCAATAACATGTGTTTTTCAATATACATGAGTGTTTTACTAGTACGGGAAAATAAGATTATCCCATAATGCCTTGCCCTTCTTAGGCATAGAGTCTTCTCTGTCCACCTCTGTCCACCTCTCCCCAAACTGGTGGACTGGAGTTGGACTTGGGGAGGCAGGGTATGGCTCCCCTGATGCTAACCTCCAGTATAGATGACCTATAGGGCTGAGGCTTGGGCCCCAAGAATTTCAGGCTATGAATGGTGTGACATAATTTCTCTCCCATAGAATAAAAATGTAAATTTCCTTTAAACACATTTCTTTTTGCTCCTGTACTTAAAAGGGGGCTCCCTTTATTTACTAGTGAATCTATTGCTTTCTTTGAGTATACTGCAAGTGAGATTTGCATTAGGACAGTGAACTTCCAGTCAATATCCTAATCATAACATTTTTACAGAAAGACCATCAGGTGACAGAACCAACAGATACAGCTCTGATCCCTAAAGTGAGTGGGTTTGGCAGAGATTGTAATAATATGGATATGTAAATGTGTTCATTTACACATTTTGTTTTAAAGATCAAAATTTTGTCAACCCAAATATTAACATATAACTTTAAACTCAGTTAACAGAGTATTTGCTTTCAAATTTAAGTGCAACTTTTCTCTTTGTCTCAGAAGGAAGCCCAATTTCTTTTCATTACTCTTTATACATCAGGTGTCTTCATTTCAGCCCAGTATGTAAAGAGCAGGTGGTATACAGAGTACTTTGAATGTTAATTATATTTTTCATTTATTTCACTGTGAGGATCTACCTTTCAATGTGTTTTTATAATCAAGACAGAAACAATTAGGGAGCTTGCTGCTTGATTGTTTCACTACATTTATTTTATAACATCTGCTGCAATGATTTTACCAAAAAAAAGTGAAGTAAACATTTCAACAATAGCAAGGGGTTTGTATGTGATCGCTTTATTTTATCTTTAAAGAAAATATTATCGAGATGAATCAGTCATGTTTCCAAACAATAAATACCATCTCTTTTTTACACCTTACATTTTTGACATAGAAGCATGTCTTCATTTTCAGCAATGTCATAGTTTATTAGCCTTGAATTTTAACTGAAACTAGCAGGGGGGAAAAAACACAGAAAATTTCTTTGAGACATATTTTAAAGAAAAAAGTTTCCATTATCATACTTAGTTTATTGCTCAAAAATTATTTTACTTGTCCTTCATATACTTTTTAAAATGTATATTTTATTGATTTTTTTACAGACAGGAAAAGAGAGGGATAGTGAGTTAGAAACATCGATGAGAGGGAAACATCAACTGCCTCCTGCAACACCCCTACTGGGGATGTGCCCTCAATCAAGATACATGCCCTTCACTGGAATCAAACCTGGGACCCTTCAGTCTGCAGGCCGATTCTCTATCCACTGAGCCAAACCAATTAGGTCCCCTCATATACTTTTGAACATAGTTCATGAAATAATATTCATGATTAAGAGATCTATGGTTTATAACATATTACAATATGGACATGAATTTTAATGTAAGGGAATACTGTTCAAAATTAATATTCATACTGTTCAAAATTATTCATTTCTCTTATTTTTTCATTAAATTATAGACAGTTTTATGCAATAAAGTTTATAATAAATAAAATTTGCAAAACAACTAGTAAATATAAATAAGTAGGATAAGTAATAGACATGAAAAATATAGTGTGTGTGTGAGAGAGAGAGAACAGTTGAGATTTCAAGATGCTAGCTTTGAAGATGGATGAAGGAGCCTATAAAAACTAAAACATGTAAGGAAATGGATTATTTCCAGAGCCTCCAGAAGGAAGGTAACTGCTGGCATATTGATTTTAGCTCCACAAGATCAATTTCAGACCTCTGGCCTCCAGAACTATAAGATATTAAGTTTGTGTTGTATTAATTCACTAACTCTATGGTAATGTTACAAAAACAATAGGAAACTAATATGTTACCTCTCAACATAGCTTCTCCAACCTCTTGAAAAATTTAGGCTTGGCTTAATAGATTCCCCAGAGAAAACAGAGGTTCCAGTATCCTTTCGTGTTCTATTGATAGTTGGGAATTGCCATAAAGTTATTCATCCTCCTATATAACCCATGCTAAGTTAGGCAGCATTTTTATTATAATGACCCATCACTAAATATATTTTATTGATTTTTTACAAATAGGGAGAGAGACAGAGTGTTAGAAACATTGATGAGAACATCCATCAGCTGCCCCTGCACACCCCCTACTAGGAATGTGCCTGCAACCAAGGTACATGCCCTTGACCAGAATTTAACCTGGACCCTTCATAGGCCAATGCTCTATCCAATGACCCATCACTTTTTAAGGTCAGTCTCTCTTGGTTGCACAACTGGATTGGATTCAGGTAAATCTAATTACTATGACCACAATCAGTAGAATTGTTAGCATCTCTATGAGATTTGAAGAAAAGGAATTACAATAAAGGCATTAGAAAAATACAGAAAGTGAGAGAGAAGGAGAAAGAAAAAGGTAGGAAAAAAGATGGAAGATAAAGAGCTGGTTTCTAATTTCTGATCTGGGAAAATAAGTAAAAGTTCAAATAACTTTCCTTTTTTAATTCTTTATTGTAAAGTATTACATATGTCTGCTTTTCCTCCATTGACTTCTCACCATCATGCCCACATCCCAGTACATACCCTCACTCCTCTAGTGTCTGTGTCCATTGGTTATGCTTATATGCATGCATACAAGTCCTTTGGTTGATCTCTTACCTCTCTTCCCTCAACCCCCAACTACCTCCTGAGTTTTGATGGTCTGTTCAATGCTTCTCTGTCTCTGGATCTATTTTTGTTCATCAGTTTATGTTGTTCATTATATTCCACAAATGAGTGAGAGCATGTGATATTTATCTTTCTCTAACTGGCTTATTTTGCTTAGCATAATGCTCTCCAGGTCCATCCATGGTAAGAGTTCTTTCTTTATTATAGCAGTGTAGTATTCCATTGTGTATTTACCACCATTTTTTTAATCCGTTCATCTGCTGATAGGCACTTAGGCTGTTTCCAAATCTTAGCTATTGTAAATTGTGCTGCTATGAACATAGGAGTGCATATATCCTTCCTGATTGGTGTTTCTGTTTTCTAGGGACATATTTCTAGAAGTGGGACTACTGGGTCAAATGAGAATCCCATTTTTAATTTTTTGAGGAAACTCCATACTGTTCTCCACAGTGGCTGCAGCAGTCTGAATTCCCACTAGCTATGCACACAGGTTCTTTTTTCTCCACATCTTCACCAGCACTTGTCATTTGTTGATAGCCAATCTGACAGGTGTGAGATTGTACCTCATTGTCATTTTGATTTGCATCTCTAGGATGATCAGTGACTTGGACCATGTTTTCATATGTCTCTTGGCCTTATGTATGTTCACTTTCAAAAAGTGTCTATTTGGGTTTACCTATTTTTTATTGAATTTTCTTGCTTTTGTAAAGATGTATGAGTTCCCTATAAATTTTGGAGATCAGGTCCTCATGATATATAAATATGTTCTCCAATGCAGTGGGCTTTCTTGTTGTTTTGTTGATGCAAAACTATTTATTTTGATGTAGTCTCATTTGTTTATTTTCTTCTTAGTTTCCATTGTCCTAGGAGCTGGAGCTGTTTTGGTAAAGATATTGCTATGACATATTCAATAATTCTGATATTTTGTTGCTTGTGGATTCTGATAAGATTTTTACAGTTTCCCATCTAAAACCTTTATCCATTTTGAGTTTGTTTCTATGTATGATGTACCTTGGTTCCCTAGTTTCATTTTTTTGCAGCTATCTGTCCAATTTTCCCAACACAATTTATTGAAGAGACTGTCTTAACTCCATTGTATACTCTTGCCTCCTTTGTCAAATATTAATTGAGTATAATAGGTTGGGTTGATTTCTGAGTTCTATAGTTCCATTAGTCTATATGTCTGTTCTTGTGACAGTACCAGGCAGTTTTGAGAATGGTGGCTTTGTAATATAGCTTGATATCTGGTATTGTGATCCCTCCAACTTTGTTCTTTTTACTTAGGATTGCTACAGCTATTCAGGGTCTTTTTTATTCCAGATGGATTTTTGGCGAGTTTGTTATATATCTGTCAAATATGCCATTGATATCTTAATGGGGATTGCATTGAGTCTCTAGATTGCTTTGGGTAGTATGGACATTTTAAGGATTTTGATTCTACCAATCCATGAGCACAGTATATTCTTCCATTTGTCTCTTTTTCAACATCCTGTAGTTTTCTGAGTAAAAGTCTTTCACCTCCTTAGTTAGGTTTATTCCTAAGTATCTTAATTTTCAGACAATAAAAGCTATGAAATTCATATTTAACATTATCCAATTTGGCTCTCCCTAAGTAACTACCACCACAATTTGGAGTTTGATAACCTCTTGATCCTAAATTTTTTCCAATAGTTTAAGACCAAAGTAACCACAAATATTGTTGGTATTTTAGCACAGTGGCTCACAAACTTATAGTGTTTATTTAAACAGTTTTGGGACTCTGCCGAAGAAATTCTGATACAGTAGGTCTTAGTGGGCTTGGAAATCTACAATTTTGTCAAACTTCTTTCTAGGCTATGGTGATGGTACACACATTTTGAATGGCAATTCTAGTATTTTGTTTCCAAATTTAGACTATGCTTTTTGAAAATTTCTCAACCTTTCCTTCCTCCTTATTTTTGTTGGAGGGTGGTTGTTTAAACAGGACAAAAATATATTGACAGATGGATGATAATGGATATAGATGGATAGATAAATGACATAGAACATACTCACTTCTCAGAAGATCCAAATCATCTGGGTATCTTGTTAATGAATTGCTGGGCCCTGTGCCTCTAAATTATAATTTAATAGATCTGGGGATGGTGGATAGGCAAGAGTTTGCATTTTTTGACAAGCTCCTAGGAGACATTGATGTTGGTGGTCCAGGGATCACATTTTAAGAACCACTAGTAAAGCTTTTGTTTGTTTATTATCCACTCATCTTACTGACAGAAAGCATCATGGGAAAACTTTTAGCATCACTGTGGACTTGCATATGGGACACTGAACAAAGGAAAGATGCGGTAGGATGGAGACCTCTTCCCAACTCAAACCCCATTGTGTCTGAAATCAGCTTCTTGTAAGCCTCTCTGCCCACATGCTCTCCTGTGGTCAATAACACAGTTTGTCCCTCCCACCGTGACAAGTCTGAGAACATGTGAAGAGGGAACAAAGAGACTGCAGCCGAGGACTGTGCTTGTTCACTGGAAAGCAGACCCGAGCTACTCCCAGAACATCCAGCCTGGCGTATCTGAGAATGCACAGCATTTGAGTTGTTTATCTGGAAAAAAAAATGCATTCACCACTGAAGTCATTTCCTCCCTGATTTTGATCAAAAAGTGAATAACAAAGAGGGAAGACAAAAAACATTTTCTTGTTATCTTAGTAGTTTTACCCACCTTCAGACACAGAGCAAGATGGAATAACATGAAAGAAAATGACATTTCCTCTGCAAAGTTTGAGTAAAAGAAAAAAAGTAAGATTGGAGGCATCACTGCTGCTCAATTTACAGGAGTTACCCGACACAAAGTGGGGGGGGGAAAAAACACAAAACTTTGATGTAGCAGTCCCTCACTGATTTAAGTCAGTTTGTCTTCCAAAATCTAACATTTTCTCAGCTGAATTTGAGGGGATTTGTTATTTAAAAAAAATAAAAGGAGAAACTGAACAGGGCATTTAAGGCAATGCACATAAGCTGTTTGCCATATTGAAGTAACACCTGGGGCACTGATTTGAAAGCGGAAAGCAGGCTGCTCACCTGGGTTGCCAAGTAAAACAGAAGCAACTGTCTGGCTGACGCATCAGAGGACGCACGTCACCAGGGCTCCATCTGAAACTGCCTTTGAGAGCGCAGATAACCTCAAAAGAAGCAGAGTGGTTGTTCTGAAACATAATTCCAATTTACAGGCACATCTTTCTCTCCTTTCCAAAAACTACCAGTGATTTCTAAATATAAATGCCTTTCCAATCTAAGCTGACCTAATTCTTCTTTCTCCCTCTGAAAGGTGCCTCTTATTTCGTATCAGAGTTTGGCTTTGCTTATTTGCTAGACACTGATGTTGCTTAGTCCCCTAAATTTGTTTGGTCGATCTTTCCTGAGGTTCCATCTTTCCTGATGTTCCCAGCAATAATAGAATCATTGACCCAGTAATTAAAGAAATCCTGAACTTTATCACTCTGGTTGGCTGCCCTCCTCCTTCCCCCCTATTGTTCTTTTAGTAACACCACCAGCAGATGGTTAGAGATTTTTCACCCTTTCAAAAGCTTTATATTTTTCCCATCTCATCAAGCATATCTCAGCCAAATGTAATTAGCTTAAGGCTTTTGAGCCCTTGCAGGAGATCAGTTAAAGACCTGAGCAATTTCAATAAAGAGCTTGGAAAGGGAATCCTGGAAAGCTATGCAAAACCACAGGAGAGCCACAATTGTTTAGAAGCAAAAACTCCTCTCCTCCCCGCATTGCTCTTTCTTTTTTGTATTTTAAATTATTAGAATATTCATGAGGTCTCCAGGGCTTTGCAGCTCTATTGGGACCATGACTGGGTAGGTGGGATATTTAAGCTTCCTTCTGTGGGGTCAATGCTTGGTTCCTTTTAATTGATTTCAACCAAGGGGCATTTTTGGCTAGCCTGTCACTCCCAAACGGCAAAAAATTTGTTTGCTAAACCTCTTAGCATTTTTATTCAGCTTTTTATCCATTTGTCTTTAGAAACTAGCTGATAAGCCTTCTTTGTCATTCCCATCATTGGATATGAAGGCTAAATTAACCACAATACAGATGTGCACCTGCCTTTGAGTGGAAGGGAAACTCTTTATTTCCCAGTAGCCACCTGTATTGAAGCACTGGATCCCACAGCCCGAGCCTTTTCCCCCTATTCGAGAGAGTATTTTCAGACATTCAGTATTTTCAGACAAAAAAAAATTAATTATTTTTTTTTGAAATGGTGTGAGGAGTACTTAATATATATGAAGTGCAGACTTTGAGGGGTGGATAGTGTGATGCCTATTTCCTCCAAGCCTCAGGTGTTGGGTAGTAGGATGATTAGGTCTGTTTTCATGTCAGTTTCTCATTATCAACATTTGAGTAAAAGGAAATTATTCTTTGTAAATGCACTACCATCTTTTTCAGATAAAAAGGACTAATGCCAAAAGTGATTAGGATGAGTTTTTTTTTTTTTAAATTTTAAGTGAACTAATCAGATGTTTTTTAAAAATAGATATGGATGTATGGAGATTCTATATATATGCCCTGCCTTCAGAGGACATTATATGATCTAAAGGAAAATTCCTTTTAAAACATGGGAAGTGTATTGCAAGCATGTTATGCCATGGAGGATACTTTAAAAGCAGACTACAAACGGTTATGAATTAACTTGTCTCCAAAATATGACATTTGAAGTATAATACAAATTGACTTACAAAAGGATATAAGAAGAATGTCTTACCTACAGAAAACTTGGTCTTCAGCAAGTGTTATAGACTCCACTATAGGACATGAATGATATAATGCTTTTTATAAATGTTCATTGCATAGAAGAATGAAAATCAATTGCAGTAAAGTTGTGCCATTATTTCTGGGAATGCAGTAAGCTAGAATACATACACTAGACCAGTGGTCAGCAAACTCATTGGTTAATAGAGCCAAATATCAACAGTACAACAATTGGAATTTCTTTTGAGAGCCAAATTTTTTAAACTTCTTCTAACGCCACTTCTTCAAAATAGACTCGCCCAGGCCGTGGTATTTTGTGGAAGAGCCACACTCAAGGAGCCAAAGAGCTGCAATTTGCCAACCACAGCACTAGATTATCCTAGCCAACAGGATAGCTCAAGATGACAAACTAGTTTTATTGGTGCAAATTAAGATGAGAGAAGGAAAAAAATTTGCTGAGAAACCTTCAATTTATAACAAGATACAAAGAGGCACAAAGTCTATTGGCAAATTCAATGTTCAGGAAATATGCAGAAATGATCTATAGAACTCCTTATACAACAGTTTCACCATTGGCCAGACTGCTGTGGGCAGGATAACTTTGTTTCATTCCATTTTCCAAATAACTAATGTTTAGTCAAAAAACTTTTGGGGCCAGTTATGTTAGAACTTCTCAAAATGATGATGCTCATTTTCCTCCATTTCCAAGCTAAATTAAGGATGTGATGGATAATGCACATGAGCAGGGTCATACATGCAGATGGTGGGGGAAGGATTTGATATTTATTGTCTAAATTGTGGCCCTGTATTCTTTCCACCCTACTATTCCTCCTTTTCCCGGAGGGTTGTGCCTAATAGAATACAAGTCTCAAAAGGTGTCTGCTGAAATTTAACCTAGCTCATTTCTGAATTAGTAAAAACACCCTTGGAGTTGGAATTGATCCTGGAGGTCATGCAGTTCAACCTCCTTCCCTGATGCACAAAAATCCTATTCCTTGCCAGCAGGCATTGTAGCCTCCACTACAGGACATACATGATATGATAATCTTATTACCTTTTATGGCCATTCTTCTATCATAGTTCTGAGTGTTCAAAAATGTATTTGAGCCCTGGCTGATGTGGCTCAGTTGGTTGGAGTGTAGTCCCATACCCAAAGTTTCTGAGTTTGATTCCAGTCTGGACACAGACTAAAGGCAATTGATCAATGTTTCTGTTTCTCTCTCTCTAATAAGAATATATTCAAGTGAGGATTTTTAAAAAATGAATTTGATTTTTCCTGCAGCTGCTGCTCATTAATTCCAGTTCTGTGAAGAGGGAACTGGAGTGAGCCTAGCCCATATGATAACTTCTTAAGCATCTGAAGACAGTTTACAGAGCCACTTCCTGTGTTTTCTGACTAGCCATTTAATTCATTCCAAACACCCATCATATTACATAGTTTCCAAACCCCTGCATCATCTTTATTTTTAAAAGGCATGGCATCAGGCCCTGACAACTCTGAATATAAGCATCCCTCTGAGAGAGATGGGGAAGTACCCTCACAGTGAGAGGAAGAGCAGCCTGGTTCTGCAGTCAGATTGTTCTCTAATGAGCAAGTAACAAATGACTTACCCTTTATTTGGTTTCCCCATCTGTAAATGGGGATAACAATAGCACAGATCTGATAGGGCTCAAATGAGTTAATATAAATTTCTAGCAATAGTTCCAGGCACATAGTAAACTCTTCATTAAATTAACCATGTTGTCATTGTTCTGAACAGAAGTCTATACTCCAAACTAAAGGAAAGCATCACATTATTACGATGAACAGTGGCAAACCCTAAGACTTCAGTATTACAGAAACCCTGGATCAAATGTTACTTTCTGCCCTAAAATGACGTGACTAATCTACTCCCTAGTTTTGACAGCACAATGTGGGACCACAAGGGCTCCCGAAGAGACATCTACTTTCATCCTCCAAATGTGCCCCAGCTAGATATCCAATAGTTTTCCTTAGCTGCTGCTGTTTTTGATAGTAAGAGACCTCATTAAAGGGATGCAGTGGATCAAGAGAAACGCCCTGCAGCCATTGGCTTCTGGCAGATGTGCTGTGTCATGAGAATGTCACAGCTGATTCTATGTGCAGAAATGACAGGGCCATGCAAACAGTGCTAAAATCTAGTAAAAATGGGCCTACAAACTTAAGGATAAAACAATGGTGTAAGAAGGTGGCCTAGTCTCAATTTTTTGCATATATCTGAAAATTTTCCTAGCACCATTTATTGCAGGAGTGGGGAACCTTTTTTTGACAAGGGCCATTTGGATATTTATAGCATCTTTGCAGGCCATACAAAATTGTCAACTTAAAAATTAGCCTGCTACATTTGGTCAAACATTTAACTCATCCCTAATGCCTTGGCAGGCCAGAACCAAATCATTTTGTGGGCCTTATATGGCCAGCAGGATGGACATTCCCCACCTTTGATTTATTGAATAGACTGTCTTTACCCCATGCATTGTATGTTTTTGCCTCCTTTGTTAAATATTAATTGACCATAAGTGCTTGGGTTTATTTTTTTGGCTCTCTATTCTATTCTGTTCAATTGATCTATATGTCTGTTTTTATGTTAGAACCAGGCTGTTTAAGCACAGTGGCCTTATTAATATAGTATTGTGTCAGGTAGCATGATTCCTCCAACTTTGTTCTTTCTCAAGAATTGCTGTTTGTTATTTGGGGCCTTTGTGATTGTTTTGTGTGTGTATCCATATAAATGTTTGGAATATTTGTTCTAGATCTGTAAAATACACCATTGAAATCTTGATAGGAATTGTATTGAATCTAAAGATTGTTCTGGGTAATATGGACATTTTAATGATAATTCTTCCTATCCATGAACATAGCATATGCTTCCATTTATTTGTATCTTCTTCAGTTTCTTTCTTCAGTGCCTTCTCATTTTCTGAGTACAACTTTTATATCCTTAAATTTATTCCTAGGTATTTCATTTTTTTAAGCAATTGTAAATGGAATTGTTTTCTTGGTGTCTCTTCCTGATAGTTCATTATTGGTGCATGAAAATACACCTGAAGGGTCCAGCCAGTGTGGCT
This sequence comes from Pipistrellus kuhlii, assembly GCF_014108245.1. Classification (NCBI taxonomy): domain Eukaryota; kingdom Metazoa; phylum Chordata; class Mammalia; order Chiroptera; family Vespertilionidae; genus Pipistrellus; species Pipistrellus kuhlii. The sequence continues at coordinate 67,412,953 of NW_023425562.1, forward strand.
AAGTGGTTGATTGTGGATGTATAAACCAGGGAGATCATGGGTTTGATTCCCAGTAAAGGCACATGCCTCAGTATGAGGCATATAGGAGTTGGCCAGTCAGTGATTCTCATCATTGATGCTTCAATGAAATCAATAAAAAACATTTAAAAATAGAACTGATATGTAGATATTTACTTTGTATCCTGCAACTTTACTGAATTGATTTATCAATTCTAGTAGCTTTTTGGTGGACTCTTTAGATTTCTCTATATAGAGTTCTCTATATATAGTATATCATCTGCAAATAATGACAGTTTTACTTCTTCCTTTCCAATTTGGATATCTTTTATTTCTTCTTCTTTGATTTCTGTGGCTTGGACTACCAGTACTATGCTGAATAAAGATGAAAGTGGACATCCCTGATTTGTTCCCAATCTTAAGGAAAATAATTTTTTTCCTATTGAATATGATGTTAGCTGTGTGTTTACTATATATGGCCTTTATTGTGTGGAAGTATGTTCCCTCTATTCCGACTTTGCTGAGAGTTTTTATCATAAATGGGTGCTGGATTTTATAAAATGCTTTCTCTGCATATTTATTGATATGATCATGTGGTTAGCAGATAAGCCAATTTGCATGCCTGAAATAAGTGCAACTTAGTGTATGATCTTTTTAATGTATTGCTAGACCCGGTGTACTATTATTGTGTTGTGCATTTTAGCATCTGTGTTCATCAGCAATATTGGTAATTTTCTTTCTTTGTAGTGTCTATCTGGTTTTAGAATTAGGATAATGCCTCATAAAATGAGCTTTGGAGTCTTCCCTTCTCTTGATTTTTTTTTCTAGATTACCTTCTTACACCATACATAAGAATAAACTCAAAATGGATTAAAGACTTAAATGTAGGACTCAAAACAATAAAAATCTTAGAACAAAACATAGGCAGTAAAATCTCAGACATTTCTTATAGCAATATTTTTTCTGAAAAATCTCCCTTACGCAAGGAAAACAAAAGAAAAAATAAACAAATGGGACAAGCATCCATCAAACTAAAATGTTTTTGCACAGCACAGGAAGCCATCAACAAACTGAAAAGACAACCCACTGAATGGGAGAACATATTCACCAATACATGATAAGGGCTTAATATCCAAAATTTATAAGGCATTTATAAAACACCACCAAATAATCCAATTAAGAAATGGCCAAACAGGACATAGAGATGACAAATAGATATATGAAAGAATGCTCATTGTTGTTAATCATCAGAGATGCAAATTAAAACCACAATGAGGTATCACCTCACTCTTGCCAGAATGGCTATCATCAATAAATGAACAAAAAACAGTGTTGGCCAGGATGTGGAGAAAAGGAAACCATGATGCACTGTTGCTGGGAAAGCAGATTGGTGCAGCCACTTTGGAAAGCAGTATGGAGTTACCTCAAACAATTAAAAATAGAACTGCTTTATGACCCAGCAATTCCACTTCTGGGAATATATCCGAAACACTAGTTTGAAAGAATATAAATGCCACTATGTTAGCTGAAGTGTTATTTACAATAGCCAAGATTTGAAAGGAGCCCAAGTGCCCATGAGTAGATACAAAAGCTGTGGTACATTTACACAATAGTATGGTGATTGCCAGAGGGAAGGAGGTGTGGGGGGAGGTATAAGAAAGCAAAAGGAGGATAAATGGTGCTAGAAGGAGATTTGACTTGGGATGGTAAACACACAGCACAATACACACATGATTTATTATAGAATTGTATATCTGAAACTTATGTTTTTTTCTAATCAATGTGATTCCAAAAAATTAATGGAGGTGGGTCTATGTGCTCCCACTGACATTATTTTTATGTAGGCACCTAATAGTAAATGCTGCAGCATATATGACATGTCTGTCATAATTGTGGTTGACATTTGTATAGAAACCTGAAAAAGCAAAAACAGGAGCAAAAACATATCACTCAGCTTATAGATTTAAAGTTTTAAGATTTATCATTAATTCCATTCTCTTACTCATGTTCCTTCTTCTGAGGTTTTAAATCTGTTGATGTTAGAATCAAAGCATATTATAAAGTAAGGAACAGAAACAATATCCCATACCCTCCCCCATTCATCCTATGCAGACACTCAAAATCCCCAAAGGAGCCACATTCTCAGGGAGAAGTGTTACATTGAGGACAAATACTGATTTGCCAGAATCCAAATTTCTAACTGTAAGGAATTGCTGAAAAGGACAATGGTAACTCTTCTTAATCCTTGTAGATGATTCTTGATGGGTTCCATCTTAGACTACAATGGCAGAAGTCCAATTTTTCTCTCCATTTACTTGATTCTAAATGCTTTAGATAAGCTACATTATCATTGCTGTCTTAATTCTTATTAAGATTATTAATATGTATGGAAATCTCACCTTAGAAAAAGTCAGAGAGAGAGAAGGAGATGGGCTTGTGATGTAAGTCCTGGTATATTTGGGTCACCCAGGCAGCACCACACAGCCGAACTGCAGAAAGCTGACCTCCAAAGGCCCTTCTCTGCAGGGCTCCCAATGGACCAGCATCTTGTGACATTTCATGCTGAGTACAAAATCCCACAGGCACTCACTTATCTCAGCATATGCCAGTGCTCACAGCCACAAAGACCGGAATAGAATATAAAAGAATGGTACTTTGTCTTTTTACTGCTCTATCTTATTTTCCCTCTAGAATTTATATTTTGTACCAACCATATTGCAACAAGACAGTTTTAGAAAATAGAAAAAAATAGCTCTATGGTTTCACAACCATTATATCAAAGTGCTTTGGGCTTTATCCTCTTCAGAACGTGTTCATGATTTCAGCTACAAGGAGGAGCCTGAAAGCCTCAAGGGCAGCTCTTCACTTATCTTCCATGCTTGCCACTTCTGGGATATGGTCCTCAGGCTTTTGAAGAACTTAGGGTGTGATAAACTTATGGGGAGACTTAGCATCCCCTATCCCCATCCCTCAGGTGATAGATCAGAAGCCTGTGGCAATCACTTTCCCCCAATCTCACTTTGGCCCCTGTGAATCCAGATTCCTCATGATTTGGATTCTAGCAAATCAGCAACTGGAATAAAAGTAGCCCTGATGTATTTCTCTCAGTCTCTCCCTCTCTAAAAATCAATGGGAAAATAGCCTCAGGTGAGGATTTAAAAAAAGGAGCCCTGATGAGGAAACAGACTTGGGAACCCAGAGAGAGAGACTATACCTTCTCAACACAATTTTATGCAGTCTTATCAAAAACAAAACCTTTTTTCCCAAATGTCATTTTTGTTTTCACAAACAAGCCAGTCCTTTTTAAATGTCAGGAATGCATTTCAAATATTTCACAGGCTGTGAGGGAAAGCTTCCCTGAGCACGTTCAATACATTCAGCTTGGGAGTGTGAATATCTTACCCTAAATAGAAAACAAGATGTTTTGGGTTGACCCATGGGTAGGGCCATGTTGGTGAGAAAGAAATGCTTTGTGACATGGGAAATGTTGTGAACTGGGAATCTGAATAAGTGTTTCCTAGTCCAGATCCTGGCATTCTGCTCCCCTATTGAACAATGGGGTGTGAGATTAGATACTGAGGATGCATCATTTGTTTGTTGAAGGTCTGTCAATGCTCACCAGCCAGATGGTACAGCAAGAACTGCATATGGTCAGACTGTGAAGCCAAAACAATAGCCACTGTTCTAGAATGAGCCCATTGACCATACCATTTGGCTGAACCTGGCTTCTGTCTCTGAGGAAGATGTAAAGTCCTAATTGTCTGGAGTTGAAACTTAGGTTGAAATAACAGAAGAGTCTAGAGTAGGGGTGTCGAACTCAATCAGAGAAGGGGCCAAAATCTAAAATCCAGCCTAAATCGCGGGCCAAATGGTTTACTGAACAGTCATAAACTGTCATTGTGATGGAAACGCAGCGGAGTGCAGTGATGACAGCGTGGTGCGGGCCACATTGCAAGGCCTGGCGGGACGGATTTTGCCCGCGGGCCTTGTGTTTGACACATGTGGTCTAGAGGTTATGAGCAGTGCAAGCTGTCCTAAGGTGCAGTGTTAGTCTAGGTCTTATTAGGAGAAGATGTTAAGATGTGATTCATTTGGGAAATGCAAGGCATTTCTTCAGAGAAATACCTGTGTGAGAGAGAGAAGAGGAAGGTGGAGAGAGCCTCGAAGTGAAGGAGACAAAGCAGGAGTGTTGGGGAGTGTAAGAAAGTATTAACAAAGCATCTGGGAGTCTTTGAGGAAATTTAGCCAACAACAGACTTTCCTTAGTTCCCTTCAGTCATTGGTCTGGACCCGCCTGAGGGAAGCACAGCCACAGAACAAATGAGCTGATGGACCCTGCAACCCAGCAGCTGGGCCCTCAGTCAATGGCACTCCCTGTAATTGGGTGTCTGCCAGGTGCTAACTAGTAGCTGACACTCAAAGCCCTAGAAACTCGGATAAGCATCCAATAAATTACTTTTTAAGTACACAGAGTATGTGTGTAGCTAATTCTCAAAAACAAGCTAGTCTTATTCCTAAATTTGTTATGAAATATTTGAGATTTAAACTTCCAAAATAAGTGAAATTTCTTTCAAAAGAATGACTTTGAGGGGTATGCTGTTATTGAGGGTTCTGAAGTTAATCCTAATTGTAGCCCCATATGAAAATGTATTCTGTTCTAACTTTCACTACCCCAAATATGTTTCAAGGAATGCAAGACTGAGGATTTGCAGAATCCTCTGTGGGAGCCTGCATGCCAAGCGTACCCTGCAATGGACATGAAGACTTCTAGAGCACTTCCTCAATTTGCACCTATCTTTTCCCTCACTTTTCTCACCACCACCCAGAAAATGGGGAGCTTGGGTTCCCTTTTCTCTGACCCCGGTTGCACAAAGTAGGTCTCAGTTTTGATGAGTTTAGTTTCTCCTCTACATGTTCCATCACTCTGAAAGGGTGTTAGTTCATATCAAGTGCAAAATGTTTGTGGGGATATCAACTCAATTCACTGCCTTTAGAATTTATGTAGCACTTTACTTACATTCCTATGAGGAGCAAGTATTTTAATGCCAATGTTCCTTCCCTTTTTGAGGTCCAGAACAACAGAATTACTGGCTCTCTATAACTATTTTGGTACTTAACTTTTGGAACATGTTCTTAGCACCCCATGCTCATAGCAGCCAAGTAACCTTTGACCATCAAAGATCTGGATAACACATGTATGTTCTCAGAGTCATCATGGATCATGCTTAAAGTGTGCAAGGCAAATAGTTATGCCTTATGGAAACACTTTTGGGAGCAAAATAGGCCAGATAATTTGTATCACCCACATGCTTTATCATCTTTGCACTTTTGGAATATGTCACGGATGCCTAGTTGTGTCTAAAAGGTAATAATACCCAGGGAATATAAAATGGAAAGGGGGTATAAAAATGTCACTGCCATATCATAGCTAATGTGTTTTAAATTAAATACAGTTATATGTATATGGACTTTTTAATGTTCAACCACATTTCTAAGATAACTTACATTTCGCATTATGGGTTTTCCCCTGTATTGTCAAGTTAAATTAAATGGGGGAACAATAGTGTCATCAATGGTTCTCACATGGACAAAAATGTATTAAAATTTATCCCTGATTATTCCTCTGCTCCAAAGACTATATTCATGGATATTATTTACTTAACCCCAAGTTGTCCTAAGAAACATGTTTTACAATGAACATTAAAATGAGCTTGCTGGCTTCTTCTGTGTTCTGCCTATCTCTGATGACAGTAAGTTTCAATACAGTAGATTGTATGCTTACTGGGCCAGTGATGATGTATTTGGAAAAATACTATTGTCCTAAATAAAGCAACATTGAACAAAGGCTGGGGCTTCAATTTCACATTTTCAATTTTGTTTTAAACCAAACATGAAATTATTCAGGATTACAGGATAAACATACTTATCCACCTTCATTCCTATAAAACATCCCAGTGGGATAACAGTTTAGAAACACAAATTGTAGTAAATCCCAACAGAGAAGAAATGAGGAGAGAGATAATGGAATTTTAACAAATTTATGAACATTGGAAAGTGAGAATATGTTGAAACAAACTATAATAGACTGTGAGCGGTCACTTTGTAGGATGATGTAACTCTTCCATGTTAGAACCCCGGGGTCAGAGCTCAGTAGTAGAGTGACCATGAATTTATTTTTTAGACTATGATAATTACAAAAAAATGTAATAAGCTTAACCTTAGACTGTGCTGAGAAACTAGGACACAGAGTTAGTAGGCAAGATGAAGGTCAAGGCTCTGAAAAGGGCCTGAAGATAGGAAGTTCTCTTTGGAACAGCAAAAGCAGTCAGCCTCCCCACCATGGTACCTAAAGGAGCAGGGAGCTCAGTCCTAAAGAAATCAAGCAAATAAAATGAGAGAAGAATTGGGGTTGTTCCTGTGGATACTACCACTCAAGATTAATGCCCCTCATTATATCATAGCACTTGAGGGCCTGACATTTGATTCCTTGTCATTTTACCCTAAGGTAAAATCTATCAACACACACCACTTTTTACAAGGATCCCTCACCCAATCAGAAATCCTCCTTATGGAAGCCATGGGCAAGAAGACAGACTCATGTCTCTATCAGAGGAAACCTGTATTACTCTGGTCTCTTATTCATGTACATGAATGGCAACCCAAAATTGGTAAGCATACTAGGAAAGATAGCACTGGAGTCAAAGAATAAGAGATATTATTAGACTAAAAAATAGAAAATTAATTTTTAAAAATTGAAAAACAACTATCCCTAAACACACACAAAAAGAATTTGCAATAATTTATAATATCTTAAGTAAAAAACTTCAAAATAAGGCGATGTCACTTAAATAGCAACAATCCTATATAATAAAAGCTAATATGCAAATAGACAAAATGGCAGAACAATCAGAATAACCAAACAACTATTTACTATGATGTTCACTGACAACCAGGGGACATGTACAGAACATGGCAGGTGTCGGCTGTGGCAGGATGGTGGAGCAGGTGAGCTGGAGCATGAGACTAGTTGGGGCACTGGTAGCTGTCATCAGGGTGAGCCCCTGGTGGTTATTAAAAAGTATTTTCCTCCCACATGCTGCAGTCCCGCCCAGAGCTTCCACCTGCTGCTGGCGCTGGAGCCATTGCTCTCACCCGCTACCAGCAGCGCCCAATCACTCGGCACTGTTAGCAGCTGGAAGAAGCTGTGGTGGGAGTGGGCAGATAGGGGACTAGGGGCCATGGTGGTAAGGGCCAGGCAGGAAAGTAGAGGATGGGCCAAGACCTGCCCCTGTGCCTACCACAACCTCATGGTAGGATCCATAGCCTCACCAATTTGTAAGTACAAAAATCTCTGTATTAGATCCCTCCACTTAAAATGGTAACTAATCCTGTCATCTGCTCCTTTCAAGGTACATGAATTCATGCACTAGGCCCCTAGTTAGAAAATAAGGAGTGTTTAAAATATAAAACAAAATTGTCAAAATTAAAAATAAAATCAATACATGAGCTGAAAGATCAAGAAATGTAAAATATGATGGAAAAGTAGAAGTGTAATAATCAATTTAAGGAAAGTTCCCAGGCTTAAAGATATTATTGAAAGAGACAAATAATTAACTATCAATATATGAGTGACTCACACTGAGGGATATTGTCATGATTAGAAAACTAGCAATCAAATAACAGAAACCCATGCATATAAGTACAACCAATGGACATAAAACTCTGGGGAGGGAGGGTATGTGTGGGAGGGAGGGGCATTGGTATATGTACAAAAATAATTTAATAAAAAATATATATAAAAATGAAAATAAAAAAATAAAAAAAATAACAGAAACCATGTCCTATCTAATAAAAGAGTAATATGCAAATTTACCATACCTTTGCTACTCCGGCAAGCCTTGCCCACAGGCTGCACCCACCAACCAATCAGAAGCAAATATGCAAATAAACCCAACCAAGATGGTGGCAGCCACAAAGAGAAGAAGGGAGGCTTGGGTTTCCCTGGCAATGGAGGAAGACAAGCTTTCTGCCTGCCCTTGCTGGCCTAAGTCTCCACTACAAGGTTACAAATTTTCAATTGTATTGAATAGAAGATAAATAAACCCCAGATACCAGGGCCTCCACTTGAGTCACCAGGGGGAGCATGGCTAACCTGCAAACCACCACAGGCCCCTCACCCAGGCTGCCCCATGCCCCAAGGAAACCCCACCCTGATCCAGAACACCCTTCAGGGCAAACTAGCTGCCCCCCCCCCCATGTACCAGGTCCCTATACTATCTAATAAAAGAGTAATATGCAGATTGACCATCACTCCAACACACAAGATGGCTGCCCCCATGTGGACACAATATGGCCACCACAAGATGGCCAGCAGGGGAGGGCAGTTGGGAGGGACCAGCCCTGCAAAGGAGGACAGTTGGGGTGATCAATACTGCAGGAGAGAGCAGTTGGGGGGGGGGGCAGGCTTGCAGGGGAGAGCAGTTGGAAGGGACCTGGCCTGCAGGGGACAGCAGTTAGGGGTGACCAGGCCTGAAGGGGAGGGCAGTTAGGGGCAAACAGGCTGGCGGGGGAGTGGTTAGGGGAGGGGGGTCAGGCTGGCAGGTGGAAGAGGTTAGGGAAATCAGGAAGACAGGCAAGCAGTTGGGAGTCAGCAGTCCTGGATTGTGAGAGCAATGTCCAAGTGCCTGTTTAGGTCCGATACTACTGCTGGCTCCTAATTGCTCGCCTGCCTGCCCTCCTCATTGTCCCTAACCTCTTCCACCTGGGAACAGACCTAAACAGGCAGTGGGCAGTGGACATCCCTCGAGGGGTCCCAGATTGAAGAGGGTACAGGCTGGGCTGAGGGACACCACCCACCCATCCCACAGGGAATGAATTTTGTACATCAGGCCTCTAGTTTACTAATCAGCTTCTCTAAGTGTTAACAGTCTATAGAACATAGATTTCAAAGTTTTGGGGGGGAAATTATTTGAACTTGAATACCCTCCTCTAATAAAGGTATAGCCAAAATAAATATATTTTAAGACATAGAGTCTCAAAATTTTTATCTTTCTTAGGAAACTGCTTGAAAAAAGCACATCAACAGAATGAGAAAACTAAAATGGAAGAAAACAGGGGATCCACTAAATACTGGGCTCAACCCAGAGGAAAAACAACATACTGTATAAGAAAACTTGTTCTGATATGATGTAAACTAACATGTGGTACTATTTTAGGTACTTTTACTTTGATGCCATGGGCATTCCCTATTGAGTGACTCTAGTGCTATAATTTTGGTTCTGTGATGAAGATCTGTAACTGTAGTGTACTTTGGACCCACCTGAAAACAAAATCATATTATTTTGTAAGATGGCACACCATTTACAAAATTCAAAAATGCTAATAATAAATATGATAATATATAGCTAAATGAGATAATGCTGGTATATACAATAATTTGTGTAACAAAAAAAGAAATTAAATTTGAGCCAACAATTTAAAGTATCTTTGGGGATTTAATCTATTTTATGCATATCCTCCATTTTCCATATTTTCTCTCATTTCATTGTCCTCTGTCTTCTCCAGCAATGCCCCTTGCTACCTAATAATGAGCACCCTGCTGCCATCTAACACCAAAATCTATGTGTGGTCTGTTCTCTCTAGGCCAATGCAGACTTCTTCTAAGACACCACCCCTTGACCTCAATTGGCCCTTCATTGTGACTGTGACTTTTAGTCTTTTCCCACCCCTAGTGGTTCATCTTGCACTTTTTAGCTAGAGTATCAAGGCTTCATATATCACAACTCTGAAAGAACATAAATGGCATTGATGCTCCTTGCAAATGTGCATTTATATAGTCTGCTCAGCTGCACATGGTGGTCCTGCCAAGGGTTGCTTGCTCCTCACTCTGTTGACTGCCAAAGTAAACTCACCAGTTGGCATCATCAGCTACATTCTGGATGCCCTACCCATAAGTCATGTTGGGATTTCTGCTTATGATAAGCATAAAGAGATTCTGGGGAGCTAAACCTAATTACACTGGGACACCATCCTTTATCAGCTTATGCAGGATGGTGGAAGGGGAGACCTTCCTGAAATATATGCTTTACATCCCAAATAAGAAATGAAGCAAAAGTCCTTCCTTAGTTTTTGGTTTTCCTCTCAGCCTATCTGCATACTGCCTTTCTCTGGATATTTAGCCTTTATCCTACACTGAAAGTGAATGTCATAAGGGGTAGACTTTCCATTTACATTTTTTTTTCATGACCAGTAATTCCTCTCAGTTTTACTGTAAATGACAATTACCTAGGGCACTTTCAAAATTTCCAACTTCCAGGACAAATGATAAACCAATTATATTAGATGTTCCTGGGATGACAACAAGGCATTAGTATTTTTAAAGCTCCATAGGTGATTACAATGTGTAGCCAAAGTCAAGAACCCTGCTGTATGTTCTCCCTCCTTCCTGTGGTGGAAGTAGCCTTCCCACTTTCCAGTGGCTACAATGGTCACTGTCCACTAGAAAAGGTACGATGTGAGGGAGAGAAATAAAGCATAATCAGAATAATATATTCAATACACTTTCTCATTTTAGCCTTTATTATAGACACTAGAGGCCTGGTGCATAAAAATTCATGCACTGAAGTGGGAATCCCTCAGCCTGACTTGGCCCCTCTCACAGTCCAGGAGCCCTCAGGGGCAGGAGGAAACCTGGCGATCAGGGCAAGGCAATCCCCTATCACACATCTGCTTCTGCCACTGCCAGCAGTGCAAGCCTTGGTCAGCCCTGGTTACCTGAGCCTCAGGTGGACCTGGGCTGCCATCTGAGGTTTGCCTGTGTCTCAGGCAGGCCCTGGGTAGCTGTGGGGCTGAGGGGAGTGGGAGAGTCTGGAAGCATGCACGCCAAATGGCCTGGCCTGTCTGGGGATGGGCCTTGCCAAGTGCCTGCCTCCTCAGCAGGGCTGAGAGAACTGGGTGCTACCATCTTGTGGCTGTGGATGTGGCAGTCAATTAGCATATTCCTTCCTTATTGGCTGTGGATGAGAAATCTTTGTGATGGTATGAGGGCCAATTAGCATATTCCCTCTTTATTAGATAGAATGCTATTTCTTAGTTTTAAGATTTAAAGTGTTTTGGTTTCTTATGTTTATAGAACAGAATATAAATGTTATTCTAGACTAGGGGTGTCGAACTCAATCAGAGAAGGGGCCAAAATCTAAAATCCAGCCTAAATCGCGGGCCAAATGGTTTACTGAACAGTCATAAACTGTCATTGTGATGGAAATGCAGCGGAGTGCAGTGATGACAGCGCGGTGCGGGCCACATTGCAAGGCCTGGCGGGACGGATTTGGCCCGTGGGCCTTGTGTTTGACACATGTGTTCTAGACCATGCCAAAGGAAGTGTGTGACAGAAGGTAAGAATAGTGAAGGGAATAGGGAAAGCTTGACAGAAAGGCTGTAGAACTTGTACACTTTGGGTACATTGGTTAAAAATTCAAATCTAACCAACAGAAAAGCTAGAAGTTATATTAGCTATCAAAATCTTGGAAGAGAGGATGACGGCATAAGTGATACATCTCCATTGGACATTACAAGAGTCAATAGATACCATCTAAGAAAGATAAATAAAATAGCAGCTAATTCCATGGTATTTAAAGATAAGAAGGTGAGCACCGAGAGAACTAAAAGTAGAAATTGTGGAGCAAAGAGAGGTGTCCAGGACAAAAAACGTTCTATATTTATAAAGTTTTACCTTGTCCATATATCTAGCAAAAATTACAGATTGAAAAAAACAATAAAATTGGGATTCCAATACTGTGGTGCATATCAGGGATGGTTTGGGAGACTATCATAGGTCAAGGCCATTGTGTTGATGGTGACTACAGCCTACCTCTGCCCGTAGGCAGAATGCTGGAACCCAAGCTCCAGCTCACAACTGTGTTATATCCCAGCTGGAGGTGCTCAGATTCTCCATGGCCAAGTCCTTCCATTTTAGTGAGTAATGGCTTGCCACAGTGTCTTTTAAACTTTGAACTCTCCCAGGAGAGATATAGAGAGAAGGTAACATTTAAGGAGAATCCACATAGTAGCATTCCAATTTACCACCTTTCAGAGTCTTTGGACCATAACTATAATTAATGGTATTGTAGTAGTGCTAGAAGGTTTCAGCAGATGGTTTTGGTCTGTGTGACCTATGCTTTTAGATGTTCTGAGAAGTGTCTGGAGATAGACCACAGATAATGAAAATAGAGCACTGAATTGAAAAGATCTACGATGTCTCATGCAGGCTACACCTGCCTTCTGCGTCCTCAACTATCACTTGACTTCTAGAATTCCTAAAAAACGAGGGGATTCTCTGACTCAAGTTCAAATTCTCTTCCAGCCTTAACATTTAATATATCAAGTACTTTTCCCCTAGGAGTGCCATTGTTTATCTCTGGACTTCTTTAAATTTTTCTCTATCTCTATTGAGCTTTAAAATATAGGACAGCCAGTTAGACAGTTCAGAAACATGCCCTGTCTTCATATAAACACAATTAAAATCCCAGGCCTATCAATTTCTGCTGGATGACCCTGAGCAAGTTTCCTTATTTCTTCAAGCCTCCATTCCTCACCTATAAAATGGAGACCAATGTTGACCACTATTTGGAGAATCTGATGTATATTCTTTCTAGTCCAAAAGCATTCTCAGTAAATGTCAGCTTGTTATACTGAAGAAGATAGCATTAATAACCTAATGCCTGATCCCTAGGTTGTCATCAATTCAAAAGGAGAAATCCTATGTGAGTTTGCAGATAACTAGGTCAAATTTTCCTGTCTTTCTCATTTACAAAGAAATAAAAAAAACAAGAAAAACAAAAACCTGTTCTTACATGAGTCTCTGTGTTGGGAAAAACCGAATCACCATCTGGGTTCAACAGAAGCCAAGAAAAATACAGCATAGCAGATTAAATATCCCTGGGCCATGTTCCTTTCCCACCCTGGACCATTTTTCCTAGCCCAAACATCTGCTGTGGTGTTAAATGTACTTGCCTTTCTTTTGGAACTGCTCTCCCTTTGGCCAAGGATGGGCCCTACCCTTGCCTCCTGAGGTAACTATGGTCAGCATTTGAAGTTCCTGGACTCCAGTACCATCTATGTGTGTTAGGGTTAAAAAAAACCCTGGTGTTTTATCCTCATCCCATAGTCTTGTCTTTGGCCTATAGGAATATGAGGGGAAGGCAGAAAGGCAGGAAAGAAGGACCTTTTGCCAATTATTTATTTATTGCTGGCATCACTTACTCTTCCAAGCTACCTGTTTTTTTAGTATGAAAGAAATATTCCTTTAGTCTTTAAGGGGTATTTCATTTTATTTTTCAGTGTATATTGATATATTGTCGGGCCTTGAAAACTAAAAATGAAGAACCTATTTATATGTTTAAAAACCTGGTTCATTGTTGTTATTCAACCATTTGGTCACAGGGTTTCCTTACTGGTGACTTATCCATTAAAATTAAGCAAATGATTTAAGAGCAAGTGAAATATCATGTTTAAGTATATATAATACCAAGTGGAAATACATTCCCCAAAAGTAAAATCCTGAAGGGTTTAATATTCAATGGTAACCACACAGAATTTTACTATTGTTGTCATCTCTGTAGAAAATAAAACAGTGATGACCTGGGGAATTGGAGGACAGTCCACATGCAATTGCTTATTACTGAACTGAATCAGTCTTAATTCAACTAACCCAGCCTTAATTCACACTATAGCTCTGTTCATCCACTTTAAGAAGAAAAAAAAGCAAGAAAAAAAAAGCTCTATTTTGAATTTTGAATGAGCTAATTAAGATAATTTTCCTGGATGGAAAATAATTGTTGAATGGTTATTTTTCCATATAAATTTCATAATTAGTTTATTATGTTCCACAATGGGTACTTTTTAGTGGGAGTAAGTTAAATTTAGGCCATCCTTACAGTCTTCATTACCAGCATACTCTTGCTTATGAATCCTTAATAGCATTTAAAATTTCCACTTATATGCATTTTTCTTTTGTTTTTAAATACATTTTATTGTTATTGTTTATATTATATAGTTAGGTGTTCTTTTTTTTTTTATTATTTAGTCTTACTATTGAATCTGATGCCAGACAGTTTGGTTACTTACTGCTATTTTTATTTCTTTTTTAAAGAATTGTATCTTTTGCCCATATTTCTATCAAAACATCCATCTTTTTATGTTAATGATTTATAATGCTTTTATACATTATGGCTATTGATGTTTAATCTTTAGTTTAGAGGTACTAGGGAATTGAGATTATTTTTGTGCTTTATTATACAAATTAAGCATATGAAATGAGATGACCTATCCATTGCCACATAGAAAGTTAGTTGACAATCAGACTAACAGCATGGTCTTGTGTTTTATACAGAAGTTTCCCTCCCAAAAACTAGCCTCCTTTCTCATTTTCCTCTTAAATTAAGGATTATCCAATTACTTTATTTAATTCAAAGTAACAGTTAGTTCCCTAACTTAATAAATTAATCACCAAAAGCTGCTAATTCCCAAATCTTTACTACAAAAGTTGTATTTTACTTACATAACTTCTTATGAAGATTTTATATATTTGAGATTGAAAATTGAAACTGCTTTTCCCATAACTGCCACATATCACGCACTTAATTATTTCATGATATAGTAATCTTAAATCATTTTGAGAAAATTAAGTGGCAATTTAAAGCTAATTATTTTATTTGCAAATCAGTAATATATGAAAAATCTTATAGGAGCAAATGCACAACACACCAGTGAAAGTGAAACTTACTAAAGAAAATTAAACATTCTTTTTAATAGGTTTACTTTTTATTCACACACTGCAGCTGGCCCAACATGGTTATCACCATCAAACAGACTCTTCAGGAACCAAAAGATTTATCATTTCTATTTGATTTTTTCCTAAAAAAGCAGTCTATGAAATTAGAAATAAGTCTGGAAGTCATATACAGGTCCAGTTTCAGTACAATGTCACCTTTCCATTCCTCTCTTTAGTTCATAAAGCAAGTGAAATTGAGCCATGCCCCTGCCTCCAGGATTTCTCCTTTTCTGTCAGTTTTTTATTCACTCATGTCTGTTTTGGGGTTTTGTGTTTGTTTGTTTGTTTTGTTTTTTATTTATTTGAGGGGGGTTGTTTGTTTTGGTTCTTATTGTTTGTTAATTTGTGTGTGTTTTTCCAAATAGTAAAACCATTCTCTTGTACTTACTGGGCATTTGTACTTAGTGCTCCTTTATTTGAAATGCTCACCCTCATGCACATTTGAATATATGTACCAGGTCTGCAAGGACTTTTCTGTTTTGTAGCTGCTGAATCCTCAACATGTAGAGCTGTGTCTGACACTTAGCTTATACACAATAAATACACTGAATGGCCAGATTATGATGATCCCTGAGTGCATAATAATCTGCTCGCACTCGCTCTCATGCGCTCGTGTTCTCTCTCTCTCTCTCTCTCTCTCTCTCTCTCTCTCTCTCTCTCTCTATATATATATATATATATATATATATATATATATATATGTAAATGATAAATCTTTTGGTTCCTGAAGAGAGTGGAGAGAGAGAGAGAGAGAGAGAGAGAGAGAGAGAGAGAGAGAGAGAGAGAGAGAGAGAGAGAGAGAATATGAATTCTTGCATGGATGGGATACAGCCAGTCTGGCCAGGGAGAGGGGACATGGGTGGTTGGCTGGCCTGCCTGCTGGTCAAACTCCTGGTAGAAGGGACAATTGTCATATTAGTCTTTTATTATATAGGATAATATAGGATATATACTGAGTGGCCAGATTATTATGCATTCAGAGATAATAATCTGTACACTCACTGTATATGATTATTGAATGATTGAACAATACTGACTAGAAATCATTTTTGGTGGTGGTGATATAAATAATATTGTGATCTCAGGAGGCCTCTGCAAAACTGGTTGAATTCCTTACATCATACTTGGGTACTGAATTATTGCATTAGAACACATGTGTCAAACACAAGGCCTGCGGGCTAAATCCGTCCCGCCAGGCCTTGCAATGTGGCCCGCACCGCGCTGTCATCACTGCACTCTGCTGCGTTTCCATCACAATGACAATTTATGACTGTTCAGTAAACCATTTGGCCCGCGATTTAGGCTGGATTTTAGATTTTGGCCCCTTCTCTGATTGAGTTCGACACCCCTACATTAGAATAAAACTCACTCAGCCCTCTTCCAACTCTCCAATAGCACTCATTTCTTTCTCTCCCCTCCCTCACTTCTTTCCAGTCACACTGGCCTCCCCTCTGCTTAACAGGCTCAGCACATCTGAGCCTTTGGGTCATTTTGTTGGATGTACCTTCTGCAGGGAAGCACCTCTACAAAGGTGACTCCTCACTCAGGTCTCATTTTGAAGCTGCCTTCCTGGAGACCTTTCTTAGTGACTCAAACTGAATAACCCCCCCTTTGTTGTCTCTATCACATCACACTCTTTTATTTTTATTTTTCTCATGGCACATATCCAAGAGCAAAGACCTGTTATTTCCCCACTATATCATATAGCCAGAAGTTCACCTCCCATGATACATAGTGGGCACTCACAAAATATTTGGAGGATGAATGAATATAATTAGTCTAGCTCAGTGGTCGGCAAACTCTCATTAGTCAACAGAGCCAAATATCAACAGTACAACAATTGGAGTTTCTTTTGAGAGTCAAATTTTTTAAACTTAAACTTCTTCTAATGCCACTTCTTCAAAATAGACTCGCCCAGGCTGAGGTATTTTGTGGAAGAGCCACACTCAAGGGGCCAAAGAGCTGCATGTGGCTCTTGAGCTGCAGTTTACCGACCACGGGTCTAGTTGCCAAGATCATAAGATATGTGCCCTCCCAGACATCCACTAGCCACAGGGTGCTGAAATGACATATCTGTGAGTCTGTCTTCCATAGAACAGGTTCAATGTTTAATTCTCAGTTACTTCCCAGTCATTTCCCATAGCTTACTGGTACTGCATAGATGTGGGCTGAATAAACATGAAGCTGCAGAAAGGCCACATAAATTTTCCATCAGGACCTTTCATTTGAAAAACAGCGAATATGAATCACAGAGAGTAAAATATTAGAAAGTAAATATTATAGGATGGTCCAGGGAGGCCATATGAGAAGAGTTAACAAAAGAGTTAAGGTGTGCAAAAAAATAAGTGCCAGGAATTAGCTCTCCTAGGGAAAAGAAATACAACAATGAGATCACCAATTCAGGTATTCATTTCAGAGCAATGTCAAACCTCTGGTGTTATAAGTTAACATGGTCTTCTTTTTCTAGACTAAAAAGTAATGTTATTCATGTGCTTTGTGTAATGGTTCCTATAAGTCATATTTTTGATTAGCCTTTCAGTATCTGTTCTAAACTTCATTCTTTCTTTCTCTTTCCCTTCCTTCCTTCCTTCCTTCCTTCCTTCCTTCCTTCCTTCCTTCCTTCCTTCCTTCCTTCCTTCCTTTCTTTTTTCTTATCTGTAAACCCCTTCTCCTCACAGTTGGTCCTATCTTTAACTTTTCTGAAAAAAATCAAGGTCATTATAAAGGAAATTCCATAAACACCAATCTTCTCTACCAAAAACATCTTTGGTCCAACATACCTTTCTTTTCATTCTCTTCTGTGTCTGTATAATAGCTACATTTCTCCTTTCTAAAAATTAACTTTAACATTGCATCATGATTCCTTTTCCTTTTTGTCAAACAATGCCTTATCTCCTCAAAGGTCTTTCCCTTTGGTCTTACAAAAGACACAGGTCTTCCCACAAAAAATCAGTGGTGGCTACTGTTACTAACCTCTTCCCATCAAGCCCATATGAATCTTCATGGCTAGGTATCTTATATGCATGACATGCTATCTCTATTCTTTCACAGTACAGTTCCTCCATTATAATAAAGGTCTACTCATGCTTCATTTGTGGCTCTCTTCACAGTGACTCCCATGCTATAAAAATGTGAATACCAAACATGGGTTTCTACATTTCACATTTGGTGGACATTTTTCAATGTTGACTCTGCATGGCTGTTATTCAACATTCATTCCATGAGCTTCACTTGACTTTAAAGCATGATGCATGCACACTGACTTTTCCTTTGACACTATCTCCAAATTATTTTTATTTCCTAACTAGAGGCCCAGTGCACGAAATTCATACATGGGGGAGGATGATGTCCCCCAGTCTGGGCTGCACCCTCTCGCAATCTAGGGATTCTTGAGTAGGGTGCCTAGCCTGGCTGGTGATAGCAGCCTATTGGGGCTTTCCTTCCCCCAGCTGCCAGCAACTGGACTCGTCCCCACCACTGCCATTCTGGCTATCTGTGTGGCGCTGTCCCTCCTCCCCCACCACTGGTTGCCTCCCTCTATGGGTAATAGGCATGGGGTGCAATCACTTGGCTGGCCTGGGCCTCCCTCTGCAGGATGATCGATCACAGGGCCTCCACATTGATTGCCCTACAGAGGGAGGCCCTGCCCACCAACCACAGTACCACCAGCATGGTGACCTGGGCCTCCTTCTATGGGGCAATCCTGGGGCAATTGTGGGGCCCCCTGACCAATCACATCACACCTGCCTTGGCAGGCCTGGTGTCACTGTTTGTCATAGCATGATCATCTAGAAGGTCATCTAGATGGTTGTTCTGCTGTTCTGCCATTCAGTCGATTTTCATTTAGGCTTTTATTATTATAGATTGTAGAGAGCATTCCAAGGCCTTCTATTCTCCTTTAAAGAAGTTTTCCTTGAGATTTTGTCCATTTTTACGTCTTAAGTAAAACAATAAATGAATTTCCAATATCACTGAGTACTTTCTAAGGGCCAAGCAAGGTTTGGGCATCGTGTATCCAATATTTGAATGGTTTATGAACATATGACACTAGACTAGTTTGATAAACACTGAGTCAAATGTAAACATTGTTTTACAGGAATGCAAATAGAATCAAAAAATTTTACAGGGCAGCAGAGAAACAAAACTGAAAAAAATGTTAAATACAAGCCTACTTAGAAAAGTAGGTTACAAAATAGAATGATGCATATATACATATGCATATTTTATAAACTAGAGAGGGAAGTAAATGGACATAGGATGGTAAATGAGCCAGGATTTCAACTGAGTAGCCATTCTGGTGGAAGAGATGTGGAAGCTGAGTAGTAAGCTAGCTTGGGATGAGGTGGGTGGATGTCCAAGGAATGAGAGCAGCATGTGTGAAGGTCTATGGGAAAAAACAACAGGGTGCATACCTCCATTCACTCACATTCACTGGGCACTTGAGTGTTCACTGACACATCGGCAAGGTGACTAAAATTTATTTCTTAAGTACCTTATTTCATGTGGAGATTCAGGCCTGTGAGGATTGTAAGTAGAATTCCTCGCTGCCTATAAGCCCATGGTCTAATGGGGTAAAGACCAAATGGGCAATCATAGTTAGTCCACGTGAAAGGGAAGAGCAAGTCCTAGACTGAGGCCAACAAGGAGGGGGAGATAAGCTAAGTCTTTCAAGTTATACTCACACTTCATCCAATTATGATAAAAATGATCACCCTGTCAGGTAGGCACAGTACAGCAATCACACACATCACATTATGACATTTTCTAATATGTCCCTTCTACAAGTGTTACCTGTATTAATTTGATAAGTTAAACTACAGATACAAACAACCTCTGAATCTCAGTAACTTAACATGAGAAAAGTATATTATATTTATTACTCATTTAATATTCAAAGTGGTTCTGAGCAGAGAGAAGCTTATATGCACAGTTATTTAGGAATGTAGGATCATTTCTTCTTATACGTCTAAAAATTGCATTTCTTAGGGCATAAGTATCCAAAATGTGGCTCTTGAGCCAGCAGCAGTATCACCTGATAACTTGTAAAAAATGCAAATGCTTGGGCCTCATCACAGACTGGCAGAATCAGAGTCTTTGGCTCTGGGATATGGAAATATGTGTTCAACAAGCTGTCTTTGTGATTCTCGAATTTGAGAACCACTGCTAATGTCTGGCATAGGAGGGCAGGGAGTGTGGACCACTCATGAGAGTTTTTAGGGAATAGTCCCAGAAATAGCATATATTGCTTTTGCCACAGTCCAGTGGCTGCTACTCAATCATGAGCCTACCTATTAAGTTGAGACATATAATCTCAGGAAGAAAAGAACTGTTCTTCCCACTTCTTGTCTCTCATGCCCCAAATTTATTTCCCCTCAGCAATCAGACTAATCTTCCTAAAAGATGAATTTGTTGTGCCACTCCCAACTAAAATATCCTTGCTAAGGTCTCATAGCCTCTGAATGACACTCCTTAGCCTTCCAAGGACTGGTGCCCCACCCTGGAACGCTAAACTCCAGCTGTTTTGAACTACTACAATAACAGCCATGTGCCCTCTTCTCTGGACCATTGCACCTGCTACTCTTTCCATCTCTCTTCCTCCTGGCCACTCCCCTTCACCTTTCAGGGCTCAGCTGGGATGTGACTTGGTCCAGAAACATCTCCCTGAAACCACTCCCTATTTCTCCTTTAAGACTAGGTTAGATTCCTTCTGCTAACCTATGGTAATTCTTATCACTTTTAATTTCAACCACATAAGTCTTTGGATGGCACAGACTGTATCTTACATATTGTTGTTTCCTTGTTGCCCATAAAGAACCTGGTGCATGGTAGATGCTCAGTGAATATCTGCTAAGTCATTCAAACTAGTTTAGTAGATGCTCAATGGATGCTTATAGATGAGAATGCTTATTGTATCCTTTGGCTAGAATTTGTTAGTAAGGCCAATATTCCTCTTTCTCAATTAAGTACTACACCTATGCTATAGCAGAGACCTTAAACTCTGAATATAAGGGATTGCATACAAGTGGCACTGGGGTGAATCAAACCCATTCTAATCACACACACAAAAAAAATCAACTCAAAGCCATGCTCTGGTTACAGTCAACTCACCTTTTTTACAGACAAGTTCTGCATATTTTCATCCCATGTGAATTTACATATGTAATTTACATAATAAATAGGAAAATAAGAAAGCTCAGTATAATCAAATTACATTGTTAGAAAACAGAAAATAAAGCTTACTGATGCTGGTAGGACAAGGAAGAGCTCTCAGTAGCTTAATTATTGGATGAATCAGCCCTCTATTCCTATCAGTGCTTCTGCCATGACTCATTCAAATGGAGTAGTTTTCAATTAAAACTGTTAAATTCAGAGACTGTTCTATTAAAAAAAAAAAAAAAAAAGAGCAACACCCTCATAGGAGTATGGAAATAAGCAGCATTAGCTCTGAAAGTTCAGAAAATAGCAGTAGCAACTGTCTCTCACCCTTGCCTGTCTGTGCTCCTGGTTCTCTCATAATCCCTTTTCTATGGACTATTCTTCATCAGTTCATTCTCATTCCCTCTCTCCCTCTCTCCCTCCCTACCTCCCTCTCTCTCCCTCTCCCTCTCTCCCTCCCTTCTGTCTCCTTGGTCTACAAGCATGACTACTGCTCTCATTAAAAAAAAAAAAAAAAAAACCATGTCCAAATAACACTATGTCTGTTGGGTTCTCTGTGAAGTAGACACCTAGGTGGAGTTAGGAACAAAGGATTTAATGAGGAAGAAGGTATGTGAAAGTCAAAGAGAGGAGGCAAAATTATGTACGGGAATGAAGGAGTGGTGGTGTCACCTGCCCAGAATCACACAACTAGTAGGTGTCAACACCTAAAACTGAAACTCTGGCTCCAGAATCAAAGTGTGTAACCAATGTGTATACTGCCTGTGTTTTCTCCTGCCCTGATAAATCATGCATTTCATTGCTACTAAAATCATAGTTTTTTATAATTATTTATTAGAAGCCAAACACTCTACTAAGTTCCCTGTTATATCTATTACCTATTTGGGAGGTAGACATTATTTTCTGCCTTTTACATATTAGAAACCCAAGTCTCAGTGAGGTTAAATAACATGCCCAGACTTGTTCAGCAATTAAGTAGCAGAATCAGAATTCCCACTTCAAACTCATGCTCTCAGACCTGACTCTACCTTCTTTACACTGTCATTGCCTTTGAGATGCCATAGAGTTTTATTCATCTTTGTAATCACATAACTTAACAAACTATAGACATTGAATAAGAAGTTGCTGAATGAATGGATAACCAACATGCTTTTCCAGAATTTTTGTCAAATTATAGAATTGTGCTCAATAAAATAAAAATAAAAAGTGAGTCAAAACAACAAAAATACTATGGTCACTTTTTTTTTTTTTTTTTTTTTTTTTTTTAAGAGCATATTACTGAGATAGTACTATTCCTAATAGTATTGGGAACACTAGTCCAGTGGTGATAGAAGGGATTTGGTTGGACTGGAATATGGTCAGATATCTTTTATTTCTTGAGGAAAGCAGTCTATGTTTATTTTCTTTTTAAAATATCAGAAATAGCTTTTATGATTTATAAAAGAGAAAAATGCTAATTGACTATACCTTTGCTATGCCCATAGCCAATCAGAGTGAGTATGCAAATTAATCCAACAAGATAGAGGTTAATTTGCATATGCAGGCAGGAGCCCTGTGAAGCCTGCTGTAAGGGGAAGGGGCAGTGGAGGGAGCTACTGGAGTGGTGCTCCAGGCAGAAGCAAGGACTTGCTGGCTCTGGGTGGATGGGGAGCGGGAACATGCTGGCTCTGGGCAGCCCTGGAGCAGGGATGTGCTGGCTCTGGGCAGCTGGAGTGGAGAGAAGGGACTTGCTTGCTCCCAGGCAGCTGAGAGTGAAGCCAGGGGCCTATTCTTGCATGAATATTGTGCAATGAGCCTCTTGTATAAATATAAGATTTATAGTAGTTAATACATTAAGCACACATAGTAGGAGAGATTTTTAAAGACATAACCTTCTCCTCTAGGACACTGAAGAGGTAGAATTTTAGTTCTTGACCTTATTTGCTGGTGAAAATCAGTCAATAAGAAAATGTTTATCACACCTGTATAACCACAGGAATCACCAGGGAAGCTCATCCTATGTAATAAAGAGGAAAATGCCAATTGACCGCATAGCCTCCCACAAGTTGGCCGCCCCCATGTGGTTACAAGATGGCCACCAAAAGACAGCCTGCAGGGGAGGGCAGTTACCTGTGACCAGGCTGGCAGGAGAGGGCAGGTGGGGACAATTAGGCCTGCAGGGGAGCATTGAGGCATCATTCAGACTAGCGGGGCAGTAGTTAGGGGGTGATTAGGGTGGCAGGCAGGTGAGTAGTTGGGAGCCAGCAGTCCTGGATTGTGAGAGGGATGTCTGACTGACGGTTTAGGGATTGGGTCTAAACCATCAGTGAGACATCCCCCAAGGGCTCCCAGATTGGAGAGTGTGCAGGCTGGGCTGAGGGACAGTCCCTCCCATCCCCCAGTGTCTGAATTTTTGCACCAGGTCTCTAGTTATAATATAGGTTTCCAGGCCCCACCAACCACAGATTCTTCTTCAGTAGATCTGATAAGAAGCCCAGAAGTCTGCATTTTATAATAATACCCAAGTAAGTCCAGTAGATGGTCCGTGAACCACATTTTGAAAAACTCAAGTTAATCACAGGGGCTACCATCAGCTAATATGTCACATATGAGAAATCTTAACAAACATAGCTTTTTCAGAGGGTAAAACTACTATTGTAATAAAATTGTTTGATGTCCATTATTTCCCATAATGATTTTTAAAACTGTATTATAAGTCCTTAGCCCATGTATGTGCCAGCTTAACTTAAGTGGATCAGTGTGGACAGAACATTTCACAACTATTTAATACTTTATACTGATTTGGAGGGGAGGGGAGAGCTAATGATTCATTTTGCATATTTAATGTGTTTATGTCATCCCAGCAGAGTTTTATTTTTCCATTAATAGCATGTCATTGAAACTATGATGTCTTCAATCATAAGAATTACTCATGTATTAAGTATCACTGAGAAAGAAAACAATTCCAAAATGGAGAACTTAATATACGACAACAAAGAGCTATGTCCTCAGTGACATTAAAGGAGAAATAGGGGACAGTGCCTTAGTTTGTGTCCCTCCAAAACCCGATCCTGATCCAGGCCTATGTGCAGATAGTTTATTTGACAGTGTCCCCAGGAAGCACAAAGGAGGTAATGGGGAAATGAGACAGGGAAGGGCAGGCAACCAATGAAGCATGGTGTCATGAGCAGATTGCCGCTGTGAGCAAATGTGCTCAGTCCCATTGAGGACCCTGGGAGGCACCATGCAGAACACACCTTAGAACTGCTGCTTGGAGCGACAGGGAAGCTGGGATATCACCAAATGACTCCCTTTCCTCCTTGGTTGAGGGTTGTCAGGGCATTAGTTCCCCAGCACATTTTGCCAAAGAGCAGTTAATAAGTGAGTGATTCTCAGACATCCCCGTGCACAGACCTCCTGGACTGAACAAGTTACCCTGGCACTTCCAGTGGAGAGGCAGAGAGATGCAGGCCCTAGAAGGGGAAGCCATCAGAGTATGTAGGGTACTGTCCACATTAGCTGCAGGGGTCTCTCCAGCCCAGGAGTGATGGCTCGGGCACCAATAGCTGCTCAAAAAAGCTTAGGGACTTGAGTGTCTCACCTTTGACATTGATAGAGGGAGGTTAAGAATGTCTCCTTTGAGGAGTGGAATCACAAGCTGGTGATAACCATGCAGGTTTATGTCCTAAATTTCATGTCCCAGAGTGGTCCATAGAAACTGCAGGGAGTCTTCTTATGTAGGGAGGAGGTATCTAGTTTGTGACCAGAAGACTCCTGCATAAGAGCACTCTCTTTCTTTCTCTGGACATACAAACATGTTCACTTGTCATGGACACACATATATGCGCACACACACATGCACACATCATCATCATCACATCATCATATCTCTAATAGATGTCTCTTTATACTGGAGGACACTTACTGGTATATGAGAACCTGTCTTCTTTCTTTCTCTAAGGTTTACAATCACACAAATAGTGTTCAATTGAAGTCAGCAGAAAACTAAAATTTAAGGGCAGCTTTTAATATAATTCTTTCCATTTACCCAAGGAAAACCACAGGGCAGGGGTAATGCTCCTGCTTCTAGCTGCACTATTTTCAACTTTCAAAGAAAAGTTTTTTACAAGCGAACATGTCTATATAATTCTATAAAAAGAAAGAAATTAAACTCTTCGTTTCTTCCTTTTTAAAAAGTTTGGTCTTCAGGCTTTTATTTGACAATCACATATGGATTGGTATACACCTTTTTTAGAAAAGCACTGTGTCCTGGTATCAATCGATAAAAATTGGATTGCCTCCTCCTCAAAAGTGAATTGTTATCTTGCTGAAAAGGTATGTGACAGGGCCTCTGGTTTGGTAAAATACATGAACAAAAAAAGGATTAAGATTTCTTTGCCTGAAAGGAAAAAGTCTGGGTGTTATTTTATTATTATTATTATTATTATTATTATTATTGGAAAGTTTACTGAATTGTCTCCTAGAACAAGAGATTAAATGTCAAGAGATAAAGCAGGAGAGAGGCCCATTATTTAGTGATGTCAGAACCCTTTCTCTCACTGGTGGCACTGTTTCCACACAAAGAATGAAATCAGTTTGAAAACTATTATATAAGAGGAAAGAGGAGTAGCTTTGACAGTCTGAGAAAAGAGGCAAAAAAAAAAAAAAAAAAAAAGGGGCAGCCAAAAAGGTGGCTAGCAATTTCTCAGTTAGAAAAGTTCTGGAACAAGCAAGATATTCATGACAATGGGAAATACCAGAGTGTCCAGAGATATCAGCAATCAAGATAAAAGCTAAATTCAGAAGTCTATCAAGCTGTGAAGCAACAGGTGAGATGCTCAGCACACAGGAGCCAGAGGGTCCTTAGCAACCCAGTGATGTCAGCCTGAGGCCAGTGCTATAGCATGAATCTAGAGGTCTGCTGTGACATCACCACAGACCCAACCACAATTGATGGACCACCATCTTTACTCCTGGGGACCACCAGACCTCTGGGGTCCAAGGAAGCCATGAAACCTTATGTGGCTTTATTTTTAGAATATTTTCCCTGGATTCCAAAACATCACATCATATACTTCTAACCCCAGTGGTAGGAGTTCCAGAGTGGCATTAACCTGGTTTTCCAGATTAAAGAGGCCATGGAGTAAGCCTGTCTTCAAAAGGGGAATCAAATTACTAAACTTTGACTCTAAAATACTCCATGGAAAAGGACTGTGGTCTGTGTTACAGGGCCCTGCATAAGCTATGGGAGGGGAGAACCTTGGCTGCCACCATGTCTACTGAACCTGCTGCCGCTGACCACAGAGAAGTCCCAGGCACTGGAGGAGGACTTTCTCTCTTCAATGTGAATCAGTTTGTGCTATGCTGCCCTCACCCAAGCCATTTTAGGGATATGGAAGACATTCAAGTCCCTTGCTTTCAAATGGATTAAGATTGACCACACAGACCTGTGAAAAAAGATCCTGGACCACTTTTGAAATTCCAGTCCCATATCAGCTGCCTTCTTAGCACTCTGTCACCCCTGTCACTGGCATTGGGTGATGCAGTGGGAATAGACCAGGAGGGAAGTTAGAACTTTTAGCCCCAACCTCATTGCTGGGTGGCCTGGGACAGCCACACCACATCTCTGTGGCTCAGTGAAGAGATTTGGTTGGACTGGAATATGGTCAGGGATCTTTTATTTCTTGAGAAAAGCAGTCTTATTCAGACAATAAAAGGCAACAATGATCTACAAACTAAAAGGGGAAGAAAGCCCATAGACAGAGAGGTTTGGCAAATGTAACATTAACTTCTCACAGGTAACCTAGAATTCTTTTTGGTAAAAGGCTTCTGGTTGAGTTGACTAGTAGTTTTAGTTACATGCTTAGTGAAAGTGGCCTAGTCAGTTTTACGTGTGTGTGCATGTGTGTGTGTGTGTGTGTGTGTGTGTGTGGTATTTGCTCTGGTAGTAATAAGCTCGGCTGAATGTGTACAAATGGTTAACTCCAAAGAAGTTCAAAGATTAATTTCCTGGTATCTGTAATATGGTTCTGTGAAGAAAAGCTGGGTGGAAATAAGCTTTCATCTAATACCAGGAGTGTTTGAAAACTTCTTCTAGTAGGAAAAATTCTATCACTTTTCGTTGAAGCTGAAAGAATTGGTGCTGAGGGGCCAAAACCAGAAAGGGAATAGCTTAGCAGTACTGCACACACTGGCCTCGGGTTCAGGGCCCTCCCACAGCTGACCTCAGGAGCATCTGTAAATCTGCTCCTTATTTCTTGGATGCAGCTTTCTTCCTGGTATAGATTGCTAGCACTTTTGTCAGGGATAAAGGTGATGCGCTAGATTTGATGAAATGTTCAAAATCAATTGTGCTTTTAAGGAAAATGTAGCATATAAAGAGGGACAATCTAGTGGAAATAACTAAGGAATCTATTATTAAGAATGTATAGGATTAAATTATTCTTTAAGAACTATAGACATAATTATGCAGGATTTCAACCCAAGCAGTCAAAAGTGCTTTATTTCAGGAACCTTAAGTGTATGATCAAGTTACTAAGAATCCAGCTTTGGCTATTTCTGGCAGTAAGTTTCTTCCTTATGAGAGATTCCACATAAAGAACCATTGAAAAGCCCAAAGCTGCCCCACTGAGGCTCCTTACATAGTTAAAGCCCTATTAGAGTGAAAGAATCAAGAGGCTCCTCTGGAAAAAAAACATAGATAACTCTGTTCACTGGGACCCTGCTGGGTACAGATGTATCTGGTTGCTGTAGAGAGAAACAAAAGCCACAAAGGGCGTGTGATGGCGAGAGGGGGAGTTTGAGAGACACCCAATTTGTATTGTTCCTGCTGAAAAGACTGTGATTTGAGGCCAGTTCTGGCAGCCCCCAGCTGAGAAGGGTCTCCTTGTGGCCTTCATTCCTGCCAGGCCCTGGAAGGGGTGGGGAATGCTTAATGAGAATTAGATGCTTAATTGGGACCTGGAAAAGGAAAAGAAAAAGGCAAACATATAGAATGTGATCAGAAGGCAGCTCAGTGAAGCCTAACAGGAAAACACCTGGGAAGGCTTCAGTGGTTGTGATCACGTACAGAGGGGCTGGGCCTTTGTTTTAGATTTCGGGGGGTTGGGGGGCAGTACAACCAGCAAAGCAGGGTGGAAGAGGACAAGGGTCAGGCCCAATGTAGTCAGGTTGAAGATGCTAAACTGAGTCCTCCACATGTTTTATACACAGAAAATATATTTTACCCAGCCAAATGCTTGGCATGAGTTCAATCTATCCAGAACAATTGAAATTGACTCAGTGATTCGGCTTCAGCTTACATGCCATCTTGTCCTCCAAAATTTTTCTTCACCCCTTTTAGGAAAAGTGAATCACTCTCTCCTTTGTGCTTCCATAATTCCTGGTTTATGCCACAGCTCTTGTCACTTGGCTTGTGTGTAGTTAGTGCATGTTCTCTCTTTCTCATGCTGTCTCTTACACACACACACACACTAGCTTGTGCACTCCATGAAGGCAGCATTTGCTTCATTCATTTTGTACCCAATCCCATGAAATACTGATGGATATTTTGGGGGGCTTTTCTTCTTAAATATTGAGTTTCTATAGAGTAGTTATTCTGACAATAGCTAATGATGAATTTCCAAATCATTCTCAGAGTGACTATATTGAGGCACAGTATCTGGTTAAACATAAAAGAAGAATTTATATATATTTGGATTCATGTCCACCCCCAGCTACGCCCACTGTCTTTCATCTTTTCCTAAGGACAGCTTCTGATTTTGATTAGGATAAAATATTTTCAATTAACACATGAAGAGGTGAGTTGCCATGGAAAGGGTGTTTCAAAGAAACATGAGAATTTTCCACCAGTATGACCCTGTCAGTTTAATTATCCATTATTTGTCTTTGGAGAGGAAGATATGGGCATGTGTGTACAGTGTTTTTCAAAGTGATGAAGAGAGGTAGAGGGTCAAGTAGCTACTTTAACATTGGGGGTCTTTTGGGGGGGAAATAGGCTAGGTAAGGGACAGTTTACAAATATATCTTTGTCCCAAAGTATTAACTAAATATAAATCAACTGTATCAGTCTGCTTGGCATAACAAAAATATAGTCGAGAGGGTGGTTTAAACAATGGAAATCTTACACTTCCAGACTGGGAAGTCTAAGATTAAGATTAAGGGGCTGGCTTGTCTCTATTGGGGGAGCGCCTCCTTGCCTATAGATGACCTCCCTCACTGTACGCGCACACGGCAGGAGAGAAATCTCTCTCCTCTTCTTATAAGGCTACAGCCCTATCAGAGCAGAGCCTCACCATTATGATCTCATTTAACCTTAATCACCTCCATAAAAACCCTATCATTATGTGACATAAATGCAATTACATGGGGCTCCAACATATGGATGTGGGGGGGGGGGGTCTATAACATGAAGTCTGATCAGAATGATTGTTGATCACTCTTCCTGAAACCAGCTGCTGGCAAAGGGCAGGTGTGTGAAGGGTCCACAAGGAATACCCGGTTACACAAACCAAAGGAGTCTAGGCACCTGGTCTTGGGTTTCATATGGTGGGGTTGAAGTCGGGTTCCAAACCTCACCCTCCTTCAAACACAACACTATGAAAGTAGATAATAAGTAAAACAACCAAACGAAGAACATCAACAAAGACCAGTAATCAGACAAAAGAACAGGCTCATACCAGCAAAAGGAAAGACATTTCCAAAAATGTAAGAAGGCAGGAGCTGGGGTATTGCCCCAACTCACCCCTAACTCCACCAGGCTTAGAAATAATCCCGAGTAAGATCTTATTAGCTACCATTACCCCCCCCCCCCAACAGAAAGGAGCAGCCAGGGGGATTTTCACAGGCACATGAACACCTTTTATTTCACCTTTCCCCAAAGAGGCAGGAAAACTTTCTGTAATTCTCCTTTTTACTGTCTCCTGCTGAGAGGAAAATGGGAGAGGGAAAGCAGGCCAGTAACAAATGTCTAGAACTAATTACCTCTAGTGAAACAAACAAACAAACAAAATCACAAGTATTTCAGCAAATAGAAAATAAATAAGGCAAGATCTTTGTAGTGAGCAAGAAGCAGGCAAGAAGGCACTCAAAAGGCTCAGGTGGAGCCCCCTAAAGGGAGATTAAAAATGGCGGCACGGACACGCTCCCAAGAACAAACTGGAATTACATACAACTAAAATGCAGAACAACTTCCTGAATAATCAACAGAAGATTCACTGGAGAGAACCCTGGTCACTGAGGACCGAAAGTGGAGACCGAATAGAGACTTGAACAACCTAATTTTGTTTTGAAATACAATTAAAATACCTAGGCAGTGCCCTCAGCTGGTCCCAGATCTGTCTCCTGCTTCAATGGTGTTTGGATGGAACAGACCAAGGGATGCCCCTTCTACCAGCCTCCGGCCACTCTCCTGCATCTTATCCAGTCTTCACCTTCAGAATCACTTTTGTGACCAACCAACACTCCTTTTATTTGTTTTCTACCTTAACTCCTTATAGCCTAATAGTCATGAGCTCCCAAATTGCTCAGAATTATTCCACTGAGGTGGAGGCTACAGCCAACTGCCTGGCAAACTTGCATCTGCGGGGCCCCTACACCTACCTCTCTCTGGGGCTTCTATTTTCTCTGTGACGATGTGACTCTGGAGGGTGAGGGCCGCTTTCTTCCACAAGTTGGAGGAGAAGCACGAGGGCGCTGAGCGTCTCTTAAAGTTGCAAAACAAGTGCGGTGGCCACAATCTCTTCCAGTTCATGCTGAAGCCTCCCCCAGGTGAGTGGGGTGACACCCAGGAAGCCATGGAAGCCGCCCTGGCCCTGGAGGGGAATCTGGACCAGACCTTTTTGGACCTGCAGGCCCTGGGTTCCACCCGCGCAGACCCTCAGCTCTGTGACTTCCTGAGAACTACTTCCTGGGTGAGGAGGTGAAACTCATCAGAAAATAGGCGACACCTGACTCATTAAGAAGATGGGTGGCACCTGACTCACCTCTGCTGGTGGGGCTGGGAGAGTATTTCTTAAAAAGGCTCACCCGCAAGCAGGACTACCGTAGGAGCCTTTGGAGCCCAGAGGCCCTTGGAGGTCCCTTTAAATCACCCTCATGTCTGCCTTTTAACTGAGCTCTCCCTGAAACTACAAGCCATTCTTTTAGGCTCCTGAAGCCCTCTTCCATGCTTTGGACCAAATGAAACAATAAAGTTTTTTTGCAGAAAAATTAAAAAAAAAATACCTAAATGAGAAGGGGAAAGTTCGTGAGCAGTGAAAAGGGATTACAGAGTTAAGGCCAAAAATAAATAAATAAATAAATAAATAAATAAATAAATAAATAAAATAAAATTAAAAAGAAGGAAGAGGAGGAGGAGGAGAAGGAGCCCTGTAGAATCTATTTAGGATCTGCAGAGGGTTTATTATCATCTTCTGTTTGGGGAGGCTGAGAAACAGAAAAGAGAATAGGGAGCCTCCCTGACTGACTCTTGCCTTTACAACAAAAGTTTTAAGTCTCATGATGAATTGGAAAAACTATCCAAACACAAAGAACAGCCTCCCACTGTGAAAGGCAACAGTGCAGACAAATTGGTGTGAACCTGGGCTGGGCATGGGACACATGGTGAGAAACTCAGCACAACTAATGTAGTAAGTGCTCTGGCCGCTTACTCCTCCCAGAGAGAACTCTCAAAAGAAAATGCTTCTAGAGAACTCCTAGAGGACCAATAGGTCACACCTCCTGTAAGGAGTCTGCTAATGTGTGCCATACACCTCACTCTGCAAACACATGGAAGCCATAACTGAGAGAGAAAGAGAGAGATAGTGAGTGAGTGAGTGAGTGAGAAAGAGAGAGAGAGAGAGAGAGAAGAAAATGTGCAAGCCAGCAAAAGACAGGTGGGGGGTTTATTTTGAAAGAAAGTATGATCTGAGAAAAATCTTTTGTCTGCTAGTGTGGGTCAGTGGTTGAGTATAGATTCATGAAGCCAAGAAGTCACTGGTTAGATACTGGTCAGGGCATATGCCTGGGTTCTGGGCTTGATTCCCAGTAAGGGGTGTGCAAGAGGCAACCAATCAAAGATTCTCTCTCATCATTGATGTTTATATCTCTCACTCCCCTTCCATTTCTCTCTGAAATCAATAAAAATGATATAAAAGAGTATACAAATATTTAAATTCTCTAGGGTTACTATAAAAAACTTCTAAAGAATATTAAAGAGTTTAAAAATAAGGAAACTGGAATATAAGAACCCAGGAAATAAATTTTTAATCCATAGATAAATAAATTAAGAACAGTAAAGACTAAATTACTGAAAAAGGGGGAGGGGTCTTGAGATTATCACAGAGAAAGAGAACACAGAAAGTCTAGAACAATTACAGAAAAATATTGTATATAGAAGAGAAAAACAAATTATCCTTTGTGGGGAAAATTGGCGTCCCTGAAATTTAAAAGTCTCTAAAATTTAGAAGTCCACATATAAGAGGGAAATTCCCTAAGGGACAACTGAATTGTTTCAAAAACCAGTAGCTGTCTCACTCTGAAAAGATGTCAAATAGAAATAAGTTAATAAAATTGGATTAAAAATTTTTATGGCTATCTTGGCATTTGAAAGTCACTTTAAAAAATATGTAAAACTTTTAGAAGACAGAATAGTTAATTTTATTTAGTGTGTCTTTTTTTAAATATATTTTATTGATT
The DNA here is from genome assembly GCF_014108245.1 of Pipistrellus kuhlii. Lineage (NCBI taxonomy): Eukaryota > Metazoa > Chordata > Mammalia > Chiroptera > Vespertilionidae > Pipistrellus > Pipistrellus kuhlii. Next base: position 67,445,591 of record NW_023425562.1, read on the forward strand.
TTTTACAGAGAGGAAGGGAGAGAGATAGAGAGCTAGAAACGTCGATGAGAGAGAAACATCGACCAGTTGCCTCTTGCACACCCCCTACCGGGATGTGCCCGCAACCAATGTACATGCCCTTGACCGGAATCGAACCTGGGACCTTTCAGTCCACAAACCGACTCTCTACCACTGAGCCAAACCGGCTTCGGCTATTTAGTGTGTCTTAAAGAAAATCAAGACAATGACAATTTAGGGGAAAATATTTGTAATATATTGGACAGAGAGAGTTAATATCCTTAATTTATGAAGAGAATATAAAAGTCAATAACGAAAAAAAAAAATGAACAACCAAATAGGGAAATTGGAAAAATACCAAAACAATTGAAAAAAAAGGGGGGGTGGATAAAAAGAGGGAGTGAGGGGCAGAGGAGGAATGGAAAGATGAAGAATAGGAGAAGAGAGGGAGAATCTGGACAATTACATTCCAAGAAGTAACTAAAAATGAAAATGCCTTTGAAATGCAGACAGTGTTAGAAGCATGTGGCTTAATTTAAGTGGTATGGTTAATGAATTTAGGCATTAGCTTTTGATAAACAAAATCCACTCTTTGACCCTCTTAATTAAAACCTCCCATTTCCAACCAAAAACTTAAAGACTAAAAGAAATTTGGTTGTTGGTTTTTTTATGGAAGACTTTGAACCAACTTACCTTTAGCAAATTGCAATGAACAAGGCTTGTTCCAAAGCCAGAAAGACATAAATATGTCGCATTTTATTTTTGACGAGAGGCCCAATGCACAAAAATTCATGCACTGGGGAGGGAGGGGTTCCCTCAGCCCAGCCTTCCCCCTCTCACAGTCCAGGAAGGAGCCCTCAGGGGATATCCTACTGACAACTTAGGCAAGCTCCCCATGGAAGGCAACTGGATGATCAGGGGAAGACACTGCCCCCATCACCCCACTGCTGCTGCCACTGCCAGCCGCTGCAGCTGCCAGCCCTCAATCCTAGCAGCCACCAAGATATTTTTATCAACATGAACTCCAGTCCCTTTACCACAAAAAAATAAAATAAAATAAAATAAAAATGACAACTTTCTTTAGGCATTTTCAAGATGTCTCTTTCATAGGATATGACATTTCTTTCTTTCTTTCTTTCTTTCTTTCTTTCTTTCTTTCTTTCTTTCTTTCTTTCTTTTTTTTTAATCTTCACCTGAGGATATTTTCCCATTGATTTTTAGAGAACTAGGAAGAGAGAGGAAAAGAAAGAAACATCAATGTGAGAAGGTTACATCAATCAGTTGCTTCCTGCATGAGTCCTGACTTGGGCCTTGGCCAGGGAGGAGCCTGCAACCTAGATATAGGCCCTTGACCAGAATCGAACCTGGACCCTGCTGTTGGCAAGCTAAGGCTCTATCCACTGAGCCAAACTGGCTAGGGCAGGATATGACATTTCTTAGCCCCTTCAGCAGCAGACTTCCATTTTTTCCTCCAGGAGTGATGTGGAAAAACCCTAGATCACCTTCTTGGATTCTTTTTTTTTTTTTTTTTTTTTTTTTTTAATATATATTTTATTGATTTTTTTACAGAGAGGAAAAGAGAGAGGGATAGAGAGCTAGAAACATCGCTGAGAGAGAAACATCCATCAGCTGCTTCCTGCACACTCCCCAATGGGGATGTGCCCACAACCAAGGTACACACCCTTGATCGGAATCGAACCTTGGACCTCTCAGTCCGCAGGCTGATGCTCTATCCACTGAGCCAAACCAGTTTCGGCCACCTTCTTGGATTCTTATTACCCAACCGAGAGGTATACCACAGGCTTAGTCAATGAATGGTCAGAAAAGGTGTTTCCTGTGCAGCTCACATGCGGGAGGCGGAACTTCTGGATGGCTGTGGCTCTCTCCAGGCCTAGCAGCCACAGTGGCTTCCAGGCCATCACTCTCCTAGCAGCCTCCAGGGCTGCCAGGCCCTCTCTCCCTGGCAGCTAAGGCAGCTTTGTCAGGAAGGACGTCAAGAAGGTCCTCCGGAAGACATCTGGTCTAATGAGCATACTACCCTTTTATTAGTATAGATACTTATTTTAAATGACAACAGTGCTTTCTCCTCTGAAATTTAATCCAACTAAGCCAGACTTCTACTTCATTCAATTCTTTTTATTGAGCTTCATACATAGCAGGGACTCAACATATATATGCTGGTAGTTTGAATGAATGAATGATACCAGAGAGGAAAGAAATGTAATAAATTATTGAATGATACAACAAGGTGATTCAGCTAAGTTTGTGTCTGTAAGGGTCAGTGATGAAAAAAATATTTAGTAGTCATTAAACTTGTTTCTCTCAGCCAATAAATATTAATCAAGAGTCATTGTAGTCAGTTATTAATTCTTTTGATCCTCAAGTGTTATGAGGGATATATCATTACTTCCATCCATAAGTGAAAAAACTGAGAGTCTGGATGGGAGCAGGACTTGTCCGCAATCACACAAACAGAAATCCAGAGCTTGGATTTGAAACCAGCTCTAAAGAGTTATAATCCATCCTTTGACACCAGTAGTGACACTTATAAGGAAGATGGCTTGAAATGCGCAGTCCTGAGGATTAGACTCTAGCCTGCTCAATGGGAAACAAGATCACAAAACCAAAACAAAGGCATATTCAATGGAGACAAAAAAATGGATAGTAGCTAGACTTCTGGCATTTGTTGTAAGGAGAGTGGGTGGTAAAGTTTGTTAAAGGCTGCCTTATTTATTTTGCCTCTGTTCATGTTAGATGAATTTTCCCATGAGTAGGTGTCCACCCCTTGCATGCTTATATCTATTTATACATAAGGCTAATATGCTAAATGTCTGATTGCCTGGGTAATAATGTCAGATAGCAACGCCCAACTTCCTCTCCCTAGCAACTAGCCTCCTTGCAATTTCTTCAGCTGAAGAACACGACTGGCTTTATAGCCAGGTGGAAACATTTCACACTATAACCAAATGTCTGTGAAGTGTTTTCATGTGCCTTATCTCATTTAATCCTCACAGAAGTCATGGAGTAGGTAGATAGAAGACTCGATGGAATCATATTTTCTTTTTATTAGCTAGAAAATGGAGACTTAGAAAGCTTAGAAACTTGACCTGACTTAAAAGAAGAAATGATGGACATTGAAAATGACTTCAAGTTTTCTCACTGTGAATAATATAGTCAAACACTGCTGCAGTTAAATATTTTACCCTTTGTTCTCCCTGTGTGATCTACAATAATAATCTGCTTTGTGTTGATATTTACTGCTGTGTTGCTCACAATTACCTAAAAGAGAAATTGGGGTGCTTCACTGGGCTGGAAAAAGTTTAGCTAAATCAGAAAGCAGATCTAATTAAGCAAATTTATTCTATATCTATAAAAGGCTAAGTTGACTCTTGCATCCATGATACATAATTGCACACATGTTTTTTGATCTGTCATTGTCCATCGTTACACTATATTATAGAGAAAGGGCCAATAGCAATATTGAAATATTTCTTCTAATTAATTTCCTTTAAATGTGCATGAATTTGTGCACCAGACCACTAGTATTATCATAAAACCCCTGGCTATGAAACCTGTATGCCACTGAACCAGCTATATAAATAAGTAAGCCCATGCCACTACCAACAATTGGAATTTTCTTTGTGAGATTAAATATATTTAGTTCCTGGCTACTGTAACCACAACAATGAGAAGAGTGACTTTTAAGATAATTTTAAGTAGTGTTGGTGACTTGACTCTAAAGAGGAGATTGTAGGGAAATACCGTATTTCCATTAACAGTCTGTTCTTCCTTGAATTCTACACCTAGAAAGTGAACTTAGCAGTCTAAGGTAAAACAAGGTCTAATAGAGCTCATCTCCTCTATCAGTAGCTTCAAAATAACATAAATCAATGTTTATGCATGTGGAATAATAACCTTTTTCCAATTGAGCTTATAATTTAAATGATTGTGGCAAATGCCATAAACTCTTCACACCAGTTATCTTCCATTTCAGTACCATTATGAAGTCAGCAGAGTTTAGCTTAAGAAACTTCTCACCTGTATACATTAATTTGGTATTTCTTAAAGTTTCATACATGCACCATCTATAATTCTAAAGACAATTTTTGATTATGTAGAAATTAACATTTATCATCATGTGTTATAAATTAGACACAAATCAAGTTCATGATTTATAACTATAATTGCTATGGGACAAAATTAAGAAGCAATATTAAGGTTGAATCCATTAAAAATGTATTAAATGCTTTAGCTCTTGCCCAATAATGCTATATAACAAACCATCTTTAATCTCTGGGGCTTAGAACTATCATCTATACTTTTGTTCATGCATGTGAGGATCAACCACATCATCTCAGCCAGAAAGGAAATCAGGCTGTGAGTTGAGTTCATGTTTTATTGTCCTTAGATCTACTGCTCCTGCAAGCTTATTCTTCCTGGGGTAAAAAACCTCAACTCTACAAATTCATTTCAAGGTTCTGCTTGACTCACTTCTGCTAATATCCCATTGGCCAAAGCAAATTCCATGGCCAACCCAATGCCAAGGGACAGTGGATCCCCATAGGGATAGAAGATAGGAAGAGAACATTTCTGAAAAATAACCTAATTTAACATTAATAATAAAGTTGTAACATAGATATGACAAAACTTTTGAAGATGGTTCAAGAGTGCTTGCTTTAAGTAAATACCACTTTAATTTATTAATGTTGAACCCAGATATAGCTGTCATGACACCTACAAAACTCACATTCTGAGAAATAATTGTTTGTTATTCCATTTGTTGAATGGAATGTATTGCCAACACAAATCTTAAACAAAAAAACTTGAAGGTCCCTCTAACATCTCTCAGTGTTTATGTATCTACAAATCTGGTTAACTGCCTTCTTTATGCATCTCAGTATCTTTTCTTTGTGATGAGATATGCTTCATTTATTCCTTTTTATGTAATGCAACTGACCTACAAAGGATTAATATAATCAAGGCTTTGAGGAAGACAGTGCAGTAGGTGAATTACAATTAAAATGGTACTGAATGTCCCAGACTCCTTCTATTTCAGTACCTCTTGTCTGTGTTTCAAGCAGCAGTAATCAAAATTGGGGAAGGGACAGACAAACTGGAATAAATAGGCTGTAGAGGCAATTTTTGTTTTGATCAGATTCTGTTGTCTATGGGAAATAGAATCATTTCTCTGAGACACTCAGTTGCATTGCTCAGCAGGAGAGAAACTGTTAGGGTAATGCCAGTTCCACACATACCAAAGTAATAAATGTCTATCATTTCTCTTTTTCTTTCCCAGAGAGTTAGACAAGGAGTTAGACCATTTTATAGTCATTTTAATAATGAAAAAGCCAAGGCTTTTAAATACTATCAGATTTGGTAAAACTCATTCAAAAAATTAAGTGGCCAACCAGGATATCCTCTTCTGTGACATATCTGTTTGTGTCTTGTTTTTTTCTGTTGTTTCCTGTGTTTTCTGTTATTTCATATATTGATTTTTTTAAATGTATTAGTTCAGAATCCTTTGTAAATGAACTATATGTGGATATATATACTGGCTTATTTTGCATTCTCTTAATGGTGTGTTTTGATAAACTAATGATGCTGATTAACATTTTCCAGATTGCCAGGCTTTCCCTAATGGTCAGTGCTTTCTTTTTCTGTGTAAGAAATGTTTGCCTAATGATGTGAAGACTTTTTTTCTATCTTACCTTTCACAGTTAGTTTTATAACCTATCCATTTTTTAGTATGGTGAAAACTATTTCTTCAGAATAAGTCTGCTGAGAACCAATTTCACTTTTTTCCCTAAAAGTGTTTTTTCTTTAAATTACAATTTGAAAGAAGTTTTTATTAGGTACAAAATTTTATATTGAAGATTTTTTTCTTTTAGCATTTTGAAATGTCATTGCATTGTCTCTGGTTTCCATTATTTCTGTTGAGAAGTCATCCTTAGGTCCTATTGTTACTATTTAGAAATTAATGGATTTTTATTTATGAATAATTTTACATTATTTTTTTTACTTACAGCAATTTTACATAAATTGGCCTAAGTGAGGTTGCTTTGTATTAATTCTGCTTATGGATCATAACTCTTAAAACAGTGATTTGACATCTTCCAGTAATTCAGGGAGAATTATCAGCCATAATTTTTCAACTACACTTTACTCTTTATTTTTCTTTTAAACTAGCTTTTACTAATACCTTCTTTAGCCTATTTTTAATTGCTGCCAAATCTACCTATTAAAATTTTTAGCTTCAATTATTGTATATCTTTTTTAGTTTCAGAATTTACATCTGATTTTTTTAATAGTCTCCAGTAATCCGACCAACTTCTTTGCTTTGAAAATGTTCCCATTTGGCATTTAATTCTTAAATACATTAATCATAAATTTAAAGTTGTGTCTATAGCTGGATCTCTATTATGTCTATCTGTTGTCTTATTCTCTTGGTTTTCAGTGATTCATTCTTATTCTTCTGGAATGCCATGTAATTTTTTAAATGCTGGACACTTTGTGTAAAATATTGTAGTGATAATTTGAGACTCTGAGTTGTTTAATCTTTTCCAAAATAGGATGTATTTTTCTTCTGAAAAGCAGGTGAGACAGAGCAGAGAATATCATAAAATTAGGAACTGAATTGATTAAAAATTGGACTTCAGTTTGGGAGTTTGGGTTGTTTTATGTTTGTTTTTTTGTTTGTTTTTTGTTTGTTTTGTGTTTTTTTCTGTGTGTGTTTTTTTGTTTTGTTTTGTTTTGTTTTTGTGGGGGGCATGGTGTTTTTGTTTTTGTTTTGAAGCTGTTCAGAGACCTTTATTCTGATCCTCATTATTCATTGAGCAACCTACAGAAGACATTTTTTTTTATCGCTGCCCCAAGCAGCAGCAGCTGCATCCAGGCCTGAAATGAAAGGCACAAACAGTGTAAGGCCTTGTAGAGAAAAGCTAACAGGTGAGATCTCTGCTTGGTTAGTTGAAGGTATAAAAGGGAAAGTGCAAAGTATAATATTTCAAAGACTCTGTTCTTCTAAGCTGAGGCCAGCAAGAGAGGAGCTAACTAATGGACACAAAACTGCCCAACACAGCAATCTGATGGACTGCACTTTTTTTAAAGAGCTGGTTTATTGCAAGTTCATCCATGTCCCCAGAGCTCACCCATCAGGAGACTCCACAGAAAATTAGAGGTACTTATCAGAGCATCTTTTCCTTGGCAAGTTTTGTCTCTCCCTCCTATTTTTACCCCTCCAAACTTTTAAGACTTCTAGAGGCTCTGTTCAACTTGGCACATGTAGAATGTCAGCTCCCTATGTTGCACCTCTGAACTTTGTGATGTATTGATGGCTCTTGGGTGCCTTAAAATAAGGGCTTATATAATACTAGAGGCCCGGTGCATGAAATTCGTGCATAAAAGGGTGTGTGTCCTGCAGCCCAGCCTGCACCCTCTCTAATCTGGGACCCCTTGAGGGATGTCCCACTGCCCAATTAGTCGGGCAGTTGGACATCCCTCTCACAATCCAGGACTACTGGCTCCCAACTGCTCGCCTGCCTTCATGATTGCTCCTAACCACTTCTGCCTGCCAGCCTGATCATCCCCTAATCTCTCCCATGCCAGCCTGATTGATGCCTAACTGCTCCCCTGCCAGCCTGTTTACCCACAACTTCCCTCCTCTGCTGGCCTTGTCACCCCTAACTGCCCTCCCCTGCAGGGTTGATCACCCCCAACTGCCTTCTCTTGTTGGCCTGGTCCCTCTCAACTGTCCTCCCTTGCAGGCCTGGTCCCTCCCAACTGCCCTCCTCTGCTGGCCATCTTGTGTCCACATGGGGGCAGGATATTTGACCACATGGGGGCAGCCATCTTGTGTGTTTGAGTGATGGTCAATCTGCATATTACTCTTTTATTAGATAGAATTTTCCTTGTTTCTAGCTGTTCTTGGTATAAGGGTTAGGCTACATCATAGTATTCTACCTTAGGCAGAAATTCCTTCCTTAATGTGATTTCAGTTTGCATTTCCTTCTTTATTAGCAAAGTGAATCATCTTTTCACATGACTATATGCCATTTAAAAAAATTTAATGAACTGTTGTACTATTTTCTATCATATTCTTTATCTTTTTTATCTCTATTTTATTTTATTTTTTTATTATTTTTTAAGGGCATCACTATTTTTTTTTATTGATTTTTTTACAAGAGAGATAGAGAGTTAGATTTTTTACAGAGAGGAAGGGAGAGAGATAGAAAGTTAGAAACATCAATGAGAAAGAGTCATTGATCAGCTGCCTCTTGCACACCCCCTGCTGGGGATATGCCCACAACCAAGGTACATGCCCTTGACCGGAATCGAACCTGGGACCCTTCAGTCCCCAAGCCGACACTCTATCCATTGAGCCAAACCAATTTCGGCTTCATCTCTATTTTAGAGCCCTTTATATTTTAAAGATGTCAATGATAAAGGGTATAAATATTTTCAATTTATAACCTTTCTTTTTTTTAAACATTGCTTATGGTATTTTTTCTACCCACAATTTATTATATTTATATAAAGTAAAATAGTTCCATTTTGGGGTTATTACTTCTGTGTTTTCAAACATAATTAGCAAATATTTTTCTCTTCCCAGGCTTAGGGAAATCCACCATCCCCCCCCCCCCCCCCCGATTATGTCTTTAAAGAATGTGTTGATAAAAAATTGAAAAATGGTCCATTTTCTAGAATTGATAAAGTGAGAAAGGATATAATACAGTGTTAAGTCCAGTTGGAAGTCGTATGTTTTGTTTTTTCTTCCTCAGCCCCAGAACTAATGAAAAGAACTCATGGACACAGTTACTTTCATGTTGTCCTTGAAGGGCTTGGAAGCCTATTGAGTCTTTTCATTTCTTCCTGTGTTATCCTCCTTCTGACTTCTCTAAGATCATCAGGGTTATATCTATATTGACGTCTCCAAAATACATGCATGTCTAATTCATCATTCTCTTCCTCATCACTGGATGCAAAAGCTTTTTTGGCATTTCCACATAAACCTAGCACTTCAGACTTCAAATCTAAAATGGCTTTCTTTACCTTCCTCAAACTTGCTTCTTTTATATGTCTTCCAAAACTACATCCGTCCATCCAGACTCAGAAATGGGTCACCTTTGAGTCATACTTCTCTATTCAGTAAATCATTACAAAAGTGCAAGTTTCATCTTTGAAGGTGTTTTCCTCTGAAGAAATTATAAACTATTTTTTCAACCTTGCTTCATTCTCACCTACAGGCACACAAAGTTTACTGCACTGCAGGCTCAACAAGCACTCATGTAATAAACATGAATTTAATCTTGTTTAAAAAATTACAGAAATAATTAAAACTCTGAAAGTATGGATTTTCCAGCTCACTTCATATGTATTTGTATTTTCAAATGCTCTGGCTCTTCAAGTTGTGAAAACATAATAGATACTTAACTAAAGAAATAAGAGGATATTGACTATCTGGGAAATTTCTCACAATTAAAAAAAATCCCTTATTACTATATTTAAGCACATGATACAGTTCAGTCACAGTGAGTAGATGACAAGCCTTAGAAGCTGCCCAAATAGAGAACAATCACAATAGAAATTAAAGACTGGACTCTTGGCAATCCAAAATGGCAGCCTCTGAGCAGACTCCTAGGGCAGCAACTAAGCCATTCATTTGTGTTTCAATAAGAAACTCGTTGCCAGGGGAATGACTCTTTCTTCGTTCAGCCTAAGGCAAAGTAGGTTTTCTTTTCTCTCTTCAAAGGTTAAGCTACATAAACACACCAATATACAAATTTTCCTAAATTTAAATTGCAGGTTGTTCTGATTAAACCAAGTTTCCCTGCTTTCATGCCGCCAGATTTCTAATTTTAAAAGTCATGTATGTATAGATGTGATTATCTCACAAATTGAAGGATTTACAGGATGGCAGCACTACAGTATTCCAACAGCTCAAACTACTATTTTCTTAATTTAACTTTTTCTATAAAAGAAGGTAAGTCCCAGGAACATTTTTGAATTGAGAGGGCAGTAGAGGGTGACAGAACAATTGGCAGTCAGACACCTCTAATTCCCTGTTAATCAAGGGACTGTCTTCTTTCACTCTTTCCTCAAGGTGAGGACACGCTAAGAGTTCCTGTAAAAAGCAAAGGCTCCTGTGACACAGACAACTCTGCAAGTCCTGATGGTAAGGTCCTAAGCGCTCTGAGCTCAGGCAGTCTACAAATGTGGCACATTTTCTGTGTGTAACCTAGGATTAAGGGAGCTCACTATTCCATGAATTAACATATTTTGTTAGAACAAAATCAAGTTCAAAAACCACTTTCTCCTAGGAACTAATAAAATTGGCAGCCTTCTTTAAACACTGACTCTAAGTTAAAAAAAATAGCATGTGCCTCAGTTGAATCATGAGGCCACACTGGGTAATTCCAAGGCTAGCCTGGATTGCAGGAAGTTGAGCTGGTGAACTTTATAGAAGCATCATTTACTTCTGAAAAAATGCTTGTTCCACTATTATCCCTGTTACCACTCTGGAGGTTTGGCTTGAGCTTGGGCCAAGGTCATTATTGAACTTTTGTCACTTTATCTCACTGCATCACATCCAATGTCTTGGCCAAATATGTACTGTCTTTAAAAGCACCCTAGAAATACATTTACAAAAACCGTTTTTTCATTCACATCTCATTTTGAAAGCATCTGAAATGCAACCATACCCTCAACTCCTGCTGCGGACCCTTTGTAAGCTCATTACTTGCATTAGAAACAACTACTGTTTGAACACACAAGGTTTAATAAATATTTCATTCCACTGCCCCACAGAGCTTAGGAGACACAGAATTGATCAATGTTCAACTATTTATATGCATCTTGCTGTTTGAGTTACTTTCAAATTACTTTGAGTCAATAAATGACCTTGGAAAAAATTAAGCTACTGGATAGAAGTTACTTGGTGGTTTTACGTAGAGTTTCCCATAGTACTGGGTATTCATTCCCTCCTGCTATAGGCCCTTTTTCACAAACTGATTTTTCACTCATGGGCAAACATCATCTGGAAAAATAATGTTTTTAAATACTAGCTCTATCCATTAAAAGCAACCATGTGTTAGTCATGCTCATATGAACAAAACTTGCCCAGCCTGGTTTTGCCTCTGTAGATATAATTCATAACTAATTTTTACAAAGCATGTTCTAAAGAACACCAAGACCAAGACCATGCAATGATCTTTGACTAGAATAGAAATAATTGTGAGAAGTACTAAGTTTTAGTGATTTCTTGGAGACTCACTATGCATATTGCAGGTTCTCACAAGTCTCAGCTGTAAATTAATTTATTAACATGGTTTAGAGTTGCTTTTCCCAAATGCATTCTATCATGGAATGCTTTGTATAGAAACATTTGTTAATATTTTGGAACTAATAACTATTGGTTAGAGGAAGAAACAGAAAAAGGATACTCTACTATATTTTATTATGCCCCCACACTTACAAAAATTTTGTAGGCCAGGATTGAAAGTCCCTGTATTATTCTCTTTCTATAGGTAAAATGTCTGCCTCTGGCCAGTTTACATCTGGGTTTAGAATGAGCTCACATGTCATTAGAAACCCAGGCTTGTGTGAGGTGAGACCAAAGAGATCTACTTTTCAAACCTTCCTCCTTGAGAGAGAGTTGGGTGGGGATGCCACATGATGTCATTCCCTCTTTCATACCTCTTTGGAGAGTGAAAACCAGCATCTGCTGCTATTTTACTTTAGTCAAGCTTTGAAGTTTCAAGAAAAACTTATTTCAGTTGTTGATTTTGTGCAAATACAGGCTACCCAAATGAGAAAACCCAAAGGTTACTTATTCAGAGCGTACCATTATCACTTCTGTTTGGCCAACTCAAAGGCAAGCAGGGAAGCGAGGAACTTTTATAGCTTACAAAAAGGAAGGCTCCATGGTTCTATGTCTCTGGATTTATTTTGTTCATCAGTATATTTTGTTCTTTAGATTCCACATGAGTGATATCGTGTGATAATAGTCTTTCTCTGTTTTGCTTAGCATAATACTCTCCAGGTTCTTCACTATGAAATCTCAGAGGGAATGCATGAAAGAACTTATATGCATATATGCAAAACCCATGGACATAGACAATAGTGTGATGAAAGCCTGGAGGGGAAGGGGGGGGGGGCAGAGATGGGCTAGAAGGGGATCAATGGGAAGAAAGAGAGGGCATCTGCAATACTTTCAACAATAAAAATAAATGTTTAAAAAAGGGCAGGGGAGGCTCAAAGCATCCTCTGACTAAAGTTCTTGGCATGAGGAAAGGAAACCTGGGCTTAGTAAAAGTGGGATGTCTTAGGGTAGGCGATTGGCTTGGGGACATACTTTACTTTTCCTGGTTGGGGCAAGCATATGGAACCTAGCAGTCACTGACCATTCTGAGCTAATTGTTGCAAAGGTTGTGGTTTGGTTGCCTGGGCTGGTTGGTGCATAGGTTTTAAGTCAGAATTCTGTTGTTATATACAGCCTAGCCATTGTCCATTTGTGTATTGTTTCTCAGTTTATAATATGGGCTTTGATGCTTTAAAAGTATCATCCTATTTAAATCAATGACCCTTGAAAATTTCCCAAATGATTGTTATGCCTACTCTTGGCTACTTCTGGACAATGCCAGTAATTATGAATTCTATTTGTATGCAAATGCTCACCTAGAACAATACACAGTGAAATAAAAGCACAGGTTTTGTTTTATTATTTCTGTGTGATCTGGTTAGATGTTTTGCTTTTCTATTAATATGGAACCTATTGCCTCTGTACCCAATGGCAGGCTTATAAGGTCTGCTTCAAATTTCAAAATTGAGAACATGGCAAAACAAAGAGGCCTATTGACATAGCTCCTTCCAAGGGAGCTGCTTGCCTCTGCAGATCAATGATCTCATTTGCTTTGTTTTCTTATATATTTATTAATGTCTTTAAATTTATCTAAGAATGGTAATACATATACCCAAAATATCAACCCAAAAATCTAGTATGAAATGACAACTTAGCTTCTACAATTCAGTACAAAGGCAATTCTTCCCTCCCCATTTCTCTTTGGTAAAAATCCGCAAGAATGACCCTAAAATCATAAATGAATAAAAATGAACTGAAAATAAGTATAAAGTAGGAAATCAAAAAAGTATCCACTCATAGACCATTTTAATGTATTTAAGAGATTTGGTTTTAATAAATATTTAACCTTTTTGTTTTCCTTTCTGGTTATAGTTGAAATGAATAGTCAGGTTGACAGTGTAAATGACCCAACAGAGAGTCAGCAAGAAGATTAACTAATAGGTAAGTTGTTCGTGTGGTGAGATTTTTAATTAATTAAACTGGTCAGAGGAACTATTTGTAAACGGCATATTGGATTTCCCTCGATTCTACCAAGTCCCACAGCATGGTTCAGGCTAAACTTTTAAAATCTTTATACCCAATAACACAGTATAAGGAGCAAAAATTACCATAGAAGCCTGCCATCTTTCAGAAATTCAGAGAGAAAGAAAAGCCACAGCATATTTAAATCATGCAGTTCTCTAGTTTTCTGAGCTTGCGACAACAAGAAAAAATGGTTTTCCATTCATCTTACCTCCTGGCCTCCTGGAGTGATTAAATTATTTCAGCAGCCTCTAGCTTAGGGGTGTCGAACTCAATCAGAGAAGGGGCCAAAATCTAAAATCCAGCCTAAATCGCGGGCCGAATGGTTTACTGAACAGTCATAAACTGTCATTGTGATGGAAACGCAGCGGAGTGCAGTGATGACAGCGTGGTGCGGGCCACATTGCAAGGCCTGGCGGGACGGATTTGGCCCGCGGGCCTTGTGTTTGACACATGTGCTCTAGCTGATTCTGAAGTATTGCTTTTCCAGAATTTACCTGCTGAGTTGTTTTAGTAGATCTTTTTTTAAGCATAACAACTAAAGCTTTGCCCTAGGGAATGTGTAAAGGCCCTTGAGTGTGTCTGGGCAGAAAGAAACCTGTCTCATATCCTAACCTCTCCCATCACTACCTGTGGACCTGTTTCTGCACAAAGGTTTGTTGAGTTGAATGAGCCTGGGGGAACTCCCAAAGAAAACTCCAGGCCACACTTAGGAGTTTTTCCAGACCAACACACTAAATCTCTCAGCAGAGAATGAAGTATATCTAGAATGATGAGTGGTCTGTAAGTCTTTGCCTAGTGTAAGACACTGTTGCCTCCAGCACCACCCTGCACCCCCTGTATCTTCTCAGTAGGTCTCTGTATCCCCAGGAGGCCCTGCAGCACCAAACTCTTGAGTCCCAGCATCAGAGCAGAACAATGTTTGAGAATGTGTGAAAATACACACACATCATGATCTTGAACATGATTTAAACTAGATGTAATAGTATTTGTATAATGCATGTATAGCATAGGACTGCTAAAAAATTATAAACACATGCAAACACGGTCTTAAAACATGTCTTTTTTTTTTTACTGATAACCTCATTCATATATTTTAAATAATTTGCAAAGCTGCAAAAATGATATGGTAAAGAAGTGCCATTGAAAAGTAATGAAGTGAGACTAAACCTGAAAATTTTAAAAACAAGTTCTTCAGTGTTGCTTTACCTTTTGTCCTTTAGTTGGCACCAAACTGTAGACTTCTTGTCTGGCTTTTTTTTTCTTTCTTATAGACACTATTATTTTCCAGTGTGCTCAATTTCCAGATATTTACCAGGGCAAATCTGTTTTCTGTAATAACTGTCAAAATATTTTCCTTGACCATAAACACCAATTTATATCTTCACCCTAATGAGTAAGTTGTCAAAACTTAAAGTTCAATATTAGTTTAAGGAAACTCAATTCTAGCAAGAGAAGGGGCTCACTCAGGGTCACTTGGCTGGTCAATGGAAGTTTAGATACTCCAAGTACCAATTCTTTGATGTCACCACATTGTTCCTCAAACAATAGTGATGTGTTGTTGTTTTTTAACACAGTTGTCACAGGGAATAGTATGACCTGAGGAACTTCATTGATTCCTACAAAAGCATTTAGGCAGTTAAGTTTGTAAGCATTATCTGGCAGTTTACCAGGAAGAAAGAACCTAACCTTTAGTTCTGTGTATCATACCTGTAAGGAAACTAAATTAGAATCAGAAACTGATCTAGAATTAGAAAGATCAAAGACATAATGCAAAAGTGTTTTGTGTTGTATAATTTATAATTGTGAAAAAGCAGAGATATAGAAAATAAGAATAAGGGAACATATCAAAGGAGAAATAAAACATTTTGCAAATGTAAAAATAATTTTAATAAGTATTTGAGGGCATGTAAAGAGATGGTTATAAAATTACAGAAATATGGAAAAACATGGTAGGCAGAGGGTATTGTGGCTTCCAGTTTGGGTATTAAGAGGCCTTGTAGCTTCCATTTTTGCTCATTCAGAATGACCTCTCCTGGAATCCAGCCAACCCTTGTGTGAAGCTCAGGCACATCTATAGAATGACAAAGCCACATGGAGAGAAACTCACGAGATCTTCTGTGATGTTCTGGCAATAGTATTGTAGATATTACCTGGAGCAGATAAACTGCCCAGCTGATGCCAGACCAAATTATAGAATCATGAGAAATAATAAATAGTTGATTTTTATAGCCACTAAGTTTTGGAATTGTTTGTAATGTAGCAATAGGTAACTGAAGCAATGGGAATAATATAGACCTCTTCTCAACACAAATGTAGAGATAAACTATAACAAAAATATTTTAAAGTACAAAGCTCAACGGACATAAAAGCAAAGACACCAGGAGTAATGAGGAAAAAGAAAGTCAAAACAAATAATCTGGTGAGCTGGAGATGTAGCAAGACTAAGGGCTACAGATTATTGTTGATGAAGAAATAGGCCCTAGGACTAGGGCTTGGATTCTAATGCCCACTTGGGACCTTGAGCCACTCAGGGTAAGAAGCCATATCAATATCAATATATCAATCTGGGACTCTCAGCTCAAGAAATTAATAAGGAGACATGAGTCTGCCCAGAGTGCAACATGAACAAAGAAAAAGACTCCCATCATAAGCTGAAAACATAAATGCAGAAATTAACCCTAATAAAAGAGTGATATGCAAATTAACCATCACTCTGCTCAAGCCACACCCAACAGCCAATCAAATCGAGTATGCAAATTAATCCCAACCAAGATGGCTACAGCCACAGAGAGCATCTTATCCAGGGTGAGTTCACAATTTTCAGACATAAAACACACAAGGAAATGATCCATTAAAAATAAGAGTCAGTGGGTAAAATTACAGTATAATTAGTACCATAAGCGCTCAAGAGAGTAGAAAATTTTGAAGACTTTATAAAGTAAATATACATAAAAATGACAAAAAGATGAAAAGCAGATATAAAATAAGAGCAACACTATGAAAAATTAACAATAATTTGGAAAAAGCAAATAAAAATGTAATAATATAAAAGACACATGAAGAGACGTGAGGATAAGACATAACCAAGATGTTTTGTTGTTTAATAGACATTTTAAAAGGAGATATATTATCAATATTTGAAAGATCATGACAGAATTTATTAGAGTTAATAATAGTCATGAATTTTAAATTAAAGGAAGAAAAATAAGTTGCAACAAAGATGTATATTTAAAATAAACTCACATGCAGGCACTGGTGAACACCAAAGAGAAGAAATTAAAGCAATCTGAGAGACAAGGAGCTAACCTAAAAAGAAGTCAGGATTTTGCGAATAGCAGGCTTCCCAAGAAACATTTAGGTCAGAAGACAGTGGACTAGTTGTGAGTTTTCAAAACTTGGATATAAGTAATTGCCAATATAGAGTTCTAGACTAATTGTTGTATCACTTAAGAAAATGGTATTTGCCATTTTTCAGGTGAAAACAGATTCTTTAAAAGCTTCTAAATATACAGCAGGAAGAAGAAAATTGAGCCCAGATGAAAAGAGTAGGGTGAAAGAAACAATTGTGAGCCAAGAAAAATTGTAAGCACAAAGGCAAATTAAAATAAACATTGATTATAGATTGATAATACTAATTGGTATGTGGTTAAAAACAGGGCACAACAAACCTACTATTTATGTACATTTTATAATACACAAAGTAATGCTATATGCTTTTTATTATATGTGTTCATGTTATAAATATATGTATTTAAAGGTATAAAACCATGTAAATAATTGATTCACACCAATATTAGGAATTGGTCATCTCTGTGAAGGAAGAGAAATAGTTTTACTTTATCTTAAATTAAATTAATTTCTGTGCAATGTTTCATTTTTTAAAGTAAAATGAAAATTAAAAATAAAACATTACAAGGGTATTTGAAAAATATTAACACATTAAATCCAGAAAGAAGATATATTCTAAATATGTTATACTATTGTCTGTAATTTTCTTCACGTTTACAATTTTCATTATTAAAATTAAATATTATGTAGAAAAGATATTAAAAAAAACATATAAGAAATACTTCATAGTATGCTTTTTAAAAATACATTAACTACAGAAGTTATTGCTAATAGGAGGATTATGCAGGATTCTTTCTTTCCTTATCTATTTTGAGTTAAGATCTCAAAATGTGGATAACCATCAACAATTTTTAAAATCAACATTATATAAATTGTATATAATTTGTGATTATTATGATTTCTCGGTTGTGCTCTGGAAGCTAGAATGTATGAATAGTCCCGAAAAGGGAGGGCACATCCAGTTAAGGTGAGGTTTTTAAAAGAATACTTGCAGAGTTGGGTTAATCATCCCTATCAGCCAAAGCAAGTTGTCAATGTGGCATACATTTATTACACAGTGATTAAGATGCTATTTAAAAATATCATGTGCCAACAATTACAGCTTAGATATCCAAAGTTCTCTGATAGTCAAATTGCCATTTTAAATGTTTTGAGAAACATTTAAATGGCTGTATAGTGGTTCCATTTATCTATAGTTTTTCTTTTCAAGGCTTTATTTATTTGTTGTCGATTGCAGTCTGAAAATATTAAATGGAAATTCCAAATATTTTGAGGAAGAGACACCACATCCCTGTAATTTTATTAAAGTATATTGTTATAATTATTCTATTTTAATATTAGTAATTCTGGTTACTCTTTTACTATGCCTAGATTTTAAATTAATGTTATTGTAGGTATACATGTATAGGGGGGAAAAACCCCACATAGAATATATACAGTTGGGTATTATCTGGGGTTTCAGGCATCTACTGGGTGTCTTTGAACATGTCCCACCACTTAGATAAGGGGTGACAATTGCATTAAAATATGATATTCTGCCCTTGCTGGGTGGCTCAGCTGGTTAATACATCCTCCCATACATCAAAAGGCTGCAGGTTCAATTCCTGGTCAGGACACATATCTGGGTTGCAATTCTATCCCCATTCTGGGTGAGTATGGGAAGCAACTGGTCAATGTTTCTCTCTCACATCAATGTTTCTCTCTCTCTCTCTCTCTCTCTCTCTCTCTCTCATCAATAAAAACACATATCAGGTGAGGATTTTTAAAAAAAAGATATCCCTTGCTAAGCTTATAAAGATGGTTTATCTTTAATCTAAGAAATGGTTTCTCCTTGTCTTTGGCAGGGGCACAAGACGAAGGAACAAAGAAATGGAAGTAGATGCCAGTCCTCAGCCTTGCAGCCTCTGCTGGCCCTGGGGGAAGAGGGGGAGCCAGCAGCGGTGCTGTGGAGGAGGGTGGGGGAGGGGGAGGCAAGTCTCACACAAGGATGGGGGGATACTTTGCTCTACTTTCTCAGCTGCATTTTGTTCTTTTTACTTGCAGAAAGAAAACAAAAAACTTTTCTTTAACTAGGTGGGGTGACCCACATTAACGCATCTTTCCGGCTCTGTTCCTGTAATTTCTGTGTTTTCTCTTACAACTTCTCCCCAGGGTCATGGTTTAGCACTCATGTGTGTATCCTGGGCCCTGTCTGCTTTCTTGGTTATTTCACAAAGCTGGTTGGACAGTAGTTTCTTCAAGGAAAGGAGGAAGGCCATTGTTTGATAAGCTGCAGGCTAAATTTTAGGAATTGCCAAGCCCAATATCAGCATAATCCACAGGCAAAGGAGACAGGAGAGGAAATGGCCAAAACCCTCAGTGATCACTTGAAAGGTCAGGATGATGATTTGAAAATGATGCCTTCTTCAGGGGTTCCCAAGGCACAGGAATATGTAAGCAGGGCTTTATCCAGAACACAGTACAGAGATGTGCAGGAGGGCAGGCCCTGACAGCTTTCTTGCCTCCCCTTCCATGGGTAGGACAGCGGGGATGTTCTTATTTGACATCATCTTTCAGCAGACCTTTCTCTGTTTGTGAGGTCTTTACCAAGTGCTTCAGTGTGGAGCCCCCAAGGGGGCTGTGAGTGAGTGTGACACCATCCTAAGGGAATGGTACCTCTGAATTAGCTGCCCTTATGCATAGTTTATTTGGTGTACATCTATCTAGGCTGTTTATTTAGGACGGGTGGGGGTAGGGGGCGCGCTGCTGCATTTGGGATCCAAACATATGCCTGTGACATTAAAAACTCCACTTGAATCTCTCTTGATATACTTGCTTTTCATAAAAATAAAACATGTTATTTTTACCCAAGGTTTGATCGCCTGCAGAGCAGATTCTCACTTGAAATTAGAGGCAGTTAGAGGTCTCGCTTGCAATTTTGGCTTCCAGTTCCCTTTAAACAGTGTGGCTTGCCCAAGCCAAGTCCAAGACTAATGTGATAGCTGGTCCCCTCTCTCAGCAGATTATGACCATTACAGGGAGGAGCAGCTGTGCTTAAGATCCAAGAGGTCAGTTGGCACAGGGGTGAAGGACCCAGGTGAGACGTTGCCACAAATGGTGAGACTTTGTCACAAATGTCTATCCAAGAGCCAACATGAACAAGCACCCTCATGTGGCAAGGTGACTGCTTCCCACAGCCTCCTTGGGTTCAAGACCATTCTCTCCCCACCCCCTCAGCCAGCCTCTGGAAACTGTTATCATTTCTTGCATAGCTTCTTAAATCCATCTTTCTTTTAAGAGTTTCAGAATTGTAAGTTATTTATTTTTCTCTTAGAAGGATAAAAGTAATGGATCAACTCAAGTATTTCTAAAATAAAAGGATGTTTTGCTTTTTAACTATTCCATGAAATTCTTCAGTTTTGCCCTTTCCTCTATGGAAATTCAACTCCTTATCTTTCTGTGAAAGCTTTGTTGGCCTCTCTGAATTTGCTGCCCTTATGCATAGTTTATTTGGTATACTAAAATCAAGTGCGAGATACAGTTCTGCATATGTAATATGATTTTTAAGAGTCCGTATTTAAAATATCAGTCTAGCAGCAATGTTTCTTTTAAGTGACCTCATGATTTTGGAACTTGGCCATGTCTCCTGCCATTTATTCTACAGCCTTCCACTGCCATTAGACATCACTTTCTAGGGGGAAAGAAAGAAAGAAAGAAAGAGAGAGAGAGAGAGAGAGAGAGAGAGAGAGAGAGAGAGAGAGGGAGGGAGGGAGGGAGGGAGGGAGGGAGGAAGGAAGGAAGGAAGAAAGAAAGGAAAGGAAGAAAGGAAGGAAAGAAGGAAGGAAGGAAGGAAGGAAGGAAGGAAGGAAGGAAGGAAGGAAGGAAGGAAGAAAGAACTCATTTTAAATAATTCAAGAAATGATACCATATTAATACTAAGTTTTTCATATTTTATGTCTTTATAACTTTTTAAAATATGTTTTATTGATTTCAGAGAGGAAGGGAGAAGGAGAGAGACAGAAATATCAATGATGAGAATCATTGATTGGTTGCCTCTTGCATGCCCCCCAGTGGGAATAGAGCCCACAACATAGGCATGTGTCCTTGACCAGAATCGAACCTGGGACCCTTTAATCCTCAGACCGATGCTCTATTCACTGAGCCAGACTGGCTAGGGAAAATTCATTTATTTTCAGTGTTGGGAGGCTCGGAAGGCATCCTCTGCCTGAACACTATCAAGAAAGGAAAGTCAGCTTTGTATCCAGGAAAGTAAGCGGGTGAGGAGTAACTGTCCTGAGCCCCACTCTCAAAGTTGCTTAACCTTCGTTTGATGATTGAATTGTGCTCTCACTTTTGTTTTCTTACGCTTTTTGATTTCTATTGGGCTGTAAGAGTTTATGCTTTAAAATAAATGATGACCTGAGTTTCCACTTTAATAGTAGAATATTGAACATCTAGCCACAAGCCAGATCGAAGACAACTAAACACAAGACATCTTTATTTCACTGGCACTGTCGTTGTACAGCTACATGATGGAAAGCTGGAAAAGCCGATTGGCTCTCCTCCACGTGAATTCTGGACGTCAATTACCAGCCACACCACAGCCCAGCTACGTGGCATGAGAGGCTACAGGATAAGGGTGGGAAATAGCCCCAAATTGGTCATGTTTGCACACAGAGAATGAAGTAGGCCTTCAATAGAATAATCCTAATTAATAAAGTACTGACTGTAGGAGCGACAAAGGGGCTTGTCCTCGAGCTGGTTAACTATTCAGATGATGGACAATCCTTCTTTCATAAAAACATTCAGAGGAGGCATCCGGAACATAGTCTATGATACTGGGTCACGTATTAGTCACCACAGCTAATTGTAAGTCTTTCTGCAAAACATTGAAAAGCCTCTTTGTGAATTAATACAGTTCTGCTTGATGCACTTGATTTGAAATGACATTTCCCTGTATGTGGTGCATGTCGGCTTTGCTTTGAAAAATAACAAAGTTAGCAGAATGTTTAATATATTTTCTTGGGGAGTAGGGTTTTTATCATATGATTCATTAAGGATTTGCCTTACCCTGACATTTGTGATATAAAGGAAAATCAGGGAAAAAAAAAGTAATTTTCTTGATCAAGATATGTTTTTTTCTTAATGCAAATAAATGTAGTCTGTGGCTTGCAAGGAAAAATATGTCTTCTGGTATCTGGTATAAACTGCTAAATAGAATAATACGTGCCTCTTATGTTAAACCAGCATTTAAATGCTGAACTACTTCTAAATCTGTTTGTTTCTTTTCATCTTTGCCATACACTAAGAAATCTGAACAACTGTTGCCTTCATACTATATTTGTTAGAGCAGAATACAAATAAAATTTGTTTGAGAGGATAAGGTGGAACTATCTGTGGTTTGTGCAATTTGTTCCTCAGTCATGAGCAATGAATAACTCAAATGGAACATTAAATGCTTTATTTCGGGTTGTGAATATGTATTTATTTATTTATTTATTTATTTATTTATTTATTTTTAAATATATTTTATTGATTTTTTACAGAGAGGAAGAGAGAGAAATAGAGAGCCAGAAACATCGATGAGAGAGAGTCATCGATCAGTTGCCTCTTGCACACCACCTACTGGGGATATGCCCGCAACCAAGGTACATGCCCTTGACCGGAATCGAACCCGGGTCCCCTCAGTCCCCAAGCCGATGCTCTATCCATTGAGCCAAACCGGTCTCAGCTGCAAATATGTATTTAATACTGCCCTGTTACATCAACTTTAACTTACCAACATTCTTCCCTTTCTCATACTGGTTAATGCTTTGACCATGTTTTTCAACTATAAACTCTAAACAAATCCCAATGTGTAACTTTCCTGTCAACACTAGATAGTTAATCACACTAGCAGCAGCCTTTGAGGTGCAAGATACAAATTGATAAGATAAAGCCAATGGTTCCATGAATGTCATACATCCTTCAGAACCCATCATTCATTATTATTTTAATTTATATTTTATTGTTGACCATATTGCACACCTACCCTATTTTCCCCACTCTGCTACCCTCTCCCTAGCCCCTGCCTTCAACACACTATTGTCTGTGTCCCTGGGCTCCCAGGCCAGGTGTCTGAGTCCCCATGCTGCCAGGCCCAGCATCACAGGCGCAGATTTCCAGGCCAGAGGTGTGCAACAGGCAGAGGAAGGGGCTCCTCCCCTGTGCTCAAGTTGGGGAGGACCGATCCTTTTCCCTGGGACACTCTGTCTGACCCAGTCCTGCTCTCTGCCAAAGTTCTTTCAGTGAATAAACAGATTCAGTCCCTCAGATTCACTGCTGGGTGAACTGGTCAGACCCCTCTACTGGCCCCAGGTTCCACTGCCTGTCCTTCCACCGACACAGACTGGGGCAAGCTTCCTGGCAGCTGTTGTAACAAAGCACTTGCTCTGTGCCTGGGATAGTGTGGGCAGAACTGCACACCCAGCTGGACCCAATCACCACTAATTCCCATTGACCAATGCTACGTGGGCTGTGGAATGAGGACCTGGATTGGGGATCCCTTAATGGGGCTGAGATCCCCACCCCTCGCTCCTGGGAAACAAGGGTTGTGCACCTTCCTTCCAACTTGCCAGCTGCACAGCTGCATGATTTCATTTACTCTCTACACATTTCTTTGTCCCCTCTCTGCACTCCCTGCTCACCATAATTCAGATCAACTATTTTCCAACTGGTTTTCAGACCAAACGTTCTTCAGTTTAGCCGCATGCCCAGTCCAGTGCAAGGAGCAAATGGACAGAACTTCCCAAGTCTGAGTCATCCTGGACCCAGCCCTATTACTCATTATTGGGATTATCTTCAAGCACCTTTGATGACCCAGTCCCAGTGCTGGCTATGTGATCACTCAGGCATGAGCTTCCTCAGTCTATTGTTGATAGAATTTAGATTGAATTACACAATTGTTAAGAGTTTGGCAATTAATCAATAAGAATCGCTATGTCAAAAACTCAATATTCTTTTGAAAATGGAAATCTGTGTTCCATCATATTTAACCCCCTCCATTTCCTATAGAAGAGGTGCTATCTTGTTTGCTGTTCTAGAAAGCAATAAAGAAAGTCAACCTCTTTATCCATGAAACTCAGAAATGTAATAGTTAAAGAAGAATAAGGCTTTTTAAACTGTTGTACCAGAAAAGTGTTTTCCAGTAGTAAACAGTTCAGTGAGAAAAAACTATAGGAAGTACAATCTTATGCTGCAGGGAGCAACCTCAACACAAATACTTCAGAGTGGCAGGAAAGAGAATGTGACATGATTCAAGCATGGCTAGATACAGTTTTTAATCTGCAGCCAGTTTTTCATCTCTTTGCCTGTCATTCTTATGTCTTTAGCCCAATATTTCTACCTCTTCGCCTCACTTCAACCAAAGGTACAGTTAAATGTTGCTTAACTTTAGTGGTGGTTCTCAGGCCAAAAGGGATAACAATACGTGTTTAAGATGGTCTACCCAGTTGTGGGGCTTTGAGAAACAAACCTCCACTTCTTGGTTTGGAAGATGAAAAAAATGATACATTCCTGTGCTTGCCTACAAATTAAACATGAATAAAGTGCCAAGACATTACACTTTGCCATTTCAAAAAGCACTTGCTAAATTATTGCCATTAGATTCTGCCATTTGATACAGGCATCAAGATGTTTAACCAAAAGAATAAACAACCCTTACAGTTGGGCAGTAAATATAAAATCCCTTTTACTGATTTAAATTTTGCCTCTGAATTAAGAACCCATGAGAAACAGAGAAAATCCTAATATTTATATTAAAAACAAACAAACAAACAAAAACAGGTTCCGTAACAACCAAAGGCTTGAAAGGCTTGACCGAACACTTAAAGTCAGTTCTGCAGTCAGTGCTGGGCTGATGTGGAGACTCAGCACTGACTGCCACTGCTGCGGGTAGGGCGACCCAGCCCTGACTGCTGAGGAGGCTGTGGATCAGGTCTGGAGAGAGGCCCAGAGAGAGAGAGAGGCAGGGTCTGATCTGCAGCCTCTGTGGCAGTTGTTGATCAGCCCTTGCTTTTCTCTTTCTCTCAGGGCTTCACCAGCAGCTGTGCCTCTCTTTCTCTTTGGGTCTCTGTGGGGGCTGCTGATCACCCCTGCCTCTCTGATCAGGCCCAGAGATAGGCCTGGAGATACTGACTGGCATAAAAACTGACCAATCAGAACCAAATCAGGGTGAACTGTGAGGAGCCAATGGCTGATTAGGAGATGGAGATTTTGACACTGTTTGGCATAGAAACTAACCAATCAAAACCAAATCTGGGTGAACTGTGAGGAGCCAATGGCTGCCTAGAAGGCAGAGCTTCTGATACTGACTGGCATAGGAACTAACCAATCAGAACCTAATCTGGGTGAACTACAAAGGCAGAACCTAAGGTGGGGGCTGAGGAGGTGTTTTAAGGCAACAGTTGTTTGGTGTAAGGTTTAAGAAAGTGGTTCAATTTTTAATGACCCATTTGGCAGTGCATATTGATGACTATCAGTCCCGATATAGGGATTATGTATTTTTATTGGCCAAGAGTATCTCCTCCAGCTGTTAAAGGCTCCTCCCCTCCCCCCATTTAAGCAACCCTATCATATATAATCTATCTATATCACATGTGTCAAACACAAGGCCCGCGGGCCAAATCCGTCCCGCCAGGCCTTGCAATGTGGCCCGCACCGCGCTGTCATCACTGCACTCTGCTGCGTTTCCATCACAATGACAGTTTATGACTGTTCAGTAAACCATTCGGCCCGCGATTTAGGCTGGATTTTAGATTTTGGCCCCTTCTCTGATTGAGTTCGACACCCCTAATCTATACTAAAAATAGAATAATATGCTAATTAGACCAGGTCAACCAGCCATCTTCCAAATGTCCAACTTCCTTCCTAACAAAGCCATGGTGGTGGGGGCTGAGGCAGAGACAGTTAGGGGCAATCAGGTCAGTAGGGGAGGGCAATTGGGGGTGAGATCAGGCCTACAAGGGAAGGCAATTGGAGGTTTGATTAGGACAGCAGAGGAGAGCAGTTAGGGGTGATCAGGCAAGCAGGCAGAGGCAGTTAGGGATGATCAGGCAGGCAGGCAGGTGAGCAGTAAGGAGCCAGCTGTCTCAGATTGCAAAAGGGTTGTCCAACTATCAATTTAGGCCTGAACTCCCAAGAGGTCCTTGATTGGAGAGGGTGCAGGCTGGGCCACAAATTTCATGCACAAGTCCACTAGTTATTTTATAAAACCTACACAATTGGAATATTTGAGCTCTTAAAATATGTAACACAAAATATTGATACCATGTAAATCTTTTTAAGTAATAATTTCTCTGTTTATAACTACAGTGAATCTAGAAATATAAAAGGAAAGAGGAGTATACCTCCTCACTCCACTGAAATTGGACTTGACAGTGTAATTTGCTTTGGCCCATGGTATATAGGCAGAAATGGCATATGTCACATCAGACAGAAGCTTGAAGACTCATGCTTTCTTCTTCCTTCTATCATAGCAACCAGCAACACCCTAGAGAGGTTGTGCTGTCAAAGCAGAACCTGGAAGGAAAAATCTGTATGGCCTGCCTCTCCAACCTCATCCTGTGTGACTCTCAGCTTGGCTCACAGTGCTGCCACACACTGACCTTCTGTCCATCCCTAGAATAGGTCAAATTCTTTCCATGCTTTGAACTTGAAAACTTTTCTTCCCATCCTCAATTTACTAGCAACTTGTTTTCCTTGAGATCTCAGCTAAAAGGTCACTTCCTGGAGATGACTTTTCCAAGTACCTTGTTTCAAAGTAGATCTCCCTCCCCAACTTGTGTTTGTCTTCCAAATGCATTATTTGCTAGTTCAGAACACTGAGAATTTCCATTTTGTAGAATTCTCACTGTCCTTGAGGGTTCTACAAATATTGGCACTAAGATGTGTCAGTGTGAAAAATGGTTTCTCATTATTTTAACTAACATTTCTTCATTTACAAATAAGGTTAAATAGATTTCTGTCAGCTATTTGTATTTCCTGATTGGCGAATTAATCTGTCCATGTTATTTTGGTCATCTATCAACTGAGAGTTTGATTTTTATTGATATTTATAAATTATTTATATATTGAGAGCATTATCTTTTTGTCATATTTTTCTGCATACAATTTTCTACTTGTACTTTGTTTTATAAATTTGATTGTGGTATTTTTTGACATACAGACTTCTTTTTATGTTCTATGCAATCAAATCTCTCTTTCCCTTTGTATTGACTTTCACTGCTTTTGTAGTTAACATTTATTACTTGCACCTACTGAGTATCCATTGATGAATCTTTTCAACTTTGTAGAAACATCCTTTTATACATTTTTTGGAGATAATCTCCCAACCCTAATCTCTACAGGGAACAGACATGGTATCCAAACTGGACCAATCAGTGTCTTCCCTAAGATTTCCTAAGATTATATGCTCAAGTCACAGTGAGCATATAAGTAAATCTGGAGATTTAGGCAGCTTCTCCACTCAATCCCGCCCCCCACCCCAAAACAAAAAAATCTGATATGTGAGCCAATAGAGTCCCTTTTAAGTAAGTTTGAATTAATTTCCTGGCTCTAATAACTGAACGACTCTCCAATACTCTCAGATTAAAGAATAAAATTCTTCAAATGTTCCTAGGGCCCCATGTGATGCCACTCCCTGGCCCCCACTCCATTACCTCTGCAAACTCAGCTCTTCCTACTTCCTCCAGGAGCTTCATTCACTACTCTAGTCACACTGGTCTCCTCAAGTATACCAGGAATCTTTCGCTCCCCGAAGCCTTGCATCATTTAGCCCTCTGGATCTACACATGGTTACTTTGCTCCCTCTTTGGAGTCTGTTCAAAGCATTCTCAGGGGAGCCTTATCATGACTGCCCCCAGCTCTGACCTCCTCTATACCTTCCCTTTTCATGGCATTTGTTATTTTCTAATATTCCATATGAGTTATTCACTTATTAAATTCATTTTACAAAACTATGTTTGAAAAGCTCCCCATTTAATAAGAAAAAGATAGGCTTGATGACAGCAGAAATTTTGTTTGATTTGTTCACTGAAGAGTCATCCCAGGATCAGAGCAGTAAGTACCTGGCACATATTAGGTGCTCATTAAATATATATTTGTTGAATGAAGAAATTCTGTTCATTTTCTCCCCTGGGAAACCCTTGGCAAATTCCTTTTAATGAGACTAGTGACCACCTGACTATGATTTATTTTTTTTCTTTTTAGGGGAGTTGGGGGAAATATAGAGGAGAAATATAATTAAACTGTGGCTATTAAACAAGTTAACAAAGGCTACACCCATCCCAGAAAATAAGTATTAGTACAATGGAAGAGCTAATAATGTTTCAAAATTATTGTGAAAACTTTATTTGGTTCAGAAAGTATGCTCATTCCCTATTAGGTGTGAGGGGGGAGGGGAGAAGAGGGGCAAAAGGAGGAGGGGAAAGGAGGGGCAGATGGAGGGAAGAGTAGAGGAGGGAAGAGTAAAGGAGGGGAGGGGAGGGGAGGGGAGGGGAGAGGAGAGGAAAATATGTTCATTAATCCTGCATCAAACAAACCTATGGTTATGTTTAATGATAGGTGATAACAGGGGCTGTTCAGGTGGTATTAGGTAAGCTACTCTGGGAAAACAGTGCCATCTCAACAGCTGAACACAATGAAAATGGACTTCTCTCTTGCCTCACAGCCCCTTGTGAGTTGGGCAGCTTTTCTACAGACATTGACACAGGGTCCCTTGCTTATTCCACCCCATGGGGTTGTCACTTTTGGCATGCTTTATCCCAAATCACCATGGAACAAGAGGAGAGAATGGAGATCGTTATGAGCCAAGCACCTGCTGCCCACCTCTTATGGCCATGACTCAGTTTCCTGGCTCCACTCTAACTTCTAGAAAATGTAGATTGGCCAAGGACCTGGAAGGGAAATGAAATGTGTTTGGTGATCAGCTAGGATTGCTTTTGCGTTGGAAGCAGAACAACTTCCTCCTCTGAGGCAGAGCTGTGTGCTGCCAACAAGCCCTGTGTTTCCACTTCTCAAGGCCAAATGAGCCAGAGTGACATAGGGAGGGAGTGTTGTCTGGGCATCTGAGATGATCAAAACAACTCCATGTGGGGTCAGGGGCTTAATGATGAGATGGAAAAAAATCTGAATATTGTGCTGCATTGTCTTGGATAGAAACTTAAGGACTTGGCAGAATAAGCCCTTGACTGACCTCTATCAGTTGTTATTCAAGAATTGGTTTTTGTTTGGTTGGTTGTTATTAAGAAAATCAAAAGAAGCCCTGGTCCATGTGAGCTGTTGTATGTCTACAATTTTAAGTTCCTAAAGTGTATAGCTTTTAAAATGAAAAAAAAAAAGCCCCTTATCTGAAAATAGGAAATTGTTCCAAACATTCATCTATGTTTTATTTTATTTTTTTTATATTTGTGTTTATGTGTGTGATTTCACTTTTAAATCTACATATTCAATTCACCTTGAATTTATTTTGGTATTTGGTGGGAAGACACTTGATAAAGTAACTAACAATATTGCCAGCATCAGTTATTAAATAATACATCTAGATCCCATTGCACTGAGCTTATTGACCATACACATATTTTACATTTATACAAGGCTCCATTTTTCTTGACTGCATCTTCCTTTCGTTTCTCTAGTGCCATTTTGTTTTACAGTATGTGCTCGTGTCTATGAAGGCAAAATCAATGCCCCTACCCTTCATCCTTTTCCCATGTTCCTGGCTATTACTCATTGTTTAGTGTTCCAGATAAACTTCAAAATAACTTTATCACACTTCCCTGCTAGAGGTAGTCCTCCTGTTCAATCCCCCCTCTCTTATCATCCCCAGAAAAAAGATGAGCTGGTCAGTTTAGTGAACCCACACTTAGGCCAGGCAGAGAGGGCACCTGTTATAACTGCAGCTTCTTGAAACGTCCCCCAGAAGAGCTGCACTCCTGTTCATCCCTGGCCTCCTGACAAGGCTTGGCTGTGGCCTGAATAGCAATCAGCTTGCGGATATTCTGCTCCAAAGCTTTCTCCTGCCTTGGCATCTAGTCCCTTCAATCTCATTTGAGTCATTTGATCCTTCCAGGGGTTGGGAGGCAAAGCTAGGTAAATATCACCATGCCCTGAGTAATCATCATCCACTTTGCAAACAAAGGCTGAGGGTTCAGCAGAGCTGGCCCACAAGACTCACCCACAGGATCCAAAGACAAAGAAAGACACCATTTGGTCACCAGATGCTCCTGTTACCACCGCATGGATCTGACTCCTTCCTGAAGCAAACTGAAATGCAATCTTGAGGCTTTTGGTTTTACTTCACCTGATACCTGGTGTTGGCATTATCATCTCAGCAGCCTCACCTGGCAAAGTTTGATAGGCTGCACGGAGCTGCTGGGTCCTCTTTAAAGGAACCAGGCCAGCCAGGGAAAGAAATAGTTTGTTTTGTTTTCTTTATTTTGCAAACAGAACATATAATAAATTTGGGGAAAGAATAACTATGCAGCTAATGTTGAATAACATTATTCATTGTTCATACCACTTTATATCTATTAGCTCATTTAATCTTGAGGACAGTGAGGAAGGTGATATTATTATCCCCACTTTACAGATGAGCAAATTGAGGCACAAAGAGTCTAAATATTTTGCACAAAGCCATACAGCTCATAGCAATAGGGCCATGACTTTACACAGGAAGCCTGGAGCCAGTGGTTACTATCCTAACCGTGTGCTAGTACAGTGGTCAGCAAACTGGGGCTCTCAAGCCATTTGCGACCGACACCCCCACTTCTTCTAATGCCACTTCTTCAAAATAGACTCACCCAGGCTAAAAACCGACTTCTGCACATGGGCCTTGAAGTTTCAATCGCTGTACATGCACGCCCGCACGTGGTATTTTGTGGAAGAGCCACACTCAAGGGGCCAAAGAGCAGCATTTGGCTGGAGAGCCGTGCTTTGCCGACAATGTGCTAGAGATTCTCAAAGTAGAGCAGGCATTGGGATCACCTGGAGGCTTGTTAAGCACAGATTCCTGGATCCCAGGCTCAAAGTGTCTCATTTATGGGGTCAGAGTTAGAAGCCAGGATTCTATGCTTCTATCAAGTCCCAGTTGCTACTGCTGCTGCTGCCTCAGGGACCACACTTTGAGAACCACCACAGTGCACTTCACAGAAAAGACTGGCAGATGTGTTCCTGTGCAGATGTGAAAGAATAAACAAATCCACAGAATGATTAAGCCATGAAGCTAAGTCAGAATGTCTGACCCTCTACTATATTCCTCCAGTCCCTTTAGCAACTCAAAACTGCTATTGCCTGCAAGGCGCCACCTTCCTTCTATTTATATTTGGCTATAGTGAACTACTAAATACCGGGGAGAATTAAGAGCACTGGTTGGAACATCAAAACACGTGGATTTAAATCTTAGTCCTGTCGGTTATCAGCTAAGTTCATCTTTCTAAGCTTCAGTTGTCATACCCATAAAATGGTGAGGATTATTATTTGGCTCTTATGACTTTAGTAAAGGCAAATTTAATAAAACACACACACATTACTGGCACATAGAAATAATGGTTGTTTTACAAAAAGAGCTTTGTGCCAGGCTGGTGTGGCTCAGTGTTTGAGTGTTGACCTATGAGCTATGAGATTACTGGTTAGGAAACATGCTGGAGTTGTGGACTTAGTGGCCAGTATAGGGTGTGCAGGAGGCAGCCAATCAATGATTCTCCCTCATCATTGATGTTTCTCTCTCTCTCTTTCCCTCTCCCTCTCCCTTCCTCTCTGAAATCAATACGAAATTATATTTAAAAAAAGAGTACATCTGATTTTCTTTCTTCCTCTCAGAAACCAGTCAAAAAGTTTAACTATGACTATACAGTAAGGTTTTCCAGAGTCACATTGAACACCCAAACTTTCTTAACAGCTTATAACTGTGACAAGGATAAAAAAGAGAACAGCTTATTTGACAATCTGTCCTCATCCTATCTACTAGTATTCCTACTGAAAGAAGAAGGAGTTATTGGCTGACTCATCTCAAGGGCCATCTTTTCTTGTACAGAAGAAGTAAGAAGTGAACTGGAAAAATGGGAGGTGCCAGAAAAGGAAGAGCAATCTACACCTTGGCAGTCTGGGCAGCTGGCCAAGCAAAAATGAGAGAGATTTTTAAATAACCTTACTCTGTGTTATAAATGGGGTCACCTCTCAGTCAAAAATTAAACTATTTTAAAATGTCTCTTGATCTATTTCATTGATTTATTCAACAAATATACATTTACTCCTCTACCAGGTATCAGCCAGTACTCCAGGTTCTGGAGATACAAGGTAAAAAAATATCGGACAAAGATTCCCCCCCACCTGCAGGAGAAGGGAGATATGAAGACTCTGGGGAGGAAGAGAGGGGGAAGGCAAGACTTGAAAGCAAAGACCTGGAGGAAATGAGGACACTAGCTGTGTGGTCATCAAAAGGAAGCAGCTGATAGTGGGAAGGACAAGTGCAGAGGACTGGAGGCTGGTGCATGCCCAGCCTCTGAGGATGGCCAGTGTAAGTGAGTGGAGGAGCAGGGATGTGAGGTGGAGTTGGAGGGAGGACCAGGTGCCATCACAGAAGGCCATGTAGGAAGATGGATCAACGTTCACAGGCTTTTACACAGAGGAGGAACATGATCCAACTTTGAAAGTGAATTGATGTCAATGCAGAGCGAGTGCATTGGGCTGGTACCAAATGAAGTCTCTGATTTCAGGCCAGGATATAGAAGAGGAAAGGGAGTAGCCATCAGTAGACGAGAGAATAAAAAACCTTTGTACATTTACACACTGGAATAATATGCAGCTGTGAAAAAGAAGGACATGTTATCCTTTGTAACAACATAAAGGGACCTGGAGAGTATTATGATATTCGAAATAAGCCAGTCAGAGAAAAATAAATATCAGATGATCTCACTTATATGTGGAATCTAATTAACAAAATAAACTAAGGAACTAAATATTATTAGGTCCAGAGGCATGGCTGCACTGAGCAGACTGACAGATCTCAGAGGGAAGGGGGTGGACCAGGGAAGAGATTAACCAGACCACTACCTTGGGATTTTATGTCTTTAGGAGGGTTTTGTCTTAAAATGTCCTTTGGTCCAAGGGCACTAAAGGATCCCTTCATTCTGAGGGTGTCAGCTCCTCCCAGAGTATCTATTTGCAGCCAAGGCACAAAGGTGCCTCTTCTAGGGAAAGTAAGAGATGAGATGGGAATAAGGGGGATGTGCTTAGCCAGTCACAGAGAAGCATCTCTTGAGACTCTGAAAGATGCTTCTCTGGAAGAATCTGAGTCTTCCTCCTGGAAGAGATCAGCACGAATGTGAATGTAAGAAACATTCAAACCTGTGAAGAATACGTGGACGAAAGGAGCCACATGCTAACCTGACAAGCTCAGGGGAGGCCTGTGTGGCAGTCTTTCAAACTCAGAGACCTAAAATAACCACAAAAGATGGTTTGAAAATTAAATATTTAATTACAAACAGGTTATAGTGGGTAGTCATGTCCTAGGCAGATATTTTCCCTGACAAAGATCAACTTAGCTCTTCTTTACTGAGCCCATTTGCCTTTTTTGCCTCTAAGATAACATATCTGTGAGATGTCTGGTTAACTTGTAATTTCCCTTTTTCTGGAGCCCCAGGGGCACAACCAAATGTGGTAGGTGCCAAAACTGCTGCCTCAAATTCCTTCATTATCAAGTTAATTGTTCCTGAACTCACCTAAATAAGTGTCCATCATTTTACTTTTTATCCAATCCCAGGGGTTTCCCACCACTTTGCTTTCTCCTGCCTCCTTAATCCATCACCAATGAATTTCATGTAACCCATCTATGTCCCTCCTTTGATTGCAATGTATAAATACAAATGTAACCCATCATTCTCTGGAGCATTATCTCAATCCATTGAGGTTCTGCTTCCCAGCATATGTGGACAGTTTGGCTCAAATAAACTCACAAAATTCTTTACAGGTTTCAATAAATGTTTTTTGTTGTTTTATTTTGTTTTGCTTTTGTTTTTGTTAACAAATACTTTTGTGAGTTTATTTGGGCCAAACTGTTGACAACTGCAGACAAACAGAATCTCGAGGGATTGAGATAATGCTTTGGGAAATGGCAATTTTGCGCCTCTTTTTAATACATTACAATTAAAAGTGGAGGTGAGATATAAGTGGGTTACATGAAATCCATTGGTGATAGATTAGGGAGGTGGGAGGAAGCAAAGCAGTGGGTGGGAGGATGTCTGAGATTGGATAAAAAGTAAAATGATAGACACATCCTTCTTTTACTTAGGTGGGTGCAGGGTAATTAACAGTCAACAATGAACTCAATAACAGTGAGGCGGTGATTTGACGTCCCTGCAGAGGGTCAGAAAAAGAAAAATTACTTTGACATTCCAACAATATGTTATTTTAGATGCAAAAAGGCAATAGACTTAGTTAAGGTAAAGATTGAACCTTGTCAGGGAAGATACCTGCCCACCATGACTATCCACCGTGAACTGCTTTATAGTTTTAAAAAATTTAATTTCAGGCCATCTTTTGAGATTACTTTAGGTCTTTGGGTTTGCAAGGCCTCCAAGCAGGACACAGGCCTTCTCTGAGCAAGTCAGGTTAGCATGTGGCCCCTTTTTGTCCACACTAAGAAAGGCAGCTGTAGCTCCGAGAACCCTCCTGCCTTTTGGAAAAAGGATAGAGATCAGGTGGCATCTTAAGATAATCTCCAGCTTCAAACCAGTATTAACCTGCCAGCTTTGAGGATACTCCTTTCAGAAAGAATTTTATTCTACTGCTACCCAGTAGGATGTGCCTTTCCCTGTGGAAATTGGCAAAACACTAAATACCAACCTCTCCCAGTAAACACAGCTGTAAGAAAATGAGGCTTAATCTTCTTTGATTAATAAGGAGGCAGCAAAAGGCTGACCACGGGCTGAAGGAAGCAAGAAGAAAAACAAAGGACAAGTAAAAATCTGTCCAGAAAAGCAGAGGGGGAAAAATCACGAAGGTTAAACAACCTAAAAAGGCCTCTAGATTCTGATTCAATTTCAGTGCTTGCAAAAACAAGGCTCTTGGCTATTTGCATATAAATGTGCTGGGGTGGGGGAGCCGCAGGGCTCAGCTGTGCATTCAAACTTTCTCCTCAAAATCTGTTCCTAAAACAGCTGCAGAAATCAGCTGCAAATTCCCAGTCTAAAAATGAAAATCACATGGCTGAGCAGGGGAGGGCTCTGAAGGAGGGGAGACAAGGGCACCAAGTGGTGCTCCAATTAACCCACTGTGGCCTGCAGCCCAGAGGCATTGCTGGGAGCCTTCAGACAGCTCAGTACCCAAGCTGCACCCCAGGGCAAGTAAATCAGTTGCTGGGGGTGGAGCCTAAGCAGAGCATGAGAATTTCCCAGGTATGTTGAATAAACAGTCTTGATTGAGTACCAGCTTCCACCCTGGAGCAGGGTCTACAAGCCTGTTCTGTAAAGGGCCAGATAGTAAGTATTTTAGGATTGTGGCCCAGGTGGTTTCTGTCCTAACCACTGGCCCCTGCCATGGTGGCATAAAAACAGCCACAGCATGTAAACCAGTGTACAGGAAACTTTATTTACAGAAAATAATTTGCAGACCCTGTTTTAGATGGCTGTTAACTGAAGCACAGTCCCTGGGACTGTGGGAAACCATGGGAGCCAGAACCCTCTTGCGCCAGTTTGCTTTTTAACAAGGTCTCAAGATGACCATAGCACACTGAAGCCAGAGAACCAGGCATCAGGTGAGAGCTCAGCAGCACTGGGTGATAGATCCTCCCTTCCCCCAACTGATGGACAGAGAATGTCATAAACTCCACCTGCAGTCTAAACATTCCTGAGTACCTAACAAGGCATCTTATATGGACTGTACATTGAACCACCAATCAGCACCTGCCAAATACTCTAAGCCCCGGATTCCTAAGTCCCTAGGTCCCTAATCATGTGCCTTATATGAAACCACTAATCAGCGTGCGCTGAGTGCCCTAAGCCTTGTTCCTTCCTTTTCCTCCCCTCAAAAGGCGTGTTCACCCCGGCACATGTGCTCAATAAAGCTTGTGTCCTGTTCTCCATCCTTCTGTTTCATCTTTTACTGGGAACACAGAATCTTGGACCCCCAACTTTGTCCACAAAACTGTCCTTGGGGTTCAGAATCATCCAAGTGTTCTGGGGACATTTTGCCCATATAAGGACTTGGAAAAGTACAAAGGATCGTGGCCACGTGAATTGTGGATGTGTGGCAGTGCAGGCCTCTGGTCAGTGAGGGCTCTGTCCCTTCAGCAGGTGCTGGCCTCTCCATCATCAGTCCTGATGAGGTGGAAAGAGCTGGCCATGCTGGCTTTCCCTTCAGAGTGTAGACACTAAAACCCCAGGCTCTGCCAGCCTGCCACTCATCACCGCACAGCTGCAGATCTGGAGAGCAATTAAGAGCTGGAGCTTGGACTAAGTTGGCAAGGCTGGATGCCACCAAACTGTTTCATAACCTAACATGCCACTTTCTGCTTTTACTAGTATACCTCCTGCTCTGCCTGCTCACCACCGCTGCCTCCCCAGTGCCCCACACAGCGTCAGAGCTCACAAATCTGTGAGGAGTGAATGACCACAGAGGCTAAGGTGCCCCCTGCAGTGGCATCCGTCTTCAGATCATGAGTGTCCATAATAGGCCACAGGCTGGCCTTCCTATATTATCATGCAGAAGAGCTTTGGCTTTTTGTATTTTCCCAAACAGCCCTTCTTGCATGTACGGAATCCTGACAAATGACAGCAGAAGCTATTTGTAATCTGTTGTCTGGAGCAGAAGGCTCAAGGGCCTGTGCCCTGGCCCCGAGAGTTAATGGGACTTCTGAAGGTGTTTTGAGTGCATTCTGCTCCCATGCCAGCTTGGCCTGCGCCTTTGTGAGGAAAGTAATGAACTGAGCTGCTCACTGTCTCCAAATGCCCGTGTCCCAGTCAGCTGGGACTGGCCTGTTGTCAGAGAATGTTTGCCATGCCCTGGATAAATGCTCTCTTGGAAGCCCTTCCAGGGATGCAAGTGAGAAGGGAAGCGTGTCCACGCTGCTTCCTAAACCCTTGCACCTGCCTGAGGTGTCTCTGTGGAGCACAGTTTTGACACATGGTTTGTAATGGACTTGGAAAGGGGGTGGGGTGGGAAGAGTGGAGAGTGGGGGAGAACTGGGATGCTGCCTTGGGCATCAGCCACCAGAGGAGCCATCTGGTAGAGATAAATAGTTCTCAAGTCTATTGTGCACAGGGATCTCCTTTTCTACGGGCTCCGAAGCTAAGTTGTGTCTGTGTTTCTGTCAAGTCCCAGGTGATGCTGAGGGGCTGCTCTGTGGATCAACCTTTCAGTGGCCAGCACAACTAGGAAGGAGCACCAGGCATGCAGTCAGGCCACCCCAGAGCCCCAGCCAATTCTCTTTCTCAGACTGCCCCCAAAGGCAATGAGTGTGGCTTATCTATTTTCAAAGATGGCCAAATAGTACCTCCTTCCTTCCACAGGCTTTTCTTAAATGTGACTTCAACCCTCCTCCATTTAGAGGTGGCTCTGTCCTAGCTGGTGTGACTAAATGGTTTGAGTGTCAGCCCACACACCAAAGGGTCACCCCAGGTTTGATTCCCAGTCAAGGTCACCTGCCTGTGTTGCATGTACGATCCTGCTACCAGTTCAATCACCTGCAGAAGGCAACCAACTGATGTATCTATCTTACATCAATCTTTCTCTCCCTCTGTCTGTCTCTCTCCCCATCTCTCCCTTCCGCTCTCTAAGATTCAATGGGAAAAAAAAAAATTCTCAAGTGAGGATTAACAACAACAAAGGTGGTCTAAAGTGGGCTGGCCTTGTGACTGCCAAAATAAAATGTAACTGTGAAGTCTGAAAGGAGGTCATAAAAGGCAATACAGCTGCTTTCTGATTCTTTTGAGACACTTATTCTTGGAACCCAGCCACCATAAGGGGAGGAAGCCCTAGCATCCATGGGGAAGTCCAGGTGAAGAGGCATTGAGGGCCCAGCTGACAGCCAGCACTAAGTTGCCAGCCACAGAGGTGGGCTCTACTTCAAAACTCCTCAGAGCCATCTATGGATCCTCCCCACTTAGGCAGGGTGCCCCATCTGAAAGTATGTAGAGTAGAGATGAGCCTTCCCCACTGAGCCCTGCCCATGCAGCCAATTTCTGAGCAAGACTTTAAGCCTCAAAGTTTAGAGGTATTATTTTTCAGTCCTATTTTGTACTAGAGGCCTGGTGCATGAAATTTGTGCATGGGGAGTTGTGTCCCTCAGCCCAGCCTGAACCCTCTCCAATCTGGGACCTATCAGGATCAGGCCTAAATGGGCAGTCAGACATCCCTCTCACAATCCAGGACTGCTGGCTCCCAACTGCTCGCCTGCCTGCCTTCCTGATTGACCCTAACTGCTTCTGCCTGCCAGCCTGATTGATGCCTAACTGCTTCCCTGCCAGACTGATTGCCCCTAACTGCCCTCCCCTGCAGGCCTGGTCACCCCTAACTGTCCTCCCCTGCAGGCCTGGTCACCCCCCAACTGCTCTCCCCTGCAGGCCTGGGTTCCCCTCAACTGCCCTTCCCTGCAGGCCCAGTTGCCCCCAACTTCCCTCCTCTGCAGGTCTGATCCCTCCCAACTGCCCTCCCCTGCTGGCTCTCTTATGGCAGCCATCTTGTGTCCACATGGGGGCAGCCATTTTTGACCACATGGGGGCAGCCATCTTGTGTTGGAATGATGGTCAATTTGCATATTATTTTATTGGATAGGATAGAGGCCTGGTGCATGGGTGTGGGCTAGCTGGTTTGCCCTGAAGGGTGTCCCGGATCAGGGTAGGGGTTCCCTTGGGGCATGAGGCAGCCTGGGCAAGGGGCCTATGGTGGTTTTCAGGCTGGCCATGCCCCTGGCAACCCATGCTGAGGCCCTGATATCTGGGATTTATTTATCTTCTATAATTGAAATTTTGTAGCCTTGAGCAGAGGCCAGGGCTGGTCAGGGTGGGCAGGATGATTGGCTTCCTCCATGGCCAGGGGCAACCCAAGCCTCCTGTTGCTCTGTGGCTGCAGCCATCTTCATTGGCTTAATTTGCATACTTGCTCCTGATTGGCTGGTGGGCATAGAGGAAAATTTGCATGTTTCTCTTTTATTAGTGTAGATTAGTTTCAAGTATATAGCTTAGTGGTTAGACAATCATATACACCAAAGTTAAGAAGTATTTTTTAACATAGCAATAGTATTTGGAACATGTTTTTAACTCCTCCTTGGGTTTACCTTTCATGCTGCATACTCTCTTTGCATAATTTGAATGCTTCCATTATTCAGTTACCATTTTCTTGGCCTCCATTCATAGCTACAGAGCTATTTATCTAATTGCCTATCAGATATCCCCAATATATATAAATCCTTACCTCATGATTTATCCCCATCTCCACCCCTCCCCAGTGCATGAAATTTATGCACTGGGGAGGGGGCGTCCCTCAGCCTGGCCTGCATTCTCTCACATTCTGGGAGCCCTAGGGGGGTGTCCGACTGCCAGCTTAGGCCTGTATTCAAACATCTTTAGCGCTGCCATGGAGGTAGGAGAGGCTTCCACCACCACCGCTGCACTCACCAGCCATGAGCCCAGCTTCTGGCCGAGTGGCGCTCTCCCTGTAGGAGCACACTGACCACCAGGGGGCAGCTCCTGCATTGAGTGTCTGCCCCCTGTTGGTCAGTGTACATCATAGCAATCATTCGTTCCACCATAAGGCTGAAACTGGCTCTCTGAGGTGTCCTGGATTACAAAAGGGCGCAGGCCAGGTCGAGAGACCCACCAGTGCATGATTGATGCTGGGGAGAGACATGGGAGGTTGGCCAGATGGGAAGGAACTACTGAAGGGCTCCAGAGCATGTCCAGCCTATCTTGTTCAGTCCTGATCGACCAGACCACAGCAGCAAGCTAACCTACCAGTTGGAGTGTCTGCCCCCTGGGGGTCAGTGCACGTAATAGCGAGCAGTAGAGTGGCCTTAGCATATCATTAGAATATTATGCTTTGATTGGTTGAACAGCAGACCAGACAACCAGACACTTAGCATATTAGGCTTTTATTATATAGGATTCTCTTAAAAAGAAGAGAATGCATAAATGCATATGAAAGATGTTCAGCATCACTAGTCATTAGGAAAATGCAAGTCAAACAATCAGATGCAAATCAATGCAAAACCACAGTAAGATATCATCACTTCCCAGCCATTCAAATAATTACAATAAACCAAAAAACTTATATGCAAATATGCACAGTCCATGGACAAACAATAGTTTGGGAAAGGCCTGGGATGGGTCAGAAGCAGGGTGGAGGGGGTCTACAGAGGGAAAAAATGGGACATCTGTAATGCTTTCAACAATAAAGATTTAAAAAACACAGATAAGAACAAATATTTGCAAGGATGTAGAGAAATTGGAAGCATCAGGCACTGCTAGTAAGAATGTAAAATGGTGCAGCTGTTGTGAAAAAGAGTCCAGAAGTTTCTCAAAAGATTAAAGTTAGAATTATTAATGACAACAGTTCCACTCCTGTGTATATATGCAAGAGAAATGGGAAAGTATATTTACAGAGAAACTTGCACACAAATGGTCATAGCAACATTTTTCATAATAGCTGAAAAGGAGACACAGACCAAATGTTTATCAACTGATAAAATGTTGCATATTCATTCAATGAAATATTAATTGGCAATAAAAATAAATGATGACTAGAACAACATAAATGTACCTTGAAAATATAATGCTAAGTGAAAGAAGCAAATTTATAGAAACAGAAAGCAGATTTATGGTTGCCTAAAGCAGTGGGGAGGTATGTTACAGGGAAGTGGGGAATGAAAATGTTTTTTTAGAGGGATAAAAATGTTCTGGAATTAGTGACAATTTTTGGACAATTTTGGGAATATGCTAAAAATAACTGATTTCTACTCTTTAAATGAATTGTATAGCATCTAAATTATATCTCAATAAAGCTCTTATATTTTTTTTAAAAAAAAATAAGAGATAATATTTTTTTGTTTCCTGTATTTCATAGAGATTTTGTTGACCAAAACACATTAAAAACCATATAGAGAAGTCAATGGTATGGAGGAATGCAATCACCATGGTTTGGATGCTAAGGACATTTTATTTTACAGCTTTAAGCCACCATTGTAGAAAAGCCGAACCACAGCATGTTAGTTGTTGTTTTCAATAGTAAGAATTGATCTGGCCTGTATGTGAGAGCTTCAGCCCTGACACAGGAGTCCTGTCCCCTTCATTTCTGATACCCAACTTCTTGATTATTATTCAGACTGAAACATGGAACGCATAACTGGAGCAGCGCTGTATAATTGCTGAGACCCTGTCTAGGCGTCACTTCCTCCCCACCAACATATTTACAGTGCTGCCCTTTCTACTGACCTTGATCTCCTCTTCCTTCCTTATCTGCCGTGTTCTCTGCCCAGGCAGGTTCTGGGTCCCCAGGCCAGCTACCAACCTGGCCCACCTGACTCTCTGGGAAAAGCTACCCTTTCTAATTCTTTTAAGTTTCCCTGCAAACACCAGTATTCACCTGTTTAGCTTTCCTTCCTGCTCAGTAATTATACACTGTACATTGCCTGATTTGACATTTCCATGGAAAAGTGTAATTATAGCATCATGAAAGGCAGAAATAACCAGCTGATAATATTTGAGGGTGGAAAAAGTCTATTTCAAGATGTTCTTCAACAAAATCTCTCAGAAGAATGTTATCAAATGCTGTTGGATGTTAGGGGCCTCAGTCATTTTCCATCATCCAGTATTAAACTTGGTGCATTAAATTTCTAAAAATCCCCAAGTTAGAAGAACTCACGTTGAGCACTTTAGAATTTTAATAAGTATTTTTTTGGGGGTGGGAATAGAATAAGCCTATTACTGCTCTTACAAACCTAACTCATACATGAAAGGAAAAATCACTAAATGCTGATTAGTATAATATTATTTATATTTTCCACATTTTCAATTAATAACAAAGCATATGATAGATTCATTTCTGTCTGACATCAGATGCTGGCCAGAAACTTTCCAGAATTCCAATGATCTTTTGCTATACCTACCACCAACAGATAGGTTTTATTTTTGTTTTAGCGTTCACAAATGTCAGCAGTATGTGAAGTGCTTACTAGTAGTTCACATTTTGTCTTAAGCCACACAGACCTGGGCTCAAATTGTGATTCAACAACCTGTTAGTATGCCCTTGATTTTCAAGCCCCAGAATCCCCATTTCTTAACAACAAAGCTCCATGAATTTGAAATGTTATGACTTTACTTTGCTGTGCTGTGGGGCTGTCACATATGATTTGTTTGAGAGATATGGGGTCTGTCCTGGGTTTGGGTTTGCAGGAGACTGATAGGTATCAGGGTATTATAAATAAAAGTCTTACATAAAGTCCTTGAGCGCCAGCCTGGCCCCAGAATTTTTAACAGGCCAGCTGCACTGATGCTATTTCCCCTCGAGGCCCTTCCAAGCATTCTTCTTTCTCTCCAGGACTATTTGTTTTTCTCTAGCCAATCATCATTGTGGCTGCAGCTCAGTCCAAAGGCAACTTTAATTAATGAGCCAGGTTTCTGGCGTTGATAAGAATTGCTAGGTTGAGGTCAAGTGTGGAGGGCAGTTTTCATTAAATACACTAAATGTGGTTGCAATTTGAAATGATATTGTCTATCCCTTGCTGAGCTGCTGTTTTATTGCAAGAGTGATGGCCTTCCAAACTCAAAAGCATGGGGAGAGACATTTACTTGTAAACCCACCAGTTAAAGGTAAATGGGGCCTATGCTTATTCACTGGGGTGGGGCCCAGTGACATCCCACAGATAGTCTGCTAAAGCCTCCCTCTAAGCCTCGATGTCCCTCCATAATCCCCTTGAGGATACTGATCAAGGCTTTTCCTACAGGATGCAGGGCATGCAGCTCTGCTTGTCCTTCTACTGTGCTACCAGTATTCTCTACATTTGGGCTAAAATTAATGTAACAGGAGAAAAACATTACAACATGACATGCCCTTTCTTGCCTGTGGCTAAAATAATAATAGCTCATGTTAATTGAGCCCT
Organism: Pipistrellus kuhlii; assembly: GCF_014108245.1. Classification (NCBI taxonomy): domain Eukaryota; kingdom Metazoa; phylum Chordata; class Mammalia; order Chiroptera; family Vespertilionidae; genus Pipistrellus; species Pipistrellus kuhlii. The sequence goes on from NW_023425562.1 coordinate 67,488,424, forward strand.
TAAAAAGCACTGGACTAAATATGTTTCATGCATCATTTCATGAAATTCTCATAAACCATTTGCAGTCTTATTGCCATGACCAGCATTTACACATGAGGAAGTGAAACTTTGGCTATGTTCCAAAGGTCACATAGCTGGCAAAGGTGAAGCTTGCCATTCGTACCAGGTAGCTCCTCTTCAGTGGCCTCCCACCCCAGTCTGCCTTAACTGATGGTGTTCCCCACTTCCCTTTTCCCCCACTTTCCCCACTTCCCTTTCTTTTTATTAAAATACTAATTCCTCAAGGCTCTGCTCCTATTAAGATGTTCTTCAAGAATTGACTTCTCTTTCTTTTGCTCTCTTCTGTACTGTGAGAATAAACAAGTCAACTTTTCTGTCAAAGAACAGTTTAGATGTCCGCCATTTTGGACCTCATGACTTGGCAGCTGCCATGTGGCCAAATGGTTTGCAGCTCCCCTGGAGGTCACCCTTTGAATTGGCCAATCGTGAAAGATTGTACGGCTGAGTTCCAATCCAGAGCAAAGGACAGGTCAAGTGCATCAGGGATTATAAGCCAAGCAGGCAGACTGCTCAGTGTACACGCCCTTCCAGGCCATATATGTGCATCTTTCTAAGTAGAAGTAAAATATGTTTGCCTTGCCTCCTGGCTCCTGAGTGTTTTGTATTCTACCAGAACCCCTGACTTGGGGGGCTAATCTTATTTCTAACATGTACCAACTCCCTTCTACCATTAGTTAGCCTATTTCTAATGCTACCTTTTTGTGATCATTAGTTCATTAAGTATTCATTACATGCAGAGTTCATGCAGTTATGAGTTTCAGTACAAGTCCATCCCTTACGTTGTAGTCATTACTTACAAGCTGTCCTGAGCCTGAGTTTCTCCATCTATCACTCATTAAAGATAAAACCCAGCTTAAAAAGTTATAAAGATAAGAGTGAATGCTAGCAAAAAGGCAGCTATTTTCTGTTACTTCTCTGTTCTACTCAATTTTAAGCTTTGTGTGGGAAGGCCCCATGTTGCATTCATATTTGTTCCTTGCTGAAACACACACCGCAAGCCCTGGCACCTGCTAACTCTCCCATAACCACCCATTAGCTGGAGTATGTAATCATTTAATCAGGGATGGGGATGTGAAGAAAAGAGAAGCTTCTCCACTTGCCAATCCATGTGGTTGCTTTCCCATCTACAGTCACTCCAATATCACAATGTTTGCCCCACCCATGTCTCACCACTATTGTTTTATTTCATAACTTTTCTACTACTCATTTCCCCAATGTTATTATAAAAAATTTTATAATAACAAAACACTGAAAGAATTTTGCCAAAACATCTATATACCTTTTACCTGGTTTCTAGCATCATCGTTCCATTATATTTGTTTGATTATCCCTCTCTTTCCTTCCATTCATCTTATGTGATGAATTTATAAGTGAACGAGCTGCAGACAACAGTACACTTCTCCTTTACTACTTCAGCATGCATATCAGTGACTAGAGTTACAGTATGTTTTATAAATTGTCCATGAAAAAAAATGCAAAAACATTAAGTATACTATTAGATGCACTTTGACTCAAACTTTTTCCTTTTAAAAAATATTTTTAATGATTTCAGAGAGGAAGAGAGAGGAAGGGAGAGGGAGAGAGAGATAGAAACATTAACAATGAGAGAGACTCAGTGACTGCCTCCTGCATGCACCCCACTGGGGGATTGAGTTAGCAAATGGGTCATGTGCCCTTGACTGGAACCAAACCCAGGATCCTTCAGTATACAGGCCAACATGCTATCCACTGAGCCAAACTGGCTAGGGCTTGACTCAAACCTTTATCTAAATATAGAATATTATCATTCTAGGAACTTCCTTCATGTTAATGACCATTCTACCTGAAGGCAACTACTCTCCTAATATTTTTTCCTGCCATTACCTATTCTATTTTTTAAAATATATTTTATTGATTTTTACAGAGAGAAAGGGAGAGAGATAGAGAGCTAGAAACATCGATGAGAGAGAAACATCAACCAGCTGCCTCTTGCATATCCCCTACCAGGGATGTGCCCACAACCAAGGTACAATACATCCTCTTGACTGGAATAAAACCTGGGACCTTTCAGTCCACAGGCCGATGCTCTACCACTGAGCCAAAATGCCTTCGGCCATTACCTATTCTAAAACTTTATATACATGAAATGATATAATCACATTTAAAAAATAAAATTATTTTTAAAAGTAACTTTTTACTATTAAATGTAAATAAAAATCATATCACTTGCCAAAATTATAATGTACCCATTAATACACATAAACATAAAAAAATTACACAGCAAAAAATAAGTATGTACTGCAAATAGTCATCTTTGAACCACCTGTATTCTTTTCCCATTGTGGTCCATGGGCCCCTAGAACTCCAAGACCCTTATATGTACACACGGTCAAAACAATTTTTGCAATACAGTATTTTATTTAAAAAATATTTTATTGACTTCAGAGAGGAAGAGATAGAAATAGAAACATCAATGATTAGAGAGAATCATTGATCAGCTGCCTTCTGCATGCCCCCTACTGGGGATGGAGACTGCAACCTGGGCATGTACACTGACCAGGAATCTAACTGTGACCTCCTGGTTCATAGGTCAATGTTCAACCACTGAGTCACACTGGCTGGGTGCAATACAATATTTTCAATTCAAAGTTGAGAATTCAAGTCTTCAGAGGGCTGATTTAAGTTCTAAGCAGATTTTTGACTGTGCAGGTGGTCAATGTCCCTAACCCATATTGTTTGAAAGTCAACTATAATCCTAAAATGTTATTTGCCTTTTCACTTTCACGAGTGTCATTGAGTGTTCAATGGAGTTTATCAGATGCTATATATGACCTCTAATATCACAATAGGTTGAAGGCAAAAGCAGATATGAAAATCTAGCTAGCTGCCTTCTATTAGGCCAGATATTAAAGAGATTTGCAAAACTGTAAAGCAATGCTGCTCTTTTCACTAATTTCTTTTGTTTGGAAAATATAGGTTATTTTAATAAAATGTTACTTTACATTGACATGCTAGGAGTTTATTATTACTGTAAGTTAATTAATAGAGTATTTTTTTCAATTTTAAGTTCTGATATGGTAAATGTTAGATTTAATTCATATAAACAAAAGCTCTTTGGGGTCTGCAATAGTTTTTCAGAAGATCAAGAGTATGGAGACCAAAACGTTTGAGAACTCTAATGTCTTACATTTTGGAAGACTCTTCCCTAAGTGGCAGGAGAGATTCCTGTGCAGATCATAAGAACAGAAGCTCCGTTCATTCACAAATATTCTGGTAAAGCTCTGCTCCTGCTTCCCCATTGGAGATGCATCTCTCATGATGCCTAGATTGGTTTTCTAATTCTCCATACTAGTTTAATCAGATTACCTCCAATTGAGTGAATATGGAGTGAATAGGGGGACACTGGGAAAGCCAGTCTTGCCCTGGTGTCCCCTCTGAAGTTACATGAGCTGGAATGCTAAATGCTGGAACCAGCCCCACACTGTGAGCAGACACTGTGCACAAGCAGGCTGGATATGCATTTTAAGCCAGACCTCTTTGTGCATTTATTTGAATGTAAAGAAAACTTTAATTACAAGATTTTAAACCAATTTTTAAAAACTAAGCCATAATTTTAACCTGCAGAAAAATCATTTCAGCATGGAGAGAAGCAGAATAAATAGAGGAAATTAGAAAGAAATCAGACCATTATGAATGGGATGCAAGGCATGCGTTTACAAGAAGATTGATTTGAACAACCCATGTATAATAAACAGTCTCGGCTGTGGGGGAAAGGTCCTATATATTTATCTTCCTCTCTCAAAACCAAGGTTCTGTGTGGGGGTTTTTTTTTCCATTAGCTCTGAAGTTATAAAAAATTTGCACTCTATCTACTCTTGTGTTGAAACGACTTTCCTATTTATCCCAACTGAAGGAGAAAAAAATATTTCTGGCTTGTAGGGAATTTGTACATTTCAAAAACTGTTTATATTCTATTCCTGTTCTTTAGCTTTATTTTTTAAGTTAATTTTTTGGCATTAATACAGGCTAAGATGTGCTGTTGCCTTCACTCCTTTATAACTTTAGCCCAAAATGCCAGGTCAAGAGGAAGCATTTGAAGACATCATCCCACACAGTCTTTGGTTTTATTTTGTTTCTTTTCCTTGATGATATATATTGTTTCAGTCAATGCAACTTGGAGATATTCACCTGGTGGCCTTGACTCAGTGACACATGTCATAAAAACTGAGAACTGTCCTTTCCACATGACCGCAAGATCTTCAGCTATTCTTTATCTCAAATAAGACTGATGAGAACCAGCTTCTTTAACTATAAATGATCCCTAGCAGGTTTGGCTCAGTGGATAGAGCATTAGCCCATGGAATTAAGGGTCCTGGGTTTGATTCCTTGTCAAGGGCATGTTCCTTGGTTGTGGGCTCTCTCACATCATTGTTTCTCTTCCTGTGTCTCTCCCTTCTCTTCCATTCTCTCTAAAAATCAATGAAAAAATATCCTTAAGTGAGGATTAAAAATAAATACAAATAAGTCCTTTTGTCAATCTGCAGAGATGAGTTTTTGTGAATGTGGTAGTTCTCCCATTGGCCAAGTTCAAAGTAAAAGAAAAACAACTTCAACTGTGACTTCAGAGATTTAGGCTATGCATTGGGCACAGATTTGGGGAGTAAGTGCCCTCTAAGTAGCTGAGGAATAAGCCAAAGGAAAGGTCATGTAGGGATCTCTTCTAGAAAGAGAATGGTACCTACCATATTCAGTTGAGAGACAAAATCAATATCAGTTGCCAAGAGCCCTTGGTTGGCAGCCAAAGTCAAGAAGTCAAGATATCAGTGACAAAGGGACCAAATATATATATATATGTGTGTGTGTGTGTGTGTGTGTGTGTGTGTGTGTAGGAGAGAGGGAGGGAGGTGCTATAGCATTCTCCACAGAGCCGTTGTTCTCCCTTTTGTTATACGCCCTCTATCACTTTTTATCTTCCCTGCACACTAAACACTCTTGGAAAAGGCAATTAGAAGTGAGAAATGTTTTGATTCCCTAGGGAAAAAATCTTCTGGAAGAGAACACACAAAAAAAATGCCAACTGTATGATGATATTGCTAAAGAATTACCTTGGAGAACAGAAATTTCCACGAGGATTTTTAAGTCATTTGTCTTGGAAAATGCAACTGAAACCCCTTTCCCCTCAATTCTGCTATAAATTATTTAGCAAAATCTATTAGGCCACTGCTGCTTTTGAGAGGGTAGATCCTTTAGGAAAACTCGGGGGTGTAATGAGATCTGTACTCAAGCTTGAGCAGATAGAATACAGAACAGCACATGGACAGCGAGGACAGATGAAGGGACAGCTGACTTCAGAGTGCACACTGCTAAGGCAATTAAGAGCAATTGTTATTCCCATTAAAAGCAGCTCTCAAAGTAAGAATCCAAGTCACCTGCCTGTCCTGCAAGCAGATAGCTGCCTCCAAGACTTTAGTATGTTCTCTCTCCCTCTCCTATTCTTTTTCCCTCTCCCTCTCCCCCTTTCTCTTCTCTTCCTTTCTCTCCTCTCTCTCCCTTTCCTTCTCCCTTTATCTCCCTCTCTCCTCTCTCCTCTCTCCCTACCCCCTCTCCCCACCCTCTCTCTCCCCTTGCCCCCTCCTTTCCCCCGCCTCACCACTCTCCAATCCCCTCTGCTGCTCCGAGCTCATAATATCAAGAGTCAGCTGAACAGATTTGTGAAATCAATCACACAGGTGAATTGCCCATCAGGGCAGCCATCCAAATCAGAGGGCTTGATTTTCCAACTTGAAGTTAAATCACTTGCACATCTCTTAAGGTCAGAGTCACTATAGAGACAGAACATTGCTGAAGTTGAGCCTGACAGTGTCAGAAAGTCAGATGCATCACTTCATCCTTAGAGCCCCAGAGAGAGGGAAGCAGCTGGGAGAAACCAGCAAGATGATCTCACTGAGCAATGCAATGACAGCCAAAGGGGCAGGGCTGCTTTATTTAATTTTTTTTTTTTTTAAAGAATTGAATTCAATAATGCTAAATGGAAGGACTTCAATAGGCACAAGCATTTTTGAGAAAGGACTGCCATTTGTGATACTGGCTCCTAGAAACACAAAATCCCATCTTGGATTAAGCCTCCCTGTTAAGAGAGAGTCACATCGCGTCTATCATGGCATTTGATCCTCATGAGATCCTTCCCTTTCTCTCTGTCTTGCACCAGTAGGTGATTCTCCCACACCAAAAACTGTAGGAAATTAAAAGGGAAAACAGCTTGAGTTATCAGTGGGACTATCTCTGGTGATAGAATGTATAAGTTAATTGTCAATTCCCTGCTATACCTTGCCTATAAGACTCAATTTGCTTTTGAAGTTTTTAGGTCAAATTTTCCTTTATTATAATCTTTTCTTTTCACCAATTGCAATGGAAATGACCACCTGTTCATTTAGTTAATTAATGTATTTGCAGTGGTTTTAAAACACTGGCTTTCTACCTTGGCTCACCATGGAACCTTCTAGAGAGTTTTAAAAAATACTGATGCCTGGGACTCACATCCAGAATTTTTTACTTACTTGGTCCGGTAAATGGGAGATGTAAAATGTCTCCAGGTGATTGAAATGTGTGGTCAAATTTGCAATCCTACTGGCTTAGACCAGTGTTTCCCAAACTTCTCTCACGATGAGAATCTCCTGGTGGAGCTGTTAAACTACAGATTCCTGAATCCCAACTAAGAAGTGCACAATTAGAATTTTTGGGAACATATAGGTAAAATTGTATACTAAGAGCACTAGTTAAGCTTAGAGCACTAGTTAAGTATATAATTTTACCTATTTGTTCCCAAAAATTCTAGTTTAGCACTTCTTAGTTGGGATTCAGGAATCTGTAGTTTAACAGCTCCACCAGGAGATTCTCATCGTGAGAGAAATTTGGGAAACATTGGCTTAGAGCAATGGTTCTCAAGTTTAGCATGCTTCAGACTTACCAGCAGGCTGGATAAAACATATTGCAGGGAGTTTCTGAATCTTAGCTACAGGGTGAGGCCCTAGCTCTTAGTTCCAGGCAATGCTGATGCTTTGAACCCAACTACCACTCTTTGCAAACCGTGGCTTAACACTTTGAAACTTTTCCCTAAGGTGTTTTTCATTACATTGATCTGGCTCTAAGGAGGATGTCCCAAGAAGCTGACATCCAATAATGTCAATTTCCACTGGAGATAGAATCTTTCTGCTCCTTAGACCCCCCTGGAAGTTCTTGGGTGCTGAGCTTTGTTTTTGCATAAGCCAAGAGAATAGACCAGGCATTGTCATGGGTATCTAGTTAAGTGGGGTTGGGTAGTAAATCTTTTGCTATAGTTTCTGGTAATGCTTCTCTCAGCAGGCATGTGAGTGACTATTCCCCAGGTACATGGGGAGGGCTGGCTCTGGCTAGAAGCCCAGGCTGAAAGCTTCTCTAGACCTCAACCCTATAGCTTAAGACCAGATGGAGTGTGTGTGTGTGTGTCTGTGTGTCTGTGTGTGTGTCTTTGAAAGCACACAGTTTGGAGGCTCCAGGAGGGGCAATTCTGAAGATTGTCAAAAGCATCACCAAGCAGTAAGGAGTGTCCCCTGGGCTGCTCAGATCCACCTATGTAGGAGAGAGGCAGAGGAGCCATGGTCCCCACTGATCCTGCTCCAGGGCTCTCTCTGAGCAGCATCTTGAAGCACATCTGATGCCTTTAGTTCCCTATGTGTAAATCTCAGACATCTGGGATAGGGGAGGCCCTAGTGAAGAATTCCTATATTCATTGCTATGCATGCACTCAAACAATTCATTTATGAAATCAAAGGGTTATGATTTATAACTCTGCTTTTCCCCAATATGAGCAAAATAGTCAAGTAAGTTTTATGTACCTTTCATTAACATTCTTCCTACTGAAGGATAATCATAAAACACTATGAAACCATACCTATGGAATCTTATTTGACCTACTTAGAACTGAAAGATAGATGATGCAGTTGATGCAAATCATATCTTACATTCAGGACAATGAAACAAAGACAAAGAGGTCACACGATTAACTCAGTGCAGGAGGGAGTTAGGGCTGAATACCCGCTCCATATTGAGAGATCCAGAGGAGGGGCCTAAGGGTCTCCTTTAGGTCAGAGAGAGGCAAATGCACAAAGCTGCTCCTACATTCTAGCCTAAGAAATCTCCTAAGACCTGTACATACCTGTGTCTCTGTTAAGAAATCATGTCAGAGATTTTTGATGGAACATCCAGAACCACATAATTTGCAAACAGTATGCCACCTCTCTAGAGCTCCTCTTCCAAAGAACAGGATATTGAAAGGGCACCTCTAAGATGGCCCATTTCATTGGAAAAAGCTGGTGAGTCAGTTTTCCGTGGATCAGATTCACCTGGAGGGCTTGTTAAACTTCAGACTTCTGAGCCTCATCCTCTGAGTTTATGATTCAGTAGGGCTGGGGATTTGCATTTCTAATAAGTCTAAAGGTAATGCTTCTGCTGCAAGTATGAAGACAACTCTTTGAGAAGTGCTATCATAAGACATTGGGTCTCAGCTCTGGTGTGTATTAGAAACACCCAGTGGTCTTTTTTTAAAAAAATGAATAAATTTTTATTTATTTCAGAGAGGAAGGGAGAAGTAGAGAGCGATAGAAACATCAATGATGACAGAGAATCATTGATAGGCTGCCTCTTGCATGCCTCACACTGGGGATCAAGCTCACAACCTGAGCATGTGCCCTGACCAGGCATTGAACGGTGACGTCCCAGTGGTTTTTTGAAAATATAAATACCAGGGTCTACCCAGAGGAATTAAATCAGATTCTTTGCAGGTGAAGCCTGAGCATTAATGTTTTAAAATGGTCCCAGGCTGAAACCAGTTTAGCTCAATGGTAGAGCGTCGGTCTGCGGGCTGAAAGGTCCCAGGTTCGAATCAGGTTAAGGGCATGTACTTCGGTTGCGGGCACCCCAGTAGGGGGTGTGCAGGAGGCAGCTGGTCGATGTTTCTCTCTCATCAACATTTCTAGCTCTCTATCTTCCTCCCTTCCTCTCTGTAAGAAATCAATAAAATACATTAAAAAAATAAAATGGTCCCCAGGTGCCTGGCTGGCATGGCTTAGGCATTGAGCATTGACCTATAAACCAGGAGATCACATTTCAATTCCTGGTCAGGGAACATGCCCAGGTTTTGGGCTCAACCCTAAGTAGGGATATGCAGGAGGCAGTCAATCAATGATTCTTTCTCATCATTGATCTTTCTCTTTTTCTCTCCCTCTCTCTTCCTCTCTGAAATCAATAAAAATATATTAATAAATAAAATAAAATGGTCCCTAGGGACAGCCGAGATTGAAAACCTCTGCCATAAGATTGCTGTGTAGACTTATAAGGTATTCCAACCCCTAGGTCAGGAGCTCTAAGAAGGTGGTCCTGCACTGCAGTATCAGCATCACCACAGAGCATTACCTGACTACTTGATAGAAATATAAATGCTTAGTTAGGCCCCATCCCAGGCCTTTATAATCAAACTCAGGGGGATGGAGTCCAGCAATTTCTTTAACAAACTCTCCAGGTAAATCTGAGGTTTGCTAAAGTGTAGAAACTACCACTTTAAGCTCTTACTTTCCCTACAAATGATCCCCTGGGCACTGGACTCTAGTCTAGGAGCAGTATAAGGAAGACTCATAGCAGGCCAGATGCACTGTTGCTCAACCAGTAACTAGTCTGGTGGAGGGAGGAGAAGGAAGACCATTTTTCAGGCTATTACAGAGGCACCATGGCACATGCTAACATTCTTTCCAGGACATCTGACTTCTAAGCTCTGTGAGATTAGTAGATTAGTTTTGCAAATGATTTTGTAATGGGTTTCACCCCTGAACACTCAGATACAGGTCCAGCTTAAGGCACTATTGGATTGTAGTTAAAACAAAGGTTGGGCCCTGGTCAGTGTGGCTCAATTGGTTGAGCATCATTCTGTGCACAGAAATGTTGCCAGTTCAATTCCTGGTCAGGGCACATGCCCAGATTTCAGGTTCAAGTTCTGGTCATGGCACCTGCAGAAGGCAACCTATTCATGTTTCTCTGAGATCTATATCTCTCTCTCTCTCTTTCCCCTCTCCCTTTCTCTCTCTCTCTCTCTAAAATCAATTAAAACATATTTTTACAATAAACAAACAACAACAAAAATACAAGGTTAGGTTCCCCATTTGTCTCTCTTAGGCTCCTTCTCCCATGTTCCATGATCAGCAATTCCCCAATGAGGTTGCTGCTGTGGCCTTCATTGCTAATTAAGGTTCCAGCCCTAGAGGACAGCTCAAATAAGTGACCCATGACACTTGAATTTGTCATCATCTCCCAAGGATAAATTCATTTAAGAAAAGGACACCTTTTTTTTTTAAATGAATTTACCTTTAGCAGAGCAGAACATGTCTTCAAAGATGGAGTATTGGGTGCTTGACACTTAGCTTGGAAGTAGATCCTAGCTTTTAAATAATTGCCTGTTTCTTGGTGTTAAGCTTAACAAATCTGTGCTTCAAATTTTATAAACCTCTGCCCCCTTTGGCCCTCTACATCCTAAACATAAGCAGTATGGTAGATTAAAAAAAATGGACAAAAATTACTCTGCTTCCATCAGCTGGTCAAGTCATTTTAGCACCACTTGAATTTGAGTTAGTCTTATGACTTGCTGTGGCTAGTGGGACATTAGGAACCATGATGAAAGCAGAGACTTGAGTAGCACTTGAGCATTGAGGCTGGCTTTCTTGCTCAGATCACCATAACAAGCTTCTTAATCAAGTATTGCTTGGGTTCTCTTCCACATGGTCCCTCACTCTCAAGTCACTATTTGGACTTGAGAGTGAGGGGCCACGTGGAAGGGAACTCATGTGCTCCAGGTGTGGGTGAGGCCATCCTAGGTCATCCAACCAGCCAGCTTGCCTAATAAGCACAGGGACAGGCCAAGCAGAGATCAGTCAAGCTGGTCCAGAGAGAAGAATCACCAACCTGATGCCCAAAATTGGGAACTAAATAAATTGTTGTGGAATCATGAATGTTTGAATTGTTAGATAGTAAAGCTGATTGATATGCTTAAATATACTAAAGATGATCTTGATTACACTCAATAATTACCCCAAAAGAGGGAAAAAAATATCAAAATTATTGCCTCTTCTGTGATGCCTTCCCTGAAAATTCGCCCCTCAGTTGGTGACCCCCTCACATGCTCTCCTACAAAATCAGTGTTTATGGCTGCATAATACTATAATTTCCAGTTGTATTTCTACACCTGCCCTTACCAGAGACAGTGAAATCTTTAAGGATAGAAACTATGTTCCAATTGTCTTTGAATTGCAAGCCCCTCCTCATTAATCCCTGCACTTGTTATGCTGAGCTAAACAAAATGAAATACTTGATTAAGAAGATTGTGGAGAGCACAGTGGAGAAAGTAGCCAGCAATGACTCGCATCACTCACAGGCTGCAGCCTAGCATCTCCCCTGGAACAATCCATACCCTCCAAGCTCACAAGATCCAAATGAACTGATGCTTGTTTGGCCCAGGACCCATTTGGAACATGAAAGTTTTTGCCTTGTGAACCATCAACTATCTGCCTCCTTCACTTCACAGGAGTTTACAGGAAAAAAACAAATGTATTTAAATACATTATTGCAAAGCCATCTAGTTTGCATTGTTTTCCTCATTTTACCACCCATGATGGCACAGGGAGGGGTTGGGTAAACTAATAAGGACAGACTACAAATACAGAGTTACTGTTGTGACTCCTTTCTAAAAACTTGCTCTCAGTCAGAGAGAAGAGCTGGACATAACTAATGATTTAAAAATAGCTCTCTCTCATCCAGCTGTCAGTGGGGCCCAGCACTGTGCTCTGAGGTTGCTCAGTCCTACAACTTTCCTGGAACATAGGATGATGCCCAATTAACAGATGAGGGCTCAGAGCCAGAGATGAAAAGATCCACACATTGGGAGAAGGATCAGATCTTTCTGATTCCCAAATGATGTCCTTAAAATCACAGTGATGCTGAAATGTCTGCTATAAATCCTAAACAGCTATCATTTTGATATGTTTCGTTAACCCACCCATGGAGCTGACTCACTTTGCAAAAGAAAGGGAGAGGGAAAAGCTTTGCCAAAGGCCCCACAGCAGGGGAAGGTGGTGGACACTGTCTGGCGACCTCGTGTCATTGTTTGGCCTGTTGCAGAGATAGGCTGCCTGGCATGGCCTCTTCAAAGCTGCCACCTGAGTACATTGTTAGCAGAAGGGGTCGATGGGCAGTGGCAGGCAGTCGGACAGGGACACCAAAGAGGAATATTAAAACAATTACAGCTCTAATTGATCAGTTCTGCTCATGAGGAGATGAAAAGGGAAAAGGCATATTGAAGAAGGCACTTGACATCCGCCCTGGGCCAGCTTCCATCTGCCGCTGTAGCCAGGTCTCCTCCCTCCCTCCTGGCCCTGGGTCCAGCAGCCCCACCGTGCAGCCCCATGCTGCAGCCTTGTTGAAAGTCATTCTTTGTGGAAGGCATCAGGCCATGCTCTTCCCCAAGAACTGCTTTCAAAAACAGCAGGGAGAAAGCAGCTCAGAGAGGCAGACAGCAGCCTCCTATTGGCAAAACCCCACAGTGGACTGCCAGCAGCATGGGAAGAGTGGGGAAGGAGGTGCCAAGAGCAAGGCCAGCATAGGGCAGGGGACTGGAGCAGCAAACACTTGCCTGCACCTTGGCATCCAGTCACCTCGTCCCCAGCAGATGCAGCCTGAGCTCCAAGCGGCATCAGTCCTTGTTTCAGCCTAGCTTACTTCCTGACTCAGCTTTTGGCTCCTTGTCATTTGGGAGCCGGGCCAGGGAGCAATTTTGCCTTGTTCCTGGCACCCTTATGCAGGAATTGTAGAGGAAGGGCAGAAGCATGGGCTGTGGCAAGGGAGGAAATGGGAAGGCAGATTAGGAGGGAATAGCAATCCCAGCATTCTCCAAGTCCATCAGTTTAGATGGGGTATGAGCAAGGTCAAGGCTAGGAGATGAGGGCAGGGAACAAGAAGAAACCTCAAGGTTGCCTTTCCCACATATGTGGTGCATGACAGGTGATCTCAGCCAGAGGAAGAAGAACTGGATTAGATGGTCCTTCCTTATGCTTGGGCTCACTTCTGACTTGTGACATGATGCAGAGGAGAACCAAAATAATCACAGGTCAGAAGCCACAAGAATCATTTTATATTATAGGAACCGCAGCAGGAATTTGTGCAGAATTCAAATGAGGTCAGGGCAGGGTTGTCAGATATTCACCCACCATGGGACTGTGAAAAGCTGAAAACCAACTCATTCCCTGCTGGAGGCTAATTTCAGCAGGGCATAATAAAGTGCAAGAAGTTCATCAGAAGGCTGAAGATCTGCATGTTATTGCATGTTGCCAGACAGCTGACGGCAGTTCCCTCAACCTGATAATCTTTTACTGTTTATTAAACCTTACCTTTGATATGTATATCTGCATTGCTAGAAGGAAAATCTATATATAAAAAAGCCTAAGCTACTGTTGCAACTGAACAGACTAAGAAACAGGCTGTGTGGTGTGACCAGGACGGGGGCGGGGGGGGGGGGGGGTACGAGGTGATCAGGCCAGTGGGGAAGGCAGTTAGGGGTGACTGGGCCAGCAGGGGGGAAAATTGGGGGTGACCAGGCAGGCAGGTGAGCAGTTTGGAGCCAGTGGTCCTGGATTGTGAGAGGGATGTCCAACTGCCGGCAGTTGGATATCTCCCGAGGGGTTCCTGATTGGAGAAGGTGCAGGCTGGGCTGAAGGGATCCCCCTATGCACAAATTTCGTTCACCAGGCCTGTGTGAATAAAAAGCCCTGGGTCCGGAGATTCCAGGAGCTTAGTCTCTAGAACTAAGTTTCTGTCTGGCACCCCAAAATGCCTTCCTAATTCATATTTCTTCTCTAGTCTCTTCATTCATTTAGGCACAGCCCCTTCTCCAGATTCTTGAACCCCTGTAGATGCAACAACTCCCCTTCCCTCATTGCCAAGTTTAAGCAAGTGCTTCTCAAACTTAAGCATCTATACCAATCACTTGGAGTTGCTTTTAAAGTGTGTATTATGATGCAGAAGGTCTGGAATGGGACCTGATTTTTTGCATTTCAAACAAGCTCTCAGATGATGATCCATGGATCATAGTTTGAGGAGCAAAAGTCTAAGCCACTTTAGAAATAAAAGAACTTTGGTGGTGAGATAAAAGCACTCCTAGTAATATTAATGTGGTATTGGAAATCATGGCTGGACATAAGGCTACAATGGTCTCCATCTCTTTCTCCCTTCGCCTCCACCAACCAAAGTGAGGATAACTGTGCCAGTGCAGCAGGGTTATTCTGACTTATCCACAATAATTAATAGCAGGACAAAATAAAATATAGAGTTGAGACTAGGTTGAGCCTGCCAGGATCAGAACTTATTTGATCTGCTGTATCAGCCAGGATGGGCCAAATTACGCTACAGTAACAAACAAGCCACAGAATCAATGGCTTAAGAAAAAAAAGAAAAGAAAAAAAAAAGAAAAAGAAAAAAGGCTTTTTCTGACTACATAAAACTTGCTGTGGGCATGGGTGCCTCTCCAAGAATTTTCAAAATTCTAAATTGGCTTCCATCTTCTAGCACCTTCACATGACCCTGAGCTACCATAACCTCCATGACAAGAGAAGAGTGGGCCAGAGAGCCAAATACAGGCAACTGAATGCTTTTATCTGGAAGTGAATTTTATCACATTCATGGGCCAAAGCAAATCACATGAGGGAAAGCAGGGGAGAAAGAGGAAAAAATAACAAGATAAATAAATTTCCTTCTGGGGGAGTGATGTAGAAGTTCCCTGCCTGCATTTACCCACAATAATTTGTTTTGAGGGTGAATCGTGATTTTATAAGATTACAATTTTTTTATTTTTTATTTTGCATTGGTCTCTTTTGGTGAATCTAGGATAATTTTTGTATTTTAAATTTTTTCATTTACTAATAGGCTCCAATCAGAAGAGCCCAGGAGAACATATTTTTGGTTTTTTGTTTGGTGACATTAGACAAGTGATTTGTTTCTTTTTTTTCTTTTTTTTCTGTAAAATTGCTTTATATTGAAACTAGGATTGCTACAATGATAAAATAAAATAGCAGATGAGGAAATACTTACGAAGGTTAAAAGTGCAAATCAGCCAGGCTTTTGTTATATGCATAAGCCTGTCACCAGACATCTCTTTGGTATTTCTCTCACCCTCCAAATGAGAACTACTAAACTATCCTCAATTGCTTGTTAAATAATTCTGGGTTTTTCATGGGCTATGTCCTGGGTTTCCTATAGTCTTCAGACATTCCATGGCCCTATAGCAATGCTATTTTTTTTTCTCTCTCCTTCCTTTCAAGGTATGGAGCAAGAGATGTGTTGAAGCTCAGAGTATGAATTCAACAGACTGTGCTCATAAACCTGCCTAAGCAGAAACTTGAGTAGTTTGGGTTCCTTTAAAAATACTAGGGTCAAAAGCAACATGACAAAATGTGAAAATGTAATGTTCTCATGCCTTCATTTATAAAGAAAAACAAGCAAACAACTATATATATATTCCTAATATGCAAATTGACCAAATGGCAGAACAACTGAACTGGTCGCTGTGACGTGTGCTGACCACCAGGGAAGGGAGCATGTGGAACATGGTGGGTGTCGGCTGCAGTGGCAGAACTGGGAACATGGTGGGCATTGACCACAGCAGGATGGTGGAGCAGGTGAGCAGGGATGCCAGACCAAGGCAGGGTGCCAGTGGCTATCATTGGAATGAGCCTCTGGTGGTTATTGAAAATTATTTGTTCCTGGATGCTGCAGTCCCACCCGGTGCTTGCACTGGCTGCCGGCGCTGGCCCCACTTGCACCCACTGCTGGTGCCAGTGCCACTGCTCACACCGGTGCTGCTGACCCCACCTGCTGCTGGTGCCTGGCATCAGCCCCAATCACTCAACACTGTCAGCAGGTCCAAATGGCAGCTGCTGGTCCCAATTGCCCCTCAGGGCTTCTCCAACTCCCCCTGCTCCTGAGAGGGAGTTGGGGACAGAAGCCACCTCTCCCAGCCACTGCTGGTGCTGGAGCTGCCTCTACTACCCACTGCCTGTGCTGAACCAGCTTGCACCAGCTGCTGGCACTGGCCCCAATCCTTCTGCACCATCAGACAGTGCAAGCAGGGCTAGCACCATCAGTGCACAGGAGCAGCGATGTCTAGAGGGGGTGCTGCTGGCAGACAGGGACCCAGTGCCAATGATGGGAGGGCATAGAGGACCGACAAGGGCATAGAGGATGGTACAAGACCCGCCCCTGTGCCCACCGCAGTCTTGTGGCCCTAGTTCCTTTCAAGATGCACAAATTTGTGCACTGGGCCCCTAGTAGTTAATAATAAAGCAAAACCATGCCCAAAGCCATCCAAAATTTTCCTTCATGATGAAATGATAAATGCTTTCCTTTGAGATGGAACTCCTTGAAATAATCTAATAAAAGATGCTTGAGGCTTCTACCCATAAAAGCATAAAATTTTATTGAGAAAAATTAAAGAATACACATAGATGGGTTTGTAAGATAATATTGTAAAGATATAAATTCTCACGAAGTTCTTCTATATTTTTCATGTAATACCAAACAATATCTTAAGTATCTGTGTGTACGTCAAAATTCATAAACTGCTTTTAAAATTATGAGCAAATATATAAAGCCAGAAAGCCAAAACAATCTTGAACAAGAGGAATAAAGTTGATTTACTTTCCCAGGTATCAAAAATTATTATGAGCCTACAGTAAACAAGTGAGCAAGAATAGAAAACCAGAGCTATATGGCAGAATAGAGGTGCATAGATAGACTCTTGATTTATGATAAAATTTGCAGTACAGGGCAGTAAAAAAAAAGGATGGGTTTTTCATTAGATGAGATTGAATCAACAGGAAATTAGACTTTTAGACAAACTGTTCATATTCATATGAAACAATGAAAAATGATGTTCAAAATAGATTAATCAATTCCACATGGCTTGTGGATCTAAAATAGAAACATAAAGTAATAAAGCTCCTTAAAAACATATAAAAGAATATCATCATGACCTTAAAGCTGGCCAAGATTATCTTATAAACACACATAAAAATCATAAGAAAATATTGTCAACTTTAAAATTAGGAACTTTTCTTCATCAAAAGACAACATTAAGAGAGTGAAAAATCAAGTTACAGAGTGGAAGAAGATATTTTCAATGTGTACAACTGGTAGGGGTCTCAAATTGAAACTAGGTAAAAAGCTCTGACTAATAATTAAAGAACCAATAAAAAAATGGATAAAATAGTTGAGTAGGCATTTAATTAAGGCACCAATCAGTAAATACATAAAAAAACAAAACAAACAAACAAAAACATGGTCAACCTCATTAATCAGCAAGAGATTACAAACTAAAACCACAAAGAGCTAATATTCCACACACTCTAAAATGATTGAAAAAAGTTTTAAGACCAATAAGACTAATGTTTGGGGGGATATGGAGCGACCAGAATTGGTGAGATGTGTAACTTAGTGTGTCTACTTTGAAAGACTCATTAGAGGTATCAATTAAAATTGAATATATATTTATCCTATGACCCAAATATTCCATGTGCACCAAAAAACATGCACAAGAATGCCCACAAAGGTAGTAGTTGTAGTAGCACAAACCTGATAACACTCCAAATATTATAATAGTGAAATGAATAAGTACTTATGGTATATTCATGCAACAAAACAGCATATAGCAATTAAAATGAATGAACTACAAAGTGGTATGTGTGAATCTCATGAGCATAATGTGTAATGAGAAAACCTAGCCACAAACGAGTACATATCATCTATATATAAAAAATATAAATATATATAAAAGCCTAAACCACCATTATGGCAGAACAACCAAAATGACTGGTATGATCAGTGGCTATGATGTGCACTGCAGCAGCAAACTGGCCTGATCCAGGCCCTGATCAGTCCCCACAACTTCCCTTGGCCAGCACAGCCCCCAATTTGCCCCCAGCATTCTGATCAGGGGCATGGCCCGCTGGTCAACTGCCTGCAGCCCCTCCCCCAGCCAGTCCTGCCCCTGATTCTCCCCCAATACCTCAATCAGGAGAAGAGCCAGCCAGCCAACCTTCCACAGCCCATCTGCCACCAGCCCAGCCCAATGGGTCCCCATCCGGGCCGGATCTCTGGACCCCACCCATGCAAGAATTTGTGCAGTGGGCCTCTAGTATGTTATATAATAAAACAGGTAAAAGTAATTGTGATGTTATAGTTCTGGATAATAGTTTCCTTCAGGGAGAAAGGAGGAAGTGAAAATGATGAAACAGGTTATGAGGTGCTTCTGAAATTCGAATAATGGCCTACATTTTCATCTGGGTGTTGGCTGTGCAAGTGCCATCATTTTTTAATAATTAATTGAGTCAAACATTTACTATTTGTGCACTTTTTGTGCACTTTTCTGTGGGCACATTATATGTCAATAAAGCATTTGTTATTAAACATTTTAATTAATTTTAAAAATGTCATAGTCCCCACTGTACATAGGAGTGGGAGAATCAATAATCTATAAGACAATGTCCCAAAGGAATTTTTTTAATAAAGAAAAAAACATGATGTGCAAAATAACTGATAAAATAAAATTATTTTCTTCAAAAGGAGAAAATCTCCAACCTTTTCAGGTGATTATTATTTGTTCAAAGATAATAATTATCTTATGCATTGAAAGAAGGTTCACTGGGCCAAAAAAAGAAGTTCATTATTTTTCAATAAAGAAGACTTACAAAGGTGGGTAAGTCCTTGCATATTTTTACTTAGAAAGTTCATGTGAGGATACAACTAGCCTTGTCAAAAGACAAATCAACAGAATGAGGAATTTGAATGCCTTAGAAATACAGAAATTACCTCTAGCTCTGCTGTCTTGGAATTCAGTGTTTCTCAAAGACATCCTTTTTGTTTGCCCATCATCCAGCACACTACTCCCAACATTTATTTGTTATGACTAAATTAAAGAGCACCATTCACTCACCAGACTGTGCCCAGGCTGAGATCCCTGTTGAACAACTGAGCAGGGTCCAGCTGAGAAGGTCTTTGTACTTCTGCCAGCATTGGTACATTCATAAGTATTGAGGAGCGATAGCCCCTGGACATGAATCCTGTGTTCTCAGGTCCTTGAGTTTTACAGAAGGGTGCTGGGGGAATCGGAGTATGTGATGATAAAACTGACAGAAACATTCTTGTTATTACTAGCAATGCCCGCTGCCTACAATCTTAATAAATGGAGGTTGCAAATAGGAGTGTCTTGATACTCTTTGAGAATAATGGTGCTTCAGATATTTGAAGCTCCGTTCCTATAAAGCACTCAAAATGCCTCCCACTTGGTGCTTTTATGGGCATTTATAGCACTTAGCTCTTCTGGTTTCCCAGACACCAAAGAGTAAGCATTTCAAAGAAACCAACTGAGGGTGAAAATGATTAGTATTGTTAAATACACATAGTAAATAGCCCTGGAACACTTGTCAAACATTATCCCATAAGCAATAAAATCGTACTTTCAAACATTCAACAAAAATGAGAGTTTGAGAGAAGACTTCAGTCTAATTCAATCTATAGGAAGCCAACCAAAATAGTGCTCTAAAGAGGAAAGATGTCCCCCTCCATTTTGTCTGCCACTGCCTATTTTAGGGGCCTTGATGTTCCTCCCCAGACCACTTTAGTAGCCTCTAAATTTGCCCCAATACTGGTACTGTCCAGCAGAATGTTCTATGATATTAGAAGACTTCTATATGTATACTATTCTATATGGAATCCATAGGCCACACATATCCAATGAGCTCTAGAAATGTGGCTCACGTGACATAAAATTAACATTTTAATTAATTTTAAAATTAAAATGTTAGCCACTCATGACTTGAGCAGCACAGCAGTAGCTTCTCTATAGCTCTCTTAGTTAATGACCTTAGCAACAATGCCTATTGAGGTGAGATCAGAGATGAAATCCACAAAAGTGGGAAGTGAAGCTTAGAGTAAACTGAAGTAGCATGGCCATGGATCTCCTTTTCTTCTTTTCTTAAATAGATGATTGAAATCTGAGTTACTTTTAAAATAAAACTAACCCTTCCACTGGCCCCATTCTCCCTGAGGACCATCAGTTTGCACTCTTGACTCTTTTTACTTCCTAAGATTAGATATAACTTACATCTCTGCTTCAAAAATTGTTCTCCATCACTACAAATAAAGCCCATGGTCCCTACATGCCCCTTGAGTCCTTCCCCATTTGGGCCTCAACCTCTCCTCCCAGCATCCCATGTACTTGGCCATCTACTTGTGTTATATTGATCTTGAGGTAGTTCTGCATTTCACCCTCTGGAAGAATTTTCCATTTCCCCAAAAACCTTAAATAATACTCATCTCTCCTCCTATGATGCTCACTGTCTGCCTTGCCACAGAGTCAGGAGTGAACCCTTTGGACTAGGCATTAGCCCCTGAAAACTAACCATGTTCAGCTCTAATATGAGGGATGAGTCTGGCTGAAGCAGCTCCTTCATGAGTGTTTGTTAAAGTCAAATGGACTGAACAGAGATTCCCTACTTCACCCCTTCATAGCATTTTCCAGAGCTCCCCAGGAAACTGGGCTTTATTAGTTTGTTATGCAGCTTGATATGTTCTGGAATGAACAAACAATTTACATAGGAAAAGACAACACAGTTAATTTGAAAAGGAGCATCTTGTTTGAGTTATTGATCACATAATATGAACAATCCTTGGATTTTCATAATTCAAAGTAGTCAGGGGTCCAGAAGGAAAATAAGTATCATAATTTTACCAAAAGAAGATAACGAAACAACTCAGTAAATGGGTAACTACCCAATAAAAATACATAACAATGGTAGTTATTTTTCCAAAGTAAATGAATAATATAATTCTAGATGGAGTTAAATTATTTCTGTTGGTTTTTGTTTTATTATAATAGCAATGCTATTTATAATGATAAAAGTAAGCATGATTATTGGGAGGTGGGGGCAGAAAATGGTAGAAGAAGGGAAAAACAATTACTCATAATTTCAATGTCTGCAAAGTAACAGTAATGCATGCATTGGGCTTTCATATGTCTTTCTATATTTTTTTATCTGCCATTATTTGATATTCCATTTTAAAATTATCATTATAATAGAACTTTTTCTTATTACACACATAAATATAATTTCACTTTTTCTAATATTACCTCAATTGGATCTACTATTAACTGCTACTCTTTTGTGAGGCATTGAAATTATTTATAATTTGTATTTTTATAAATAAAGCTTAAAAAATATCAACATGTATATGACTTTTTCTATATTTAGAATTATTTACTTAGAAAGACTTTTTAATTTCTGGGCCCAAATAATCAATTCCTGAATGTTTTAATGGATTATTTTATATATAATACTAAGTTCACCACATTTAGGTTGAGACCTCAGAGATGGAAAACAAATTTAGTGAGAGGAAGGGAAAGTAAGCTATTGTCAGCAGACACTCTTTCTTGAGTTGCTTTACGATCTATCTGATATTAGGGAAATATTGCATGCTGCAGTGGATTGCAAACATGATTACAATTCTTTCCATGTCTCTTTGCAATGTGAGTTTAAAACTCCTCCTATCAAGAAGTTTTCCCTTGAATCTTGACTTGGCCATGTGACCTGGTTTGCCCAATGGATATCTAGATATTTGTGATATGACAGAGGTTTGAAAGTGCTCACTCATGGAGTCTTGCCTCAGGATGCCTTTTGCACTGAGCCATCATATAATGAAATCTGGGCTAGAAGACAAAGAATAGATAAGGCACCCCATTTGAGTTCCTATAAAACGAACCATCTTGATGATCTCCAGGTACATAAAAGTAAGGCCATTCTAGACCCCCAGCTTCCAGCTGGCCACAAATGCATAAATGAGTCAAGCAAAAGTCAGTGAAGCCACCCATCTAACCCAAAGAGTCATTATCTAAATAAATTGTTGTTTTTAGGCCAGTAATTTTAGGGATAGTTTGTTATGCAGCAAAAGTTAACTGATACATATAAAGAGCCAAAGCAGAAAGAAATAATAATCAACAAATCAGTATCAAGACAGACAGAAACAATTTCTCCATTTATATATCTTTAAAACCTCAGTCTTATAACCAGTAGCACCTAGCATCTTATAATGTGACAATATGTTCTTGCTACATTACAGATACCAACAAATTCATTTTAAAGTAGGGTTTAAGTAAGTCTGAAAACTGCTTCTCCCCCACAAACAGAATTTCCCTTCAAAATCACAACCTTTTACTTTGTAAATTATGTTGACCAATTTTAGTTGCAGCTAAACAAAAACCTCTATTTTTCTCTCATATTGTCTTAGACTCTGCTTACCTGTGGGAAGAAAGGGTCAAAGATATGTATAGATTGCCGGGACCGGTTTGGCTCAATGGATAGAGCGTCAGCTTGGGGACTGAAGGGTCCCGGGTTCGATTCCGGTCAAGGGCATGTACCTTGGTTGCGGGCACATCCCCAGTAGGGGGTGTGCAAGAGGCAGCTGATCGATGACTCTCTCTCATCGATGTTTCTAACTCTCTATCTCTCTCCCTTCCTCTCTGTACAAAATCAATAAAATATATTTTTTAAAAAATTAAAAAAAAGATATGTATAGATAATAACTTGAACCTATTCAAGAAAACTCTGCCTCTGCCCTTAAATACAGGTAGCACTTCATCTCCCACTTCCCCTCCTCCCACCAACCACCAGATCTTGTGAGCCCAAGCAACCTATTATACTACAAAAGGGAAGGGAGAAGTGCAATTTGGGGATGGGATTCATGTTGGCAATATGTCATTGGTAAATGACATCAACTTGCAAAATTTATTTATTTCTCAATGTATTACTACAGAGCATGTTATACTTAGTTTCCTCATGAAATTCCAGAAAGAAACTCCTTTCTAGCTTAGTGGGCAGAGCATTTAGTTAGATCCAATGGGAAAGGGCCATACTGCTGCCTGATATTCACCACCAGCTCAGAAGAAAAGTCTCCTGTCCCTTGGCCATGTCTTTCACAAGCTGGCAGCAGGAGACCTGGTGATTTGGCTGAGAATTACTACTTCTGTAGCCTCAGGAACAGCCAGTGCCCTCTCTGGCCCCTGGCAGCACTCCCAGATAAAACTGGAGTCCAAGTGCCAGCTCTCATGCATAGACTTTGTGACCTGGGGCAAGTCACCTAATGCCACTGAGTATCCATCTCCTTAACCAGTTCATTGATTCCCTAAAGGCATTGAGAATATACAGAGACAATTTCAAATGCAGAGGGTTGAGCCAATTTTTCACTGATCTAGACAATTAGCAAAGAGTAATATGGAATGGATTCTATGATTTAAAGTCTTCTATCAGATTCTAAAAGGCTGTCCAAATTCTTTCCCATAAAATTTTGTTGTATAGAAGATTACAACATCTAATTGGCCAATTTTACTTGTATATTGAGATGTTGCTTTAACGTGTTTTTGTTCGGCAAGAGTTAATTGAACCATGAAATATGGGATAAAACTTCTGAAATGCCTTTGAGACCTATATATTTAAGAGCCTATGGTGATCAATAATTTAACACTATCAGTAAGTTCTTTAACATCACAGAAGACACTAAAACCTTCCAAAACTTGTTCCCATCCTTCTTTTCAAACCTCTATCCCAACCCTTTATCTTCATGTTCCCTAATTCTGGCCAGGGACATCCACTAACCCTCCCTTGATTCCTTTAGATTCCTATTGCTGCCATAACAAGATACCACAAAACTTTGACTCCAAACAACACATATTCATTATCTTATTTCGTGGGTCAAAAATTCAACATGGGCTAAAATCAAGGTGTTGACAGAACTGTGTTTCTTTCTAGAAGAGCTGCAGGAAAGTCTATGGCCTTGTTTTTTCCAGCTTCTAGGAGCCACCCACATTCCTTGGCATGAGGTTCCTGCCTCCATCTTCAAAGCCAGCAACATGGCATCTCTGACCCTTCCTTCCTCCATCTCACATTTCTTTCTGACCACAGCTTGGAGGGATTCTCTGCTTTTAAGGAATCACATAATAAGGCAGGCCCACCTAGATAATCTAGGATGGCCTCCCCATCTCAAAATGCATAACATTAGTCACATCCACAAAATCCCTTTTGCCATGTAAAGTAACATATTCACAGGTTTCTGGATTAGGAACCCTGTGGGATTAGAATTTGTGGGACTATTATTCTGCCTTCCACACTTCTCTTCCAATTTCACATGCTTTGCTCTTGGTTTCTATTCTCCTGATTGCCCAATGACTATTGGACACCTCTAAAACTTCAAGCAAACTCTCTAATGCTCCCTGTATGGTCTCCTTCGGAAAACTGTTCCTGCTCAATCCAATAGATATATTATTTCCTCTGAATTTCTTTAGAACTTTTCCACCCCAACCCTTCAGCAGTAACCATTTTTAGTTATATTTTTAACTCTATACCCTTAATTCTCTAACTTGTCATTAGGAGACTCTACATTGCACAATCTTTAGAGCCTCACAATATGCTTAATTGATTAATCAAAACTACTTGGTGCTATATATGCTTAAAAATGCAAGGCACCTTTTTTTTTTTAAGAAAAAGACAAATAAGATAACTTGGGAAATATCTTTTAAAAGTCAAGACATTGTAGGAGAAAGCAGTGCACCACACGCAGCTTGTAAAGCAGCATGGTGTTGATGAAGGTTGACATAGATCACAGAACCCCTCCATCCCCACCTGCAGAGAGGCTCTGGTATCACCAGCCCCAAAGTTTCACATTTTTATGGTCCTTCCTGCAAATGGCACCTCAGCACCTCAGCACCTACAAATGTCTTTCCTCCATCCCTTACTTCCTAGAAACAAAGGCCATCACATTTAAGGATCCTAAGTTGTCTCAAGTTCAATATACCACAGGAAAAAAAAATCTAGCTCCATATCTAAGTTATAAAAAGCTTTGGGCAAACGGTAAGTGAAAAAAGAGGATTAGGAAGGGCCTAAAACAATTAGCTGGACAATGCAGGAATACCAGGAGTGTCTCAGGGGTGTCTCAAAAGTCAGGTGGTCCAGCCCCTAGAAATCCCAAGTCCTTAGTGCGAATTTAACTGGGGAAAATTCTGCCATGGTTCTACCTCCCCGCATCAAATTCCAAATTCCACCTGGTTTTAATTTTAGGCATTGTATGCTTACTACAGGTTATCACCTAAAGTTCAGCAACCCTTGCAAAGCAAAGCTGTGCTGCCTGGGGGGCAGAAAGGCTGTGTTGTGTGTGCAGGACTGGGACAGGGAAGAGGATAAAGAGTTGCTTCTAAAGAGCTTCAAAAAAATGGACCTAGAATCAATGAGCCAAAGAAACAGAAAGACATTTGCAAAAGTCAGAACTGTCCTTGAAGTGGACTACCTCTGGACAGGTCACTGTGTATGTGCTTTCTGCATGGGGGAATGCAGTTGACACCATGACTTCTAGGCCTTGAGCAAAGGGACTATTGCTTTTGAGGGAAAAGGACCCTACCTTGACTCTAGGGAGGCCAGAAAACCCAGGCCTCTTGTGAATTGCAGATGCTCTGAATTGCAACAGTGACCTGGATCTGCCCACATCCAAAAACAGAGGTTGTATATAAGTACATAGCCTCAGAGGTCCTGATTCTAGTGCTCTGAACCTGGGGGCTGGGCTCTCAACACTAATACAGAAGGAATCCATGACTAGCGAGCAGACTCTCAAAGGGAAGACCAGCATCCTAAGGGGAAATAGACTTTGCTGATAGCAGTACAAAATTAAAGATATCTTACCCTTTGAGACAGCATGGAGGGGCCTGGAGAGTATTAGAGTAAGCGAAATAAGTCAGTCAGAGAAAGACAAATTCACATGATCTCACTTATATGTGGAATCTAATCAACATAATAAACTAATGAACAAAATAGATCCAGAGACATAGAAGCTTAGAACAGACTGTAGAATCTTAGAGGGAAGGTGGAGGAGGGTGGGCAGGTAGGAAGAAAGTAACCAAAGAACTTGAATTCATATATGCATAACCTATTGATACAGACAATAGGGTGGTAAAGACCTGGGGGGAGGAGTGGAGATGGGCTAGAATGGGTCGATGGAGGAAAGAAGGGACATATGTAATCCTTTTAATAATAAAGATTAAAAAAAATACTTTGCTGATAGAATTCCCAAATCCTCTTAGTAGACACTGTGTGGACAGGAAGGTGAAGAAGGAGTTTAAATTAGTGGACCGAGAACAGAACTACCTTGTTTAAGACATCATGGAAGTCATTTCAGTGAGGGAAACCTTAACAACAAAGCTGAGAGGACACAATAGACTGTGCCCCACCAGCTCAGCCAAGGGTTCCACTATGCTGATGAAGGGCTGGTGAAGGATAAAGAAAAGACAGACAAAGAGAATAAGCTGAGTCTAGGTGGATCTTCTGTGCCTTGCTGAGGCCACAGAACAGATACAGACTGCAAAGCTGATGCTTTATTTATAGTCAGGGGTAAACAAGTTAATTTACAATGTTCTTGTAAGTTTCATTTGTTTTGGCAGCACTTGCTGTCCCTCCCACAGCCATTAGCTACCCAGAAAAGATCTAGGGAGCAGTCACAAGATCAAGCTTAATTATACTTAGAGGGCTGTGCCCTCCAAGCTGGGACTTTTTTGGGACTTTGCTAGCAGGTCAATCAGAGGCTTAACCCTATAACCATTCCCTACAATAGACTCATAAGGAAAACCCTCAGAGGAAATCTCCAAGGGAGTTGGTTCACCCTAGTCCCTTCAACAATGCCTGTCTTATTTGAAAAGTAGGGTGTTTTTTAAAGCAAAGATTCTACATCCTTGAATAAAATTTAGGCTGATTACCTATTACCCACATATATAATAGACATTAATACATACAAGTTAATTCAAAGCAATGCCTGGCATATTGTAAGGGCTCAATAACCATCATATTACATTGTGATTACATACACCTTGAGGGAAAATAGGCACAACTGGCAATGCCCTAATTAAAACATCTGCATTTAAGGAACCCACCTACTCTTTTTGATATGCACACTTTCATAGACAGACAGGGGAATGCTTGTTCTTTTCCTTCTCAAAGAAGGCAAAAATAACTTATATGTCACTCTGAGCCTGTGATTCCCACTCTAAGAGAGAGAGAGAGAGAGAGAGAAATGTATTCTTAGCTTGATCATCCCTATCCCTCCATGGTCTTGGCTGTAGGCTATGCATAAGGCCTCTCTCTCTCTATCCAGTCTCAAAACACTAAATGACCAACACCCTCTAGGGTTCAGGACAGTTCAGGTAAATGATGGGCTAGAGGCAGTATAGGTAGTACCCATATGTTCTTTGGCTTTATATTTGAAGGTACATATGCAAACTTTTGACCTATCACTTTCTCTTAGTCTTGCATGTGCATTTCATTGTGATCAAAGGACCCAAAAAATAGACTCGCACAGAGGAGGTCAAAGGGCCCCTCCACGTCTGACAGATTCTTGAGCAAAACCTCTGACATTTCCCAAGCAGCTGTGGAGCACTGCGTTTCCTGGCCTGGGGTGTCCAGTGGCGAGGGGGTGGGAGTGCTGATTTGTAGCATCTGCCAATTTCTATACTATCAATTCTCCCAACGTAAACAATTTCAAGCTACCAAGAGCTCACAGATTCCTCAAAATTCAATCAGCCCTCATAAGCCAGAATGAACTGGCTCATACCATCTATTCTCATTTGCCTGTGGCAAAAGAAAATGACACTGTTGGTTGCCTGAGTATTTTCCCTTCTTTTTAAAATAAAATGTCCTTTCTTTCACCTTCATCCTTGTGTCTGCCCATTATCAAGTAGAAGCATTTTTTTCTGGGCTCATAGATAACCCATGAAAGCCTCCCAGAACTTCCTCTGCTCAAATCCTTTTGACTTAAAAACAAACAAACAAATAGACACATCATCCCTATGGCCAAGCCAGAATTTGGCCTGTAACTCTAGTTTCAAGTAGATTCACACAATTCAAAACAAAATCCATGTATTTGAGGCTTCATCTTCTTTAGTCAGAGGCATAGGAAGTAACACTAGCACATACCTTTGGGACGGATGGGAGGGGGTGTGCACAGGAGAACATGGTTGGAGGACACAGCCCCATCCCTGCTTCCACCTTCTGGCTTGTTCATGCTTTTGTTCATTTCAATGGGCACGGGAGGACAAGAGACAGGAGAACTTACTATTGCATATAAATAGCATTTTCGATAATCCTGAGAAAAGAAGAAACTGTTCTTTCAAACTGGGGACCCAGTATTCTTTTGAATCTATATTTATTCTCATCTTTTTTATTAAAAACAATGAGGGAGTCCGGTTCTTAGAGTTCAGCTCTTGCCCAGGTGACTGCAAATATTTTTTCCTTACCTTTTTCTATCTTTTTTTTTTTTTTTTAAAGCTACGACACTCGGCAGGAGTTGAAGATGAGGTTTCAGTGGAGGGGCTCACGCAGAAGTAGTGCCCCAGAGCACAGAGCGGGAATTCCTCTTCATTCTCACTATTGGAAGGGTAGCACTGGGTTACAGCAAAGAGCGTGCGGCCCTTGGCAATGAGGTGCAAGCCGAAGGCAGCAGCCAGGCTGTGGGCCACGCATGGCACAATGAGCAGAAGCGCCTCACAAAGGTGTGTAGTGGCACGTGGCTCAGCACCTGCACCAGTAGCTCCCGGGGCAGCACGTCCAAGACTATGGGCAGGTCCCTGGGCCATCCACCTGGTGGCTGGAATCCTGCAGGTTGAGAGGAATTGTACTCAGGGCAGTCTGGCCTCCTTCTACTTCTCCAAGGATGCAGGGTCCCTGCAGCTTGATCGTGAGCCCATAAGCTTTAATGGACAACAGGGGGACTGCCAGGGCCGAGGAAAAAAACAGGCACTTAATTCCAGAAGGCGTTCGAGGGTGAAGGGCTTCCGCTCTTCGGCAAAAGACCTTTGGCCAGACCATGACTCCACAGGACTGCTAACCATGGCTTTCATCCCTTGCCTGCGCACTTGTATACATAAGCACTTTATAGATATGACCTTAAGCACACTAAAGACGGGCTAGAAAAACCTCCTAGGATGAAACCATTCTCGTCCTATCCAGCTACCTGCCCCAACTCCTCTGGCCTTTGGAATTCATGAACTATGCCAATCACTTCACTGAACATTCTTGTCACCTTGCTCTAACCAGAACCCAGCTCTCCTGTGGCCCTTCCTAGTGGGTAAATCCCATTGCTCCTTGGTGCTGCTTCCATACAACTCTCTCTCCATCCTTCCTCTATGCCCCCAGTTATGAGTCTTTTCATCAGAGAAGATGGTACTCCCCTACCCCCACCCCCACCTTGTAAACCATCTGCTGGCTCAGATCACTATTCCTCACTTCTCCATGATTTTAGCTTCAGGTTCACTGCCACTCCCCCTGATCCCATCTTCATTCTTGGTGATTTCCATATCCAGGAAGGTGATCCTTCCTTCTACCACCCCTGCCTCTCTGACCTGCCCTCCTCTGATCCCCCGAAAATAAAATAATGCTATGACCAACCTGCTTTTGACCAATTAATAGGAATATATAGGAAGGTAGGCAGTGGCATCCTTTGCTCACAGCTATTGATTGGCTTTAGCTTGTCCTCTAGCCTTTCATATGCCTTCTGAGTGTTTGGTGATATGGCTTTTCTGTCCTGGGGGCTTAGAGCCACATTCATCATTAATCCAATATCTAAAATGTCACTTCTGCTCCAAATTACATTTTATGTGTGTGTTCTTGGACACGAAACATCAGAGCTGCAAAGAAGTGTTAAGAGAATCATTAAGAAGAAAATATCCTGACACACTTCCCACACCAACAGCTACACTGCAGTGGAGCCATGTAAAGGTTCCACTTGGTGACCAAAATGCTCTTAGAAAATTTTCGAGTCTGAGGTATCTGGACCAACTCTCCCCAATACATTTCAAGGAGATAGTACAGATGGCCACTCAACATTAACAAAGAGAATGAAGCACCCCGAAAGAATGCAGGCACAAAAAGCAAAGCATCAAAAATATTTTGCTATCGACATTTCATTAGAAAGGTAAGTCCAAGGTGGAGTCATTGAAATAAAAATTAGAAATCTCAGTTTGTCTCTGAGTGTTTGGTGATATGGCTTTTCCGTCCTGGAGGCTCAGAGCCACGTTCATCGTTAATCCAATATCTAAAATGTCACTTCTGCTCCAAATTACTTTTTATACTATGTGTTCTTGGACATGAAACATCAGAGCTGAAAAGAACTATTAAGAGAATTAGCAGTTTGTCTCTGAGAGACTAAGCAATAACTTCACCATTGCCTTCTCTTTTGAAAGCAAGGAAAATAAAGCTTTTTCTAGTTCATCACATTGAAGGTGACTTGAAGAAGAAAGAAAAAAATATAGTTCATGAGTTTTACTTTTACAGGCCTTCCTAAAATGACTCAGTTCTTCATGTGTACCTTGATCCCTCACCACTAGAGGCCGGGCATGTGCTCTGGCTAGACCAGTCTTATCAATTCCCTTGAACTCACACTGCAGTTCCAGCCAGAGTTCACACTGTTCCTTTCCCATCTCCTGTTCCAATGGTCTTCTGAGCTGGGTTGTGCCTGACACCACCCCCACCTTTGAGGCTCCTGTAATTTATGAAGCCCTGCTTCATCTTCTCTGAACATCTCCCCGCCCCACACAGTTCTTTTCCTTTCAGGATTTTGCCTGTGGCCACTCCCCTTGGTGTCATAGCCATACTAGAAGAATCCCTAGGGCAAGAACCAGATCTTAATTTATAATTTTATCTTCCCAAGCACCTAGCATAAAGTGGAGTTTATAAGAAGTCCTTGGTGATATTCCTGCAGTGGGGAGATGAAAACACTGAGGCTCAGAGAGGTTAACAAGTTTGCCTAAGAATAGAATTTAACAAATGATAAGACCAGTATCCAAATCCATGTTATCCAAATCACAAGCCCTGGTTTCTCCCAAACAAAGTGATTTATTTTAAAAGTTCTCAAAATGCAATAAACCTGCAGAGTTGGATTAGGCAATTTGACAAAGTAACAATACTAATAGTTGTCCTTTATTGAGCCCTTACTATAGACCTGAACTAGGTGAAATCCAACAGCCCTTGTCTGCATCCTTCTTTCCTGCCTCAGCTTTATTGAGGTATAATTCACCATTAAAAATTATATATGTTTAAGTTAAGGTATACAGCATAATGTATTGGTATATAGTGAAGAGTTTACCACAATCAAGCTAATTAACATATCACCTCACATAGTTATATTTTTCCTTTCTTTTTCTTTTTTTATGAGAACAATTAAGATGTACTCTCTTAGCAAATTTCAAGAGCTATCCAGTATTGTTACCTATAGTCACCATGCTGTAAATCAGATCTCCAGAATTTAATTCATCCTGCATATCTGAAATTCTGTACCTTATGACCAACATCTCCCCATTTCCCCCACTCCTTACCCCCTGGTAAACACCATGCTACTCTCTGCTTCTAGGAGTTTCACTTTTTAAAATTCTTATATAAGTGAGATCATGTAGTATTTTCCCTGTCTGGCTTATTTTAGTAAAAGGTGAAAGATTTATGCGATCTGAAGAGAAACCAGAGTATGTCTGGCTTATTTTAGGAGCATAATGTCCTCCAGGCTCATTTATGTTGTCATACATTTCAAGATTTTATATATATATATATAAAATATATATATATATTCTAACATTTTCTTTATACATTCATCTGTGACTGGCATTTAGGTTGCTTCCACATCTTGGCTATTATGAATAATGCTACAGTGAACATGGAAGTGGAGATATCTTTTTGAGATCCAGATTTCTTTTGGATATATATCTAGAAATTGAATTGCTGGATTATATGGTAATTTTATTTTTAACTTTTTGAGGAACCTCCATACTATTTTCCATAATGGCTGTATCAATTTACATTCCCACCCGCAGTGTACAAGGTTTCCCTTTTCTTCACTTTTGCAACACTTACCTTTTGTCTTTTTGACAATAGCCTTTTAACTGGTATGAGGTGATATCATATTTGCATTTCCCTGATGATTAGTGATATTGAACACTTTTTATGTAATTGTTGCCCACTTTGGAGAGGGGTGGGGGGGTATTTTTCTTAATAACTACATATCTTACCTGCTCCAGACATTACTGGCTTGGTCTTCAGTTACATATGAGAGTTTTCCAGGTTAAAAAAAGATAATGCTCCCAGGACTTCTGAATTCTTTTGGGCTTATGTAAAATCTACTTTATTATACTTCTTTTATAGACAATGTAAAAATAGTTTATATTTTTAGATGATAATCAGGTTGAGGATAGAAATAAGATTGATAGCAAACATGAAAGATAATGCTTATAGATGGATGGAAAGATGGATGAATAGATGGATGGATGAAAAATTATGAGAGGATGCCTTAAAAAAAAAAAGAGCACTTGTGAGCCCCCAAATTACCCTGCCTAAGCTATTGTCTTCTTGGTTTTACCAAAGGGCAGTGCAAATGAATTTTTCATTATCGTTGAGAGCAGAAGTGAAGAACATAGACTTAGGTATTTGGGCTAAAAATACAAAGAAACCTATTCCAGAAAAGGGAGTGCCTATAATATTCTCTATGAACATCTGAATATTCATTGTTCAACATACCCAGAGAAATGCTCACTATGATGACAAGATGCTCTTGATTAAGCCTTACCTACAGGCAGGAGCTGGACCTCATGACTTTGGAGGCATTGCTAGGTCTGTATTGTAAGAGGCAGTAGAGCACATTGTAAGGGAGAAATGACTTTCCTGGGTTCAAATCTCAATTGGTTGTGTTTACCTGAGTGAATTATTTAACATCCCTATGAAGCAGGTCTCCCACTCTGTAAGTGGGGAATGAGAACAACACTTACTATGTTGTAATAAAAGTGCCTGTTCATAGAACCTCTTCAATAACTTGTGGCAATAGTTAGTACTTCTTGTACTAACACTATAAAGATAAAAGATTATTGCCAAGCCTGGGCAAGAGAGAGTTGACTGGATTTAACACTCGCCAAGGTTGCCCTCCTCTCCTGGAGGAATTGTGCTGATCACAATGCTCAGAAAATGTGGAGGGAAGATGAGAGCTCTGGCTGTTAGGGGAGAAGCCTTGGCTGGTTTCTGACAACTAACCCCTGAGTGCCAACAGAGGTAAGCCAATCTCAGCTTATCTTCCAGGTCCTCTCAGCCCCATTGCCTTTCAGTTCCCTTAAGAACATCTTTAGAGGGTAGATTATGACTCGTGTAACTAATCTTAAAATGTCTTCCTCATATCTTGAAGGTGAAAAAGGACAGAGTCCAACTTTCTAGGCTGAAAAAAAAAATCAAACTGAACCCATTTACTGATTGTATTTATATAACAACCAAGCCACCTCTAAGTAAGTCTAAAATGATGATCTCCAATAAGCAGTGCTTTATTGATTACAGCCAGCTCAGTACAAATCAATTATTCTATCTAGGATTTCTGCTGCAGGCTGGTGCTGATGAATAAGGCTTCATAAAGCTTCATGGAATGTATATGAATGCTGAGACTATAGGCTGAGCAGTTCACTAAATGCAGGCAGAAATTTCTACCAGAGTTCTTTGTTCTGCAGACAAAAGAAGTCCTTGCCTTCCTGGACTCAAAAATAAAAATATTCAAACCGGTTCTTCCTAGCATTTCACTCAAACTCTCAATCTCCAGACAGTTAGTATGTGAATTATCTATAGCTACAAAATAAGCCACCTAAAACCCTGAGGCTGAACAAAACCATTTATTTAGCTCATCATTCCATGGGTTGGCAGTTTGAGCTGGGCTCAGTTAGCTGGTTCTTCTGCTGGGCTCCCTCATGCATATGAAGCCAGCTGCCAGTCATCTGGGATTTGTTTGATTTAGGATGGCCTCTGCTGGAACAGCTCGTCTTTTCATGTCTCTTGTTCCTCTCGACCTCCAGCAGGCTAGTTCATGCTTGTTTACAGCAGCAGGGCTCCAACAGCTATAGAAGGGAGCAGGTGCTAGTGCACAAGCACTTTTTAAGTCTCAATTTTCATAGTTTGCTTTTTTTCTATTAGTCAATTCAAGTTACATGACCAGACCTAGGATTAGTATGGGAAGTCATGATCCACAGGTGTGCATACAAAGATGCATGAACAAATCAGGGTCAATTATTCCAACAACTTACCATAGCTGATGACTTTGAATTTCTAGCACTTAAATATACCCCTCACTTCAGCTAATTTTTATGGGATCTGGCCTGGAGTTCTTATTTCCCTCTCATTATCAAAATACTATCTTTGATAGCCTAGCGTGTAGTAAGCATAATTGGAATAATTTTATTGCTGTTAATTTGATCCACACCCTAATTCAGCAGGCAGGTGTTATTACGTCCTCTTCAAAAGGGAAAGAAGAGGGAAATGAGGCTCAGTCAGTGAAGTCACTTGTCCAAGGTTGCCTTTTTTCTATAGATGGCAGAACTGAGGTATGAACCCAATTTTATCCAAAGTCAATTTTTAGGTTCTTAACAATCTATTTTACAACTACCCATTCCCATAATACACTAAATGTTGGTGTGTTGTTGTTTTTTTAATGATTTTTCAGATCCCTTTTCAATTAAGAGGCATCAGGTGATTTATTAAAGGGAATAGCAATTACTATGAATTCATTGCCACAGACAGATCTGTCTGCTTCCAGAAGGTTCTTCCCCAAGGACCATGGAAGCCCAAGAGTGAAGAAAATAAAAAAGACCAGCTCTGCCTTCAGGCCTCTTCCAAATTGGGGCAGGTGAGCATCTGGGATCCATGGAGGTCCAAACAGCTATGGGTCTTCTGATAGCATTAAAGGATGCTGTAGGCCTGCCTGAGGGTATAACAGGACACTCTGAAAACAGAAAAGAGAGTATATTTCCTAATTTTCCAAGATGTCATAGTGCCATGACCTTCGTGGTAGGGTTTAGGATCTGAAGGAGGGGCCGACACACACATGAAAATGCTATACAAGAAATATGAATTTAAAATGCATTTGGGGGCCAGAGGGTGTCTCTTTCATGAAAAGCACACTGACCTCTGTCTGGTCTGCTTTTTATTTACTTGAATACACATTTCCCTTTAGCAATGCATACAGGCATATCAAAGGTAAAGTTTGATAAGTAGTAAAAGGATTATCAGGTTAAGGAATTGCTTAGAGCCACCACTATCTCAACACTTGGTGCTTAGCATCAGCCCTGCTAATGCCCAAGGTCTATCGGCCTCCCACATTCCTTGGTGCACTCTCATGATTGTATCAGCAGTGGGTGGCTTCCCGCCTCACAGCCAGGCTTCTAAAGTTTTCCTGACTCACAGAGAACTTTGAAGAAATAACCATGACTGGCTAATAGCTTGGAAGGTAAAATTTTATGCTCTGGGACCATTCAAGTTTCTCATGTGAGAATCCTATTGAATGTCAGATTCTAAACTTCCTATTTCCATCCACAGAAAAAAAGCCATGGTTACATTAGTGCCTCCCTTTAAGGCACATGTGTCAAACACAAGGCCCGCGGGCCAAATCCGTCCCGCCTGGCCTTGCAATGTGGCCCGCACCGCGCTGTCATCACTGCACTCCGCTGCGTTTCCATCACAATGACAGTTTATGACTGTTCAGTAAACCATTTGGCCTGCGATTTAGGCTGGATTTTAGATTTTGGCCCCTTCTCTGATTGAGTTCGACACCCCTACTAAGGTGAGCCCTTGGGGTATCCCCTCTCTGCTCTGCCTATTCCAGCCATGTGCTAACAGTAGCCTGCAGACTTATAAGCCATCAATTGCATATAAGAGTCTGAAAACCCAGACTGGTTGGATCTATGGGAAATGAGCAGGAACTAGAAGCAGAATAAGCCTGCTCCCTTAATTCATTGCACTGACAAGGAGACTTTGATTAGAGTATTGCAGTATATAAGGAATTTGATTTATAGCATTGTATTATATTTTTATTATATTGCAGTATATAAGGAATTTGACTTACAGCATTATATTATATTTTTATTATAATAGGCCTGGAAAAAATGGCAGGAAAGGACAACCACTTGTTTTTGAAGATGAAGGCTAACCTGAATAAATGCAGTGGATAATTTGCCCAAGATAACTCAATGGGTAGCTTGGATAAGAACACAAGCAGGCCTCCCAGCATTATGACTTATGTTTTGTTTTGCTTTATATATTCTCTTGTGGTTGGCCTTCCTTGGATGCCCTTGATTCTTGAATAATTGGAGGAAATGTTTCTGTAAATTAAGCAGGCCATCATTTGCCTCCCCACTTCAGTTCCTACAACCACCAGTATGACCCTCCAAATTCCTGCTGTGGCTATGGGACATATGATATATTGGACACATGAGAATCAACATAATAGTAATGACTTGCTTTCATTCTCAATGTTTTTAACAATATTGTTGGATGTCTCTCAAAGAATAAATCACTGAACAAATGGGCCTGAAGAAAAGATTCAGTAAAAAAGCTTTAAGTCCTCATTGATTTATTCCTGAGGCTCTAAAATCTTCTTTAAAACCTCCAGTTATCTTTCTGTGCACAAAGGACAATCACCATGTTTGTCAGAGTGGGCCACAGAATCTGCCACCATTTTTCATGCAGTTTGTTATTCATTTTCCCTACATATCCAGCTTTGACCAACTGACTCCCCAAAGGTCTTCTCAATTCCTCTTCGTATGAAATGGACTTCTCACTGAGAATTCCCTATATCCCCCTCTTGGATGAATCCTGGCCATCCTCACAGTAAAGCCCAGAACAAGCCTTCTCCTTCTGATTTATACCATTAATAACATTTATCTTATGACTTGGGTAAAAAAAAACCCAACAACCTGGGATTATTTTTTATTCTTTTCTCTAATCATGGTATTCAGTCCAATGGTAAACCCTTCGGCTCTATCTGGTAGCCCAGCCATTCTCACCATCTCTATTACACTGTGGCTGGTCTAAGCACAAAGTTTCCTCAGGGTTTGTTTAGCATGATCACATACCACATTTTGTGGTAGTTATTTTTTTGTACATTGGGCACTTTGATAACAGGGACCGTGATTTATATATAACTATTTATAACAATGCTACCACCTTATATGTGAATGTCAATTTATAGTTCACAGGCACTTTTATTCTTACATATTGTCCTCCACCATTTCACAGGTGAGGAAAGAGACTCCGGGAGGTTACCTGTCACAGCCAAGGCACAGATATTCTAGGTGGGAGAGCAATTCTTTTGGGTTCCAAGTCCCTCGCCTTGTACTCAACAGGCTCTTGGTAAACAGTCACTGAACATGTGTCTTTACCCTTTCCAAACAAGAGTATGGAAACCCTGCATCTATTTAGGTGCATATTCTCAAAGTATGCATGAGAGAAATTTATTAAATTAATGGGCATGCTGACCAATTAAGATATTTCCAAGTTTTTGTTTGCCTTTATATAGACCCCCTAAAAAAGAACTAAAGGCTTTTTCACCCCAGGAGTATTCATAAAAGCCCAAAATAATCCAAATTTTCATTAATAGGAATAATGATGAGTAAATTACAGTATTGTCTTACAATGGAATCCTACAAAGCAATAATAAGTATAAATTAATTACTGCTACATGTAATAAAATAGATGAATCACACATACATGCTGTTAAGAAGAAAAAAAAAAAAAAAAAAAAAAGAAAAGCTCAGCCAGTGTGGCTCAGTGGTTGAGTGTTGACCTATGAACCAGAAGGTCAGAGTTCAATTCCCAGTCAGGGCACATGCCTGGGTTGTGATCCCTTGTGTGGGGCATGCAGAAGGCAGCTTATGGATGATTCTCTGTCATCATTGATGTGTTTTTCTTTTTCTCCCTCTCCCTTTCTCTCTGAAATCAAGCAATCAATTTATATATATATATTATTTTTTAAAAAATACAAAGGGATATGTAATGTATAATTCCATTTCCATGAAGTTCAAGGGAGGAATATACAATATATATTAGAATCCTGGTGCATAAAATTTTTGCACTTGGAGGTTATATTACAGCCCAGCCTGCACCATCTCCAATCTGGGATCCCTCTTACAATCCAGGACTGTTGGCTCCTAACTACTTGCCTCCTACCTGCCTGATCACCCCCTAACCACTCCCTGACAACTGATCAATGTCTAACTGCTCCTCTGCCAGGCCGATTGCCCCTAACTTCCATCCACTAGTGGTCCAGTAACTCCCAACTGCCCTCCCCTGCTGGCCCGGTTGTCCCCAACTGCCCTCCCTTGCCAGCCCAGTCACCCACAACTACCCTCCGCTGCCGGTCATTTGTGGCAGCCAACTTGTGCGATGGCATGAGGGTTAATTTACATATTACCTCTTTATTATATAGGATATGCTATATAATAAAAGGCTAATATGCAAATAGACCAAATGGTCTAACAACCAAACAATCGGTGTCTATGATGAGCACTGACCACCAGGGGGCAAATACTGAACATGGCAGGCACTGGCCACAGCAGGATGGTGAAGCAGGTGAGAAGGGGCTCCTGTTGCTGTCATTGGGCTAAGCCTCTGGTGGTTACTTGAAATTCTTTACCCTTGTGGTCTCATCCTGCTCTCGCACCTGCTGCCAGTGCTGGCCCCACTAGCACCTGCTACTGGTGCTGGAGCCGCTGTTTGCACCCACTGGCAGACTAGCCCTACTTACACCTGCTGCTAATGTGGGCCCCAATCACTCTGGGCCATCAGTGGATGCAACCGGGGCCGGCACCATCAGCACAGGGGAGCAGCAGCAGTGGGAGTGGGGCTGCCAGCAGACAGGGGACCAGGAGCCACAGTGAAAGGGGCCAGGTGGGAGCACAGAGGATGGGCTGAGATCCACCTCTGTGCCCACTGCAGCCTTGTGGCCCATAGTTTCTTTTAAGGTGTATATATCCATGCACTGGGCCCCTAGTATATATACTAGTATATAGTGATAGATGTCAAAATTGAGGTTACCTCCACATGGGTAGGGAGAATTACTGTTGATTATGACAGGATAAAAGGAAGTAACCTGAGGTGCTGGGAATATTACTTATCAAGATTTAGCAAATTATGACCATGGGCCAAATCTGACCCAGTGCCTGATCTTATAAATAAAGTTTTATTTGAACAGTCACATCCATTATTTACTTATGTCCAACAGCTGTTTTCAAACTTCAGTGGCAGAGTTGAATGTTGCAACAAAAACTGTATGACCTGCGAAGCCTAAATTCCTTATTACCTGGCCCTCTACAGAAGTCTGCTGATTTCTGTTCTATACCATGATCTGAGTAGTAGATACTTCCATATTTATGTAGGGAAAATTTTATTGAGCTATGTAATTTCCATTACTACATTAAGCACTAAAAAAAAAAAAAAGGGAAAAAGAAAGGGAGAGAGGGAAGGAGGGAGAATGGAAGCTTTACTAGTAAAAATACAACAGTATGTCCTAGAGCAAGTCTTTTGTAAAGGTCATGTCATGTAACACACTGATGGATGAGAATAGCTACAACCACCTCATGAGTGTGAACCATGTCTTGAAATTCCAGGAAGGAGAAAGTAATGTCATCTCCATATGGACTCATTCAAACAAGCCATCAGAACCTTTTTTGGGTCACGACACTGCTATGTTATAAACCAAGCTTAACTCCTTGCTCTCCTGCTTCTTCAATGTACAACTTTGAACAATTTTACATCATCAGCCTCAATTTGTTCATTTGTGAAATGGGTTATTATAAGAATTAAACAGCATAAATGTATGTTAAGTGCTTAGGAAAGTACCTGGGGAAAAAACTTAGTGACTATAAATTAGAAATTGTAATGAAAAAGGTGGATATTCTCACCAGAAAAAAAATACTCATTCTCACTCCCAGACTTTGAAACAAAGTAATAGGGGAGTCGGGGCTGTCCCTAGTTCTTGCTGTTAAGGCATCATGAAGGCATCATAAAGGCATGGCAGGCCCTGTGCTACCTCTAAAGCACATGTGTCAAACACAAGGCCCGCGGGCCAAATCCATCCCGCCGGGCCTTGCAATGTGGCCCGCACCGCGCTGTCATCACTGCACTCCGCTGCGTTTCCATCACAATGACAGTTTATGACTGTTAAGTAAACCATTCGGCCCGCGATTTAGGCTGGATTTTAGATTTTGGCCCCTTCTCTGATTGAGTTCGACACCCCTACAGTCTAAAGCCTCAAGAATGCTCAGGGCTGGCTCACAGCATCCCTGTCTCGTTGCATACAACAATCAACAGTCCTGAGGGGGCCCCTGTCAGCCTCGTGGCAAACTGACATATAATTGTACTGGCTTCAATGCTAACTTACCGGGTAATGGGATCCAGAGTGCAATTCAGGGAAAGTATGGAATGGCACCTGCTGTGGGATGAAGCCCATCTTCCACCTGGAACTGTGCTTGCGAGTGAGGAGATGCAGACAGTAGAGCTGGCAGCAGGAATGCAGAAACTAGAGCAGCCGGGATAAAGGCTCCTCAAATTCATTCATCTCCTCCTCCTTCAGGGACTCTTTATCATGTGCTGGAGCACAGCTGGCCTCCCCAGAGGTATATCGTTTGTGAGACCCAGGGGCAGTCATGTGCCAGGCAGCTGGAGAGAGCCAGTCTCCTCCAGACAGGTGTAGTGATGAATTCCTAGGAGTGGGCACACAGACTTCTTTACACTGGCATGGAGAAAGCATAAGCAGGTGCCTGCTGGTGCCTGTGCTGCTGGGAGGTGTGTGTTTGATGTTCCCTGGCACTGCAGAGAATCACATGGGGTGGGGCCACTTGCTACTCCTGCAGCCAGGCCTCACCGCATCTGGCTGAGGACCCTGCACCAGGTGCTATGGGAGGGCTGGAAAACAATCAGATAAATTGCTGCCCAACTGCAGAGTGTGGTAGGGGGGAGCTTCGGGTTTCCTCCTTGAAGTACAAGATTGTCTCTTAAGTTCTCACTATTTCTCCTGCAGGCACACAGTGTAGATGCCTTACTGTTTTCTGATGCCTTTTTCATATTCGAGCAGCAGGAATCAGGCAACCTTACTATCTCAGAGCGTTTTGTGTTTTTTGGTTTTTGTTTTTTTTTTCAAGAGAGGAATTATCTATCTATTCTGCTGGGATTTGGGGGTTTAAAAGTTATTCACTAGTGATGGATCTACTTCCAAATCCACTCAAGTTGTTGGCAGAATTCATTTCCTTGCAGCTACAAAACAAGGCTGTTGGCTGAAGGCCACCCTCTGTTTCTAGAGATTTCTTGCTATTTGGCCCTTTCCTTAGTCCACATTTCACAACATGAAAGCTTGCTTCTTCAAAACCAGCAATGGAGAAAAGGAGCAAGTCTTGTAGCAAGACATCCTGGGAGTGACATCCCATCACTTCTCCATATTCTATTGGTTAGAAGCAAGTTGCAGGTCCCACCACATTCACAGGGAGATGGTATACGAAGGCATGAGCACTAGCATCAGGAATCGTGCTGCCATCCTAAAGTCTGGTTATCACAGAAGATAAAAAGAGAAGTTCCAAGTTTGAAAGCCATAAGGATCAAGAAGAAGTAATCACATATTTAAAGTCTTGAGATCCAGAACAAAAGGTCAATTCATGATGGTATTATATGCTAATCTCTTAGAGTTTGCTCTGCAATCTTCTATATCACTTAATGTCCTCCACCCCACATTCTGCAGTGGGACTTCATTTGACAGAGAACACGCTAGGATTCTGAGAGGTTAAATAACTTTCTACAAGGTTACCTGCTGATAGATGACTAAGCCAGAATTGTTCTGGAGAACTTCTAATTGCAAAGCCCGAGTATTCCTGCAGTTATGCCGAAAAGGTGGTTGAAGTGACAGGACATCACTAGGAATAATGGTGTAAGTAAAAAACTCTCTCCTCCATAAAAGCCATAAAAACAATGGCCCTAAAAAATAAACTTTTCAGAGCTCTGAAAATTAACCAAAGTCTTGTAACACTATGGAGAGTCTTTACTCAAGATAAATGTCTGAATCTTGGTAAGAATAGAGAGCTTTGTTGTGTTTCACCTTGTCCTGTGCCCATCTCCCTCTTCCCAGCTTCACGGTAGCCATTAAAACTAACAACCATGATCACAGTGAAAACTGGCAGCCTAGAAGTCACTGCAGGGCAATACTCCCTAGATTGCTAGGGATACAGGGTTCCTTAGGGATTATGAAATGTTCTGGCACTAAATAGTGGTGGAGTTTGCATGACTTTGGTATTATACTGAAGACCAGTGTATTGAGCAATTTTTAAAGGGTAAATTTTATGGTATGTAAATTATATATCACTAGTGGCCTGTTGTACAGATTCATACATATAGAAAGGAAATTAATTAGAAGAAATATTTTAGTATTGCCATTTTGCCCTTTCTCTATAATAGAAGTGTCAGAGATGAAAGAAAATTAATAATATGTATATGAAAATAACATATAAATTGATTAATAAATAAACAATAACAACATGATATAACAACAACAAAACATGATATAAAAACAACATTGATAAAAACAATGACTGATAAACTGATTAAACTTATTCTAATATCTCCCTGTATACCACATTAAGAATAAAAACACTTTCAGAATGCTTGACTAATTTTCTTTGTGATAAAGTATTTACAACTTTAACTTTAACATCATATGCTCTTCAAACTCGAGAGAAAGCCGCATATAACTGACCATATCTGAAAACAGGTTCAGATAGGAATATTCCTACTCTGTCTTGAGTTTGTCCTTGCGATTTATTAAGAGTCATGGCAAATGCTGGCATCATGGGAAACTGTCTTCGAATTAATTATACAGGAGGCCAGGGTCAGAGAGGGACAAATATTGCATATGTGCAAGTCAATGTTTATTAAATTGCCAGTGTGTGTCATATATAACGGCCAGTCAGTCAGATGGACATGCAGTCGGTCACTTAGCCTTTTATATATATAGACTAGGGGCCAAGTGCATGAATTTGTGCACCTTGAAAGAAACTGTGGGCCACAGGCTGCGGTGGGCACAGGGGCAAGTCTCAGCCCATCCTCCACACCCCTACCTGGACCTTCCACCATGGCCTCCAGTACCCTGTTTGCTGGCAGACCCGCTCCCACATACTGATGGCAACGGCCCCACTCGCA
Source organism: Pipistrellus kuhlii (assembly GCF_014108245.1). Lineage (NCBI taxonomy): Eukaryota > Metazoa > Chordata > Mammalia > Chiroptera > Vespertilionidae > Pipistrellus > Pipistrellus kuhlii. The sequence continues at coordinate 67,531,635 of NW_023425562.1, forward strand.
CCCGCTGATATGATTGGGGCTGGCACCAGCAGTGGGTGCAAGGGGGAGGTGAAGAAGCCCTCAGGGGCAATCAGGAATGGCAGCTGCCACTCATACTTTTGATGGCACCAAGTAATCAGAGCTGGCAGCAGGTACAAGCAACAGTTTTGCCGCCATCAGTGGGAATGAGCAGAGCCAGTGCCAGCAGCAGGTGCAAGGACCGGGTGGGAATGCAGCATGCAGGAGCAAAGAATTTTCAGTAACCACCAGAGGTTTGCCTGATGATAGCAACCGATGCACAGCCTTGGTCTGGCGCCCTCGCTCACCTGCTCTGCTATCCTGCTGTGGCCAACACTGGCCATGTTCTGCACTCTGCAGCCTGCTGCCTATGCCCACCATGTTCTGCAAGTGCTGTTCTGCATGTGCGCCCCCTGGTGGTCAGCACACAACCAGTTGTTCTGATGTTTGGTCTATTTGCATATTAGGGTTTTATATACAGAGATTTTTAAAGACAGATGGCTCTGCTTCGGTGGCTCAGTTGGTTGGAGCATCATGCAAAAAGGTGTGGGTTCCATTTCTGGTCAGGGAACATACCCAGTGGAATCACATATGTGAGTTAATGGATTAATGTTTCTCTCTCTCACATCAATGTTTCTCTCTCTGTCTCTCTCTGTCTCCCTCTCTCTCTCTTTTTCTTTCTCCCTAAAATCAATAAACATAAAACATATTCTTGGGTGAGGATTAAAACAAATATATATAGATATAGATAGATATAGATATAGATATAGATATAGATATAGATATAGATAAAGATAAAGATAGATAGATATAGATATAGATATAGATATAGATATAGATATAGATATAGATATAGATATAGATATAGATATAGATAGACAGATATAGATATAGATATAGATATAGATATAGATATAGATATAGATATATAGATATAGATATAGATATACACACACACACACACACACACACACACACACACACATATATATCAATAGCAGAGTTTTCGCCAATATATCACATCAGGCAAGAGAAATAAAGGGAAAAATAAACAAATGGGATTACATCAAAATAAAAAAGCTGCCGACACCAGTTTGGCTCAGTGGATAGAGTGTCGGCTTGGGGACTGAAGGGTCCCGGGTTCGATTCCGGTCAAGGGCATGTACCTTGGCTGCGGGCATATCCCCAGTAAGGGGTGTGCAAGAGGCAGCTGATCAATGACTCTCTCTCATCAATGTTTCTAGCTCTCTCTCTCTCTCCCTTCCTCTCTGTACAAAATCAATAAAATATATTAAAAAAATAAAAACTAAAAAAAGCTTCTGCACAGCAAAAGAAGCCATCAAAATGATAAGGGAACCCACTGTATGGGAGAACATATTAGCCAATGATTCATCTGATAATGGATTAATTTTAAAAATAAAGTACTCATACAAATGAACAAAAGGAAGAGAAATAATTCAGTTAAAAAATAAATGTGCAAGGGACCAAAGAGGACATACATATGGCCAAAAGACATATGAAAAAATGGTCAATATAACTAATCATTAAAGACATGCAAATTAAAACTATCATCTCACACCTGCCAGGATGTCTACTATCAACAAATCAACAAACAACAAGTACCAGTGAGGATGTGGAGAAAAGGGAACCCTAGTACACTGCTGATGGGAATGCAGAATGGTCCAGCCACAATGCAAAAAGTGTGGACTTTCCTCAAAAAATTAAAAATGGAACTGCCATTTGACCCAGTGATCTCACTTCTAGGAATACATTCTATGAATCACAAAACACCAATCAGAAAAGATATATATATATATATATATATATATATATATATATATATATATATTCATAACAGTTAACAGTGTTATTATACAACAGGTGGGATTGGAAACAGCCCAAGTACCCATCAATAGATGAATGGATAAAAGCAACAACATAACAAAACAAACAAACAAAAAGGTACATTTACCCTATGGAATACTATGCACTTATAAAAAGGGAAGGATTATTACCCTTTGAGACTGCATGGAGGGACTTGAAGATGATTATGCAAGGCAAAATAACCCAATCAGAGAAAGATAAATGTCACATAACCTCACCCATATGTGGAATCTAATGAACACAATAAACTGATGAATAAAATAGAGCCCCGAGGCATGGAAACATGAAACAGAGTGACAACCCTCACAGGGAATGAATAGAAATTAAAAATATTATATGCATATATCCATTGCCCATAAACACAGACAATAGGTAGTGAAGGCCTGGGGCAGAGCGAGAAACAGGTGATGGGGGTCAAGGGGCAAAAAAAGGGACATCTGTAATACTTTCAACAATAACAATTTTTAAAATTGATGAATTGATGAATGGGAAAGAAACTTAAGTGTAATAAATATACAATTTCACAAATCCATGTGCTTATTATTAGCATTAGGATTTTTTCTGAGATTGCTAATTAATATTTGCCTAAATAGACCACAAATGTGAAAAACTCTATTCACAAATAATTAGAATATGTTCAATAGTATGTCTGAGTGAAATGGAGGACAGACATCTCTAATTTCTAAGTGCTACTCAAGAAGCTTTTTGATGCATTGGTTGAAATATAAAATTATATAATAACTTTTTGGCAGCTTCTGACCCAATATATATTCTATTTAACCTATGATCCAACAATTTCACTCTTAAAAATATTTACCCAAAGCAATGAAGAAATATGTTCAGGAAGAGAATTGTACAAGAATTTTCATAGAAGCCTTAGGAAAAATGATGCCAAACTGGAAACAACTTAAATGTCCATCAACAGGATTATAGGTAAATACATTGTTGTATATTCATGTAGTGGCACACAATTCAATGATTTAAAAAATGAATGAAATTACAACAATAAAATTGGATTTCACCAAAATTATATTGAGAAAAAGCCAGACCCAAGATAGTATACATTGCATAGGAAAAACTAAATTAATTTACTGTGATAGAAGTTAAAATTGTCCAGGGAAGAGGACAATTAGCTGGGAAGAAGCATAAGGTGACTTTCTGGAGTGACAAAATGGTTCTTTATTTTACTTTGGCTGGTGGCAATGTGATTGTTTAGAATAATCCAAATGCATCAGTTAAACATTTATAAGCTAAACATTTTATTATTTATGACTTATATCTCAAAAGAAAACGATTACATGATTAACAGTTGTTATCTCAGATAATTTTGTGCAACCACACTTAATAAATTGCTGACGGATCACGAGAATTCTCACTTCATATTATACAGTGTTTTACAAAGTATCATACCTAAAAAATATTACATGTAAGAACATGTAGTAAATAACTTCAAAATGCAATGGGTATTTAATTTTAAAGCGTGCCTTTAACATGTAAAACATTTTTTGTACTCGTTCAATAAAAACTTACCTGGCCACTCAGTAAAGCTAGCAATAAAAATGCAGGTTTGTAATGTGTTAAGAAACACTAATTTCACCTAAGAACTAATTTTTCCTTAAGTTTCAAGAATATCCTATATAAAAATTTCTCTTCACCAACATTTTTTCCATGTCTATAATAATGAACTCAGTAGAATCAGCCTTAACAGCCTAATGGGCGTGCTGTTTTAAAGAATAAGTGGCATATTGGTTTTTTCTAATTTTACTGAAAAAAATAATTTATATTTCTTACCATATATTTTTAAGGCATACAGCAAGATAATTTGATTACATACATTGTGAAATGATTACCACAATGGTTTCAGCTAACATTCATCTCTCAAGATACAATAAAATAAAAAGGAAGAAGAAAAAAGTAAAGAAAAAAATTTTCCCTCTGATGAAAACTCTTAGGATCTACTGTTAACAACTTTTCTATACATTATACAGCGATGTTAACTATAGTCATCATGTTGTACATTATATCCCTAGTCATTATTTATCATGTACCTGGAAGCTTGTACCTTTTGGCCACCTTTTATAATTACAAATCCAGATTTCTTCTAAGCCTTTAATTTCAATCATCTGTCTCCTCAGGCCACACAGCCTGACTAAATTTGGTGCTTATGCCATTTCTCTGTAATTTCTAAGACAGGTCGGGAATATAAGACAAAGACATGATTGATATTTTAGGGAACACACTGGCACTGTCTTCTTTAGGACTATTGTCAGTGCACTTAGAATGGAATGTGAGATTTATGTTTTTAAGCTTGGCAGAGAGAGCATCCAAGTGTCTCAGCTATAGCTGCTGGTTGCATTTATTTTATGGAGAAGTTAGTGGTACAACACTCTACACAGAAAAGTCCACTCTACATCAGAAAGCCCTCCAGATTCTACAAAAGATGCCTTGGTCAACAGAGGATGCTGACAACCTTACACCTACCCTTGGAAGGTACTGATTGAATAAGCACCACGGATAAAACATATTCCAGAGAGCATGGGAACTGTACACCAAGAGAATTTACAACCAACTCTGCAGCTCAAAGTGACAACTCTGACCAAAAATACTGAATAACTGGAATACAGAACCCCTAAACTTAAAAAAGAAGACAATACTCCCATGAAATGTGAGGCATTGATACTCACCCCAGAAGCAACCAACCAGATACTTCCACTCAGGGCTTTCCCCAGTGTAAAAAAACAAAAAACATTTAAAAAGAAATAACAGGATTCAGGATTCAAGGATAAGCCCTTGGATTGCAATGCAGCAACTTCTGAGTGATGTCTATGAAGTCAACTCAGTATGTTTTCCAATTCAAGTATTAATAACTTTAATTTACGGCATACTTCATTTATGGTGACAGGCTTTGTTTTAAGAGCTTTTAATATGATAAGTAATTTTTTCCTCAAAGTAACTCTATGAGTTTAGTACAATTATCATCAATGTTCTGTAGTTGAGAAAATTGAGGCCCACGTGAAATGTAGTGACTCTTAAGGCCAGGCAGCTTGTAAGCATTCCTGCTGGGTTTTAAATGGTGTTGGTCTCACAGATTTGGCTGCAATTTGAAATCACCCAAAAACTTTAAAAATAAATTCTTCTGCTCAGGACCCACGCCAAGATTCTGATTTAACTGGTTCAGGTGCAGCTGGGACACCTCAGTTTTTAAAATCTCCCCAGGTGATTCTAATGAGCTAGCAGAGTTGAGAACCACTGTTCTGGACCCCTCACAGTTCATGCCTCTGATCTACTGCCCTTTCTAAACTATTGACTTAAATGCTTCTAAAGCAGGGTTTCTTAATCCAGGATTTATGGACACTCAGGCTACAAACATATCCAAAATTTGCTGTTTGGATGTACAATTTTCTTAGTAAAATCATTTAATTAGATTTTCTGTAATAACCTTGACTCAAAAAAAAAAAAAAAATAAGGTTAAGAACTCTTCCAAAGGGTAATAAAAATCACAACATATTATAACAAATGCTTCTTGAATATTTAATTTGTTGGTTGTTGTTGTTGTTTTTAATAATTTATCTATTTTTGTAACAGAGGAGCCATAAGTCATTGAGTTATTTTCAGAAAAAATCAGAAGAAATACAGAGATGTCCTTTTTCCCTGAGAAGGAAGAACCACTAAAAGCCACCCAGGTAGCTCTATGGTCTGGAAAGGGGCTAAATGAGAGTTTAGTGTGCTTGAGGGAGGAAAAGCTGCCATTCTCCTGAGAACAGAGTCAAGAGGCTGTAGGTCCGTGATGGGCTGACAAGCAGTGGGCCAGCTGACTTTCTACAGGTGCTGAGTATATTTAGGATTGATAAGGTTAGCATTTTAAAATCAAGAGAGAGCATGCTTGGCACAGCTGGCCCTGCCCTCCCTACTCCCTGCCCACCTCAAGACACCTTGAAGCTTGGGCCCATGTTGTCTACCAGGCTGAGAAATTCTAAAAAGGGAAATGGTGCTAACCTGGTGTCACTGAATATTATCAAAAGATACTGGGAAACATAACACAGAGACTGTGAGTTACCTCAGGTCCTTTGAGGATCCATAAACAAACAAAATAGTTTTCCTTGGTGGCGCATCCAACTGCCAACTGCCACGTTTTGGGCTGCCAGTCAATGGGCCTCCTACCCAAGGAAAAAGAAACAAGAAGGGCATTGAGGTTTCCTGCGGACTTTCTGATTTGTAAGCGTGTGAGGATCAAGAGCTCGCTCTCCAGAGTAAGGAAACTCTAAAATCAGATTGCCATTGACAAGTGATGTCTCTTTGAAAAAAATTCTTAGATTCTCTGAGCTCTCATCTGGGAAATGGAAATAATGATGTTATTCACCTCCCAAGCTTGTTAGGAACACTAATGAGCATGCATATAGTGTTGCCAATATCCAGCACACAGCAAGCCCCCAGCAAATTATTATTCCCTTCCCCTCTTGTGGTAGATGGCCACAAAGTTTTTGCATCTCTTCCATTAAATGATGGAGTCTGTTCCCTCCCAACTTGGGCTGGCCTTTTAAGTTGCTTTGTTTACATACAACTTCTGAGTTTAAGGCTCAGTGGTCATTCAGCATCTTCTCTTTCCCTTTTGCAATGCTGCTGCCATGTGAAGAAGCCTGAGCTGACCTGTATGAGACTGGTAGCCCACCTACCAGACACAGGAGTGAGGTCATCTTAGACTGATGTCAAAGAGTAACCTCAAGTAACACCAGCAGAAGAACCACCTGGATGTGTCTAAGCCAGATGGGTGACCCACAGCATCATAAACAAACACAATAATTGTTTTAGGCCACTCAATTTTGGGATCCATTTGTTATGCAGCAACAGATAACTTATTCACCTTTCTATTTTCTTGTTCAATACCAATGAGTTTCCAAATGATTCAAATTCATTAGAAAGACTTGAGAACTAAGAGTTAGAGGACAATGGGAGAAACCAGAATTTTCTGATAGGAGAAACTCAAATGCTTCCTGGCAGTTGCAGTTGGCTACTTCCAGTGAAGCAGGGATGGATGTGTTTGCTTGGTTGTCTTAAGCAGGCTCAATAACACCCATTAATATATCTGCAATATCCCAACTGAAAAAAACAAGAAATGCAGAATTGGATAGGAAATGATCAATTTATTAGCATTGTATAGACATTACATATAGATAGCAGCAGCTTGAAGAGCAAAATGCTAAAGTATCTCATTGCACCATAGAAAATGTGCTCTGTGCAATTTTTATGTTAACCAATTAAAAAAATCAAGCCAAGTTAAACCTTTATCACTCAGTTGCCTGATTGGAATAGTATTAATGGTCTCATTTATCAAGGATTTTGCATCAGACACTACCTAAATGCTTTTTATGTGATAAGTCCTCACAACTAATCATTAGATGAAGATATCATTTTGTCCATTTTATGGATTAGAAAACTAAAATATGCCTCATTTAACTTCCCAAGATTTCACAACTAATCACTGGATTAAGTAAATACAAACTATCAGATTATTTAATTACTTCTAAATGCTCTTTATCACTTCTAAATGCTTTGACCTGAAGGTCCAGAATAAAGTCTTTTAGGTTATTGGGTAATAAAAACATATATGTTTAGACTATACTTTCCATGTACATGCCTCCCCAACTAGGGATTGAACCCACAACCTAGGTATGTGCCCTGTGTGCCCTGACTGGAATCAAATCCGCTTTTTTTTTCTTTCATTTTTTGGTGGAGGGGATGACTCTCCAACCAGCTGTGCCACCTGGCCAGGGCTCCAACAATTCTTAATTAACCTGTTCATTTTTGAGCTCCTTGTCTGGCTGGCATTGCTCAGTGGTTAAGAGCTGACCTATGAACAGGTCAGAATTTGATTCCTGATCAGGGCACTTCCCAGGTTATGGGCTCAATTCCCTGTGTGGAGCATGTAGAAGACAGCCAATCAATGATTCTTTCTCATTATTGTTGTTTCTATCTCTCCTCCCTTCCTCTCAGAATATAAATAATTTTAACTTCTGGTAATGTCTAGGTCACAGTCACTATATAGATTGGTTTTCCATTGGTAGACAACCTACTCTTGGTATAAGTTTTTCTCTTGGAGGTGAGGGGAAGATGTGGCAGAAATCATGGCTATTCTTGTAGATATACTATCTCCTTGGAGATGCATAGTTATTTTCTTAGAAATCACTATGGATCTACCAGACAAAGTCTTATGCAAGACTGTAAAGGACCCATCTTTATACATCTCAGCCTGCAGCTATATGCAATGTGTGCCTTATTTGAAGAACAAAATTTCCAAATTCTGTTAAGGAAACTGAAATTCATGACCCCCAGAATTAGTGGTCATTCTATAGACTATATCCAGGAAATCCTATCTGTATCTAGCTCTAATTAGATCTCCGGGTAAAAATCCTCCACCTCTAGGAATATTTTGCTGCATACCAAATACAAGTTCTGCATTTAGTCAGCCTTCAGGCCCAATAATAAAACCACACAATTATGCAAGCATCAATACATAGTTGGGCAAGACTTCATAAAACCCATACATCTTAATTCATCATGGTAGACACCTGAGCTCTAGTAAGGAACACTAAAGTGCCAGTCAAGACCCATTGCCCTATAATCATTGTCTAGGTGCCAAACTCCCCATCTAATACATCTAATACCTGAGATTTAGGATGGTGCCTGGAATTTTATGGCCACTTGTGAAATCATAGCAATCTGTCATCCTGTCACACAAGGTTCAAAACAGAGTACACATTCCATTAGTATTTATCAAATTAAATAATGTTGAATAACCACACCACTAACCCCTTCACATTTCAAAGTTATGATGCAATCACCAAGGTCCTGAACACAGGTACTGAAATAGCTCAGATACTTTACAGAAGCAACTGCCCTGACCTACAGTCTAACAAGGCACGGTCCTCTCCATATTCTGAGCTGAAATTCAAACTGTGAGTCCCTAATTCAGGCTGCAATATCACTTTTTCTTTTTCAAAGTCTGATACCCACTCCACCTAGAGCTCTTCAAGAGAAACCAAAAGAATAAATCACACCTTAAAGTATCCCTTTATATACCACTCACCACAGAATATTCATGCCTTCCCTTAAGAAACATCCACTTACTGGCTTGCTCTTAGTTTTCCCAATACAGATCAATGGTTTGTAGAGATTTTTCCAGTCTATGAGGTGCCATCTTCTGTATATAAGAGAATATTCAGAGATGTTAAGTACATTTCCCAAGACTGCCCTGATGATCTGCAGAAGCATCAACTCTAAAAACAAGGTCTTTTGACTCCTGGTCCAACAATCCTTTTGCTATCATCATAATTTGGCAAATTATCACCTGTAAAGGGATTGAAATTTAAAATATATAATGGAGAAAAAAGCCACATAAAAGTGGTTTTAGTTGCCATTTTTCTCTTTATCCTAGAGGAACATTATTCTAAACTGTTAGTTTTCCTAAGTGTGGCAAGGAACTGAGCCATCTCATAATTGCTCCTCTTGTTTAAATGAGAAAAGGATCTGAGCTCTAGTATGCAGCTTGAGAGCAGGAGAATAAACAAGTCCAATATAGAAGTGATCCATTTGATAAAAGATTTTCACCCATGAGATTCTTTTAGCAAATAAAAAGAGCTAACATGTGCCAGCTTTATTATAAATATTATAGGCATATGTACTCATTTTACCCTCAAAATAACTAATGGTGCTATCATAATCTGTCTTACATATAAGGAAACTGAGGCATAATATAGATTGTTTAACTAACTTAATAGGAGTCAGGCCAAATATTAGTTAGTGGTAAAATTTGGATTCAATCTCAGGCTGTCTGGAGCCTTGAGCTTATACTGCTTCATCATGTCACAGGCAATATTAAGGTCAAGACAGATGAAGTGTTAGGAACAAGATATATTGTTTCCCCTGGATGCATTTGTTCTGACAACACGGGCCAATATTTGATTTCCAAAGTCTCAAAGTCCTAAAACATGAATCATGGTGGCTTCCATCTGACAGAACAGATTGCACTGTCTTCCAGAAATACAGTCTGTAACAGGTTTTCTGAAAAACAGATAGAAACCACAGATGCCCCCACTCTCTTCCTGCTGCCCACTTGGGATAAATTCAGCTGGTGCCACCTTGTCTCGTGAACTTTTCCAGCTTGAACTAGGATTGGGTGCCCACTCATAAAATCAATCCTATATGCTAGCAGGCACACACAAGCCTTCCATTGCCTATCCTTTTAAGATTCAAGCTAAAGGTAGGGTTAGTTCTTTCAATGGTTATTAAATATATTGGTGACAACCAAGAAGAAAAATAGAATTTTTCTGAAGGTCAATCCTATAGAATAAGTTGAGGATTATCTTGAGAAACTCTGGTTTAAGCATGGTGTGGCAGATTGAAAAAATGACTACAATTTTGCAGTTTCTATAATCTTGGTTGTCCATGTGACACGTTTTAGAACAATGGAACATGAGAAAATGTGACACAAACCAATGATTAAAGAGTGTAAATTGAGGTTTAACTTCCGTGGTTGTGCTTAAAATCTTGAGACCACCATGTA